>NC_042623.1:144397567-144716227 GCF_901001135.1 Rhinatrema bivittatum
TCAATTTATAACTTAAGTCCCTTCAGCTCGTGTGTCTAGCTTAAAAATCCATTGCTGTTCTCTTCAACACAATTCTTTATCTACATCTCCCCTTCTAAGGAACTTTAATATTAAATCCAAAACTGCAAAAATTAATTGTTCAAAGGAATGCCCAAATGTCAAATAATGTAAAATTATAGGAGCTACTGTCTCTTCTGTTTGAAACAACTACGATGTTCTGAAATGCGAATATTCGTATTGGTCATGTAGTCTTTCCAATGTAGAACTTTTTGCTCGGGCATTGTATTATGTAAACCACAAATTTAGAAGCACATGTAGAAGAGAATTTTAGTGGATAGTTTGTTAGTAAACAGGATGTTCAATGTAAAATGCCACCCCAGGCGTCTGTTTGCGTTACACTGTAAACCGATGTGATATCCTTGATGAATAAAACTATAAATAAATAAATAAATAAATAAATAAAATAAATAAATAAATAAATTGTTTGCAATACTTAGATACTTTACAAGTGTGGCACCCCTATCGGGTCTGGCCACTAGATGCCACTATCCCTGTATTCCTGTCTTTAGAAGAGAGCTGTCCATACCCTAAAGATAGGATTTTATCGAAGCAAAGTGGACCCCTCCACTAGGATGGTCCAAGAAAACAAAGAGGTAGGCGATCTATGATACCGTTCAGGTGAACACAAAAAAAATAGATGCCTGTATCTTTTCCGACACTTTATTGATGCAGAGACGTGCCAATGAAATTGCCGACTCAGGCCGAGTTTCGCAGCTTTGCAGCCGCTGCCTCAGGAGCTCCTCTATTCCAATCAGTGGATACTGTTTTCATCCAATCAATTGTATAAGAACAACTTATACTCAAAGGTTCATATTTGTAAGCCAGCATAACCGCAGTCTCCGGTGCCATTGGTCCAGCCCCTGTCACACGGTAGGAGCACAAGATCACCAGCCCAGTGCTCCTACCGTGTGACAGGGTCCGGCCATGGCACGGATACCCTGTCACATGGTAAGGGCAAAGGGCCATCGGCGCCATTTTGATTAGTGGCAGCCGACGGCCCGGGAGTGGGAGGACAGCCCGGAGTGGGAGATCGCTCCCGGGACCCCCACTGGACCACCAGGTACCTGTAAAAAGTTTTTTGGGGGGGTCAGGAGGGTGGGGGAAGCTAAGGGGTTTAGCTTTAAAGGGTCGGGTGGGTTTTTTGTTTATTGGCTGGGGCCTGATTATGGTTATGGGGACATAAATTGTGCAGAATTGTTTAGCTTGAGTAACCCCCCATTTTAGGAAAGGTAGTCCTAGGGGCTCACAATCCTATTTATATCTTCAGGGGCTGCTCCGGCTAGCTATTCACTCCCATGCTGACTCTTAATCCCTGAGGGGACCTCTTTTTATGGGGGAAAGCTCTCGCCTATGGCCCAGAAGATGAAAGAAGGTCATCAGTGTATGTGCAGTAGAGATGTGACACAGCTACTACTGCTTAATTCTTACCCTCATGGTGCGTCATCATCTGTCCCAGCCAGCTCAAGGGTCCACGAATCGCAACAGATCAGTATATATTATTTGCTGCACATGGAATACAGTCCAACAGAATAAAAATCCTGCATAAGACTAAATGTACATCACATCTTTATGGGTAGAAATCCCTTGTGCGTTGGGGACGAGAATAGTGATGGCGTATTCTACCATCCACCTGGCCAAAATAGTGAGAAGGGGCAATGAAATGCTAAGAGAAATTAGGGAGTTAACCAAACTGGTAGTGCAGTAATAATGGGAGATTTCAATACCCCAATATTGACTGGGTAAGTGAATCATCAAAGCAGGCTAGAGAGATAAAGTCCTGGATGGAATAAATGACAGTTTTATGGAGCAATTGGTTCAGGAGGCCGATGAGAGAGGGAGCAATTTTATATCTAATTCTCAGTGGAGCGCAGGATTTGGTGAAAGAGGTTACGGTTGGTGGGGCTGCTTGGCAATAGTGATCATAATATGATCAAATTTGATTTAATGATGGGAAGGGGGACAGTAAGTAAATCCATAGCTCTAGCGCTAAACTTTCAAAAGAGAAACTTGACAAAATGAGAAAAATAGTTAGAAAAAAACTTAAAGGTGCAGCTACAAAGGTAAAATTGTACAATAGGCTGGACATTGTTAAAAATACCAGATGTATTTCATGCATTAAGAAAGGTGGAAGGAGGCAAAACGATACCGGCATGCGTAAAAGGTGTTGAGTGTCCCTCCTGCTGTAGGCCCGTGACCAGGCCTACTCGCCTCCGCGCCCGGCTCCAGGACCTGGCCCATCCTCACTTGTGGCTGTGGGCAGACCCCTGGGCTCCCGCACCCCCGTTGCCTCCTCGGGCATTACTGGCTCCTCTGCAGATCTCCCCAGCTCCTGGCGGGTCTCCCCATGAGTGCCGCGGGGAGACTCCACCGTTCCACCGTCCTGCCTCTCTCTAGGCGTGCATGCCTTGCCAGCCTTTAAAGGGCCACGGTGGGAAACTAGCCCACAGCTCCGGATGATGACATTGTTGGGCCCTGCTACTTAAGGCAGGGCCCGCCACTTGTTCCTTGCCTTGGCACAGGTCCTCCACACTAGTTGTGTGCTTCATTGCTCGTTCTCAGTCCTGGTTCCTGTTCCTGACTTTGTTCCTGGTTCCTGTTTCTGACTCTGTTCCTGGTTCCTACCTAGCCTTACTACCAAAAAAGAGCCAATAAGATCCCCACACACATACAAAAAAAGGAAATCCATAGGTCTAAACAATATATCACTTTGCCACTCCAAATCATATTCTTTTTCAATGATTTTTTACTGTTTATTTTACATTTTTAATTTTAATTTTTGTTTTTTAATATCTGTTTTTTTAAATTATTTAACCACATTAGCAAGCCTGACAACGTGCCTTATGAACTTAAAAGGCCATCCGGACTGTTCAATCATTTGCGGTTTTTACTCCAATCCTGTAAATACCCTATTTTTCAATTTTTATATTGTCACAATAGCAATCGTTTTCAAACTTTCAATTGTGTCCCTTGTGTTAATGGCTCTGGCTCGACAGAGGCCGATGTTTCGCATACACTGCTTCTTCAGGAGCCATATACTCATGTGTCAAACTTGTTCCAAAATATCCATTGCACAATTATTTTCATTGCTTGCTGCTTGTAACCATTTTCTTTTAAGTTTCCTTTTCCAGGACACCATGTCTCTAACATCTTCACCTCCGGGACGTCCTCTCTGTTAAAAGAAAGGAAACAGAGAGTAGGATTAAATGATCAGTTCTCTCAGTGGAAAAAGCTAAACAGTGGAGTGCTTCAGGGTTCTGTACTTGGACCGATGCTTTTTAATATATTTATAAATGATCTGGAAAGGGGTACAACGAGTGAGGTGATCAAATTTGCGGATGACACAAAATCATGCAGAGTAGTTAAATCTCAAGGAGATTGTGATCAATTGCAGGAGGATCTTGCGAGACTGGAAGATTGGGCATCCAAATGGCAGATGACATTAAACGTGGACAAGTGCAAAGTGATGCATATAGGGAAAAATAACCCTTGCTGTAGTTACACAATGTTAGGTTCTATCTTAGGAGTTAGCACCCAGGAAAGAAATCTAGGCATCATAGTGGATAATACATTGAAATCGTTGGCCCAGTGTGCTGGGCCAACCAAAAAAGCAAACAGAATATTAGGAATTATTAAGAAGGGAATAGAAAATAAAACAGAGGATGACATAATGCCTTTGTATCACTCCATGGTGAGACTGCACTGTGAATTCTGTGTGCAGTTCTGGTCACCGCATCTCAAAAAGCATATAGATGCACTGGAGAAAGTGCAGAGAAGGGCAACCAAAATGATAAGGAGCATGGAACGGCTGCCCTATGATGAAAGGCTAAAGAAGTTAGGGCTGTTCAGTTTGGAGAAGAGACGACTGAGGGGGGGATATGATAGAAATCTACAAAATCATGAAATGTCTTGAATAAGTTAATGTAAATTGGTTATTTACTCTCTCAGATAATAGAACCAAGGAGCACTCCATTAAGTTAGAAAGTAGCTCATTTAAAACAAATTGAAGAAAATTCTTTTTCGCTCAGCGCATAGTTAAGCTCTGGAATTCATTACCAGAGGATGTGGTTACAGCAGTTAGTGCAACTGGGTTCAAAAAAGGTTTGGATAAGTTCCTAGAGGAAAAATCCATAAACTGCTATGCGGGTAAGTATTAAGCAGTAGTAGCTTGTGTCACATCTCTACTGCACACACACTGATGACCTTCTTTCATCTTCTGGGCCATAGGCGAGAGCTTCCCCCCATAAAAAGAGTCCCCTCAGGGATTAAGAGTCAGCATGGGAGTGAATAGCTAGCCGGAGCAGCCCCTGAAGATATAAAAAGGATTGTGAGCCCCTAGGACTACCTTTCCTAAAATGGGGGGTTACTCAAGCTAAACAATTCTGCACAATTTATGTCCCCATAACCATAAATCAGGCCCCAGCCGATAAACAAAAAACCCACCCGACCCTTTAAAGCTAACCCCTTAGCTTCCCCCACCCTCCTGACCCCCCAAAAAACTTTTTACAGGTACCTGGTGGTCCAGTTGGGGTCCCAGGAGCGATCTCCCACTCCGGGCTGTCCTCCCACTCCCGGGCCGTCAGCTGCCACTAATCCAAATGGCGCCGATGGCCCTTTGCCCTTACCATGTGACAGGGTATCCGTGCCATTGGCCGGACCCTGTCACATGGTAGGAGCACTGGACTGGTGATCTTGTGCTCCTACCTCTCGCCTATGGCCCAGAAGATGAAAGAAGGTCATCAGTGTGTGTGCAGTAGAGATGTGACAGGGACCCTTACCGCTGTCCAGGGTCCTGCCTCTTTCCTCCTAAGGGGCATGCCCACGGCTTCTTACTGGATTTAAAGGGCCAGCCAGGTGTGGCCCATCTGAACTCCTCCCAGGGAGTTGCCTGCTTCCTGCCCTATAAAAGGGCCTCTCCATCAGTTAGTCCTTGCTTCAGCAAGGAGCTAGTCCTCCTGGCCTTCTTCTGCCAAGGACTCCTTGTTTCCAGCTCCTTCCTTGCATCCTGATTTCATCCTTGGACTTCTGTGTATCCTGTATCTTTGTATCTCCATGGTCTCCTTGATGTTCCTGATGTTCCGTGATGTTTCCAAGTTCCTGATATTCCTTGATGTCCTGATGTTCCTTGATGTCCTGATGTCCCAAGTTCTGTCATGTTCCCGGTCCTAATGCTCCAGGTCTGGTGGGACCCATGCCTCTGGAGATTCCCTGCTTTTATTCTGAGTTTCCAAGCTCCAAGGCTTTATATGGTTCCCAAGTTCTGACTCCGGAGGATCTGAGGAGTTTCCACTAATCTGTGCTGTGAGACTGCCTGAGCCTGTCCTGATCTCCTCATGGTCCGTGACCAGCCATCCAGCTGTGTAGGGCGTGAAGGGGACAGTGGGGTCTGTGATGTAGGGCGTGAAGGGGACAGTGGGGTCTGTGACCAGCCCCACGTACTGTGTAGGGCGCCTGAGGGTCTTGCTCATCCCTCTTGTTTCCTGTCTTCATCCCAAGCTCCACATCAGAGTCTTCACTCCAGGGTCCAGTCTTCACTCCAAGCTCCAATGCTTATGACCTTCTTCTACCGTGACCTCTGTCCGGCCTCCAGCCTCTGCTACACCCTGTGGCAGGTCTGAAAGGGCTTGGAATGGTCGGAGGACCATTCAGAGACCACCATTGCATTGCTGGTCTCATGGGCATGCAGGTCGGCGGAGGATTCGAGACTTGGACTGTCTTCACTGAAGGGCACACATTCTCCTTGTTCCATCCTGGAGAGCCCTAGGTTGCGCCCTGTCCCATTGTCAGCACCAGAGCCCTAGGTTGCGCTCTGTCCCATAGTCAGCACCAAGCCTTGAGCGTCCCGAGCTTGAGGCCGACGCAAGCTCCAACACTATAAAAGTCAACTGCTCGCCATCATCTTGGACTATCTTCTGGCTCCATTTTTTATTACAAAATGAGCTTGTTGCTGCTGTATCAAAAATGCCCAAGGTGCAACTTATAGTTTCACACACACACTACCTACTAGAGATGTGAATCGTGTGATCGATCGTCTTAACGATCGATTTTGGCTGGGGGGGGAGGGAATCGGATCGACGCAGTTTTGTTTTTTTAAATATCGTGTAAATCGTAAATCGGGGGAGGGCGGGAAAACCGGCACACTAAAACAACCCTAAAACCCACCCCCACCCTTTAAAATAAATCCCCCACCCTCCCAAACCCCCCCCCCCCCAAATGTCTTAAATCACCTGGGGTCCAGTGGGGGGGTCCCCGGTGTGATCTTCCATTCTCGGGCCACGGGTGCGTTGATAGAAATGGCGCCGGCGCTACCTTTGCCCTGTCATAGGACAGGGCAAAGGTAGCGCCGGCGCCATTTTGGTTCCTGTCCCCCGACGTCACGAGCATAGAAGATCACTCCCGGACCCCCGCTGGACCCCCAGGGACTTTTGGCCAGCTTGGGGGGGCCTCCTGACCCCCACAAGACTTGCCAAAAGTCCAGCGGGGGTCCGGGAATGACCTCCTGCACTCGAATCGTGTTGCCGTATTACAAAATGGCCATATGGCCGGCGCCATTTTGCAAAATGGCGCCGGCCGTACGGCAACACGATTCGAGTGCAGGAGGTCATTCCCGGACCGCCGCTGGACTTTTGGCAAGTCTTGTGGGGGTCAGGAGGCCCCCCCAAGCTGGCCAAAAGTCCCTGGGTGTCCAGCGGGGGTCCGGGAACGACCTCCTGCACGCGAATCGTGTTGCCGTATTGCAAAATGGCCATATGGCCGGCGCCATTTTGCAAAATGGCGCCGGCCGTACGGCAACACGATTCGAGTGCAGGAGGTCGTTCCCTGACCCCCGCTGGACTTTTGGCAAGTCTTGTGGGGGTCAGGAGGCCCCTCCAAGCTGGCCAAAAGTCCCTGGGGGTCCAGCGGGGGTCCGGGAGCGATCTCCTACCTCTCGTGACGTCGGGAGACAGGAACCAAAATGGCGCCGGCGCTACCTTTGCCCTGTCATATGACAGGGCAAAGGTAGCGCTGGCGCCATTTCTATCAACGCACCCGTGGCCCGAGAGTGGAAGATCACACCGGGACCCCCCCACTGGACCCCAGGTGATTTAAGACATTTGGGGGGGGGGGGTTCGGGAGGGTGGGGGATTTATTTTAAAGGGTCGGGGTGGGTTTTAGGGTTGTTTTAGTGTGCCGGTTTTCCTGCCCTCCCCCTTCCCCCGATTTATGATTTTTGATGATAAATCGGGGGAATTCCTATTATATATCGCCTCTAACGATTTTTGACGATTTAAAATATATCGGATGATATTTTAAATCGTCCAAAAACGATTCACATCCCTTCCCTACTACCTACTGCTAGTATATTTTTACTTCTTTCCTTCTCCTTTCTATCAAGTTAACAGCTTTGTGAGACATGATTTAAAAAAAATAAAAACATGACTAGATTTGTTCTCTATACAAGGAAATTATTTTCTGTAAGAGTTAATACAAAGTCATCACTATTCCAAAGTGGCAGAGTTTCAGTTGTTAAAGGCTGACTAGAACAGGCTTCCCTTGTACATTTTGTATGCCAAAGGTCATGTGGCAGACTAAGATGTGCATTTTGCTCTGCTCTCTTTCAAAGAGCTCCTGTGCCAGAGGAATAAAACTGTCTGTTTTAGCTAACAATTGAATTTTGTGGAGCTGCAATAAGACACATAGCCATAAAATGCCAGGTCAAAATTATATCAAAGTATGCAGACAAAATGCATATAGAAAAGGAGAGGCAGCGGTTCCAGATATATAAAATATGCCTGCAAAAGACAAAACAGCAGTCACAGACATGTACACTATGACCTTTGAGTCCTCAAGGATGTGTAGGTTTTTTTCTTGCGGACATACATTCAACTCTGAGAGGAAAAAGAAATGTTAATCATGGCTAGCTGAATAAAATAAGAAATGTTATTCTGTGCAAAAAGTTCTTTGTAGGAGCTAGTACATCTTGCATGAGGCTACCCAACTTCATTAGATTTGATTATCCACTTGAGAAAATCAGGTTCTTTAGAGAAAACTTGATAATTGTCAGTTTTATAGAATCATTTATCAAATTGCTATAAGATGTTTTAAGCCCCTTTAATGCCTGGTGTGATGGGGCTTTATTGCACTGTGTGATTTTTTTTAGCTCCTGGAGCCAGCTTAGTTGTCAGGGCCCCTCTACAACCACTGAGAGTGAGAGTGAGAGTGAGAGTGAGAGAGAGAGAGAGAGAGAGACTAGCCATAATGCCCTCATCCTAGGTAGATATTTATATCTCTATAGGAGGCCCACCTAGTAACTCGAGGTGAGGTTTAGGTATTAGTGTAGGGGTTAGGGGCCACTTTGACATTCAAAATGAGATGTATGAAAAGAACAGTGCTCCCTTGTGAAGATTTGATGATCTTCGGAGTGAGGAAACTCACCCAAAGATGAGATTTGTGCAATGTTCTCTCAGCTAGGCTTGATGTTACCCAGGTAGAGATACCCATCATAGGGATGTGAATCGTTTCTTGACGATTTAAAATATTGTCCGATATATTTTAAATCGTCAAAAATCGTTAGGGCCACGATACAATACCAATTCCCCCGATTTATCATCAAAAAATTGTAAATCGGGGGAAGGGGGGAGGGCAGGAAAACTGGCACACTAAAACCCACCCCCGACCCTTCAAATTAAATCCCCCACCCTCCCGAACCCCCCCCCAAATGCCTTAAATTACCTGGGGGTCCAGCGGCGGTCCGGAACGGCAGCGGTCCGGAACGGCCTCCTGCAATTGAATCGTGTTGTCTTCAGCCGGCGCCATTTTTCAAAATGGCAGCGCAAAATGGCGGCGGCCATAGACCAACACGATTCGACTGCAGGAGGTCGTTCCGGACCCCCGCTGGACTTTTGGCAAGTCTTGTGGGGGTCAGGAGGCCCCCCCAAGCTGGCCAAAAGTCCCTGGGGGTCCAGCAGGGGTCCGGAAAACGATCTCCTGCCGCGAATCGTTTTTCGTACGGAAAATGGCGCCGGCAGGAGATCGACTGCAGGAGGTCGTTCAGCGGCGAACCTTTTGGCCAGCTTGGGGGGGCCTTCTGACCCCCACAAGACTTGCCAAAAGTCCAGCAGGGGTCCGGAACGACCTCCTGCAGTCGAATCGTGTTGGTCTATGGCCGCCGCCATTTTGCCGCCGCCATTTTGAAAAATGGCGCCGGCTGAAGACAACACGATTCAATTGCAGGAGGCCATTCTGGACCGCTGCCGTTCCGGACCGCCGCTGGACCCCCAGGTAATTTAAGGCATTTGGGGGGGGGTTCGGGAGGGTGGGGGATTTAATTTAAAGGGTCGGGGTGGGTTTTAGGGGGTTTTAGTGTGCCGGCTCACAATTTTCACGATTTTCACGATACTTTAAACACCCAAACGGCAACAATACGATTCCCTCCCCCTCCCAGCCGAAATCGATCGTTAAGACGATCGAGGACACGATTCACATCTCTAGTCCATCAAGCTAGGTTGAGAAAAACATATCCTTTCCTTCAAATATGCCATATACTTTGATTACTCTCTTTCTAGGGAGTGACTATAAGGAAATCAGGAAACGTAGCTCACAAATGTAAATAGTACTGTGGAAGCCTTCAGGAAGGGGTCGAATGAGGCCTTGCCTAGGCTTAAGGAAGATAATGTTGTGATCCTGCCCACGAGGAGCATGGGCAGGCTCCTTACCTTGCCGCAGCCAATCGGGCCACTGGCGCTGTTCTCTTCACGGCGGGTATGCCGCCATCGCCAGGCTCCTCCCCGGCTGCCTCCAGCCTTGTGTGGCGGGGCAGGCCCGCCTAGGGCTCTCCCATGCGGCTGGGACCTCCGCTGCCGCTCCTGCCTTCCTCGACACACTGCAGCTGCTCCCGGGGTCCTCGGGATGACAGGGATTCGTCCTCATCATTGCCTGGGTCTTCGGCCGGCAAGGGGACCGTCCCTGCCAGTGCCTGCTTCAGCCCGGGTCCTTGCCCGGTGGGGAGGCCGTCCCTGCAGGTGCCTGCAGCCTTCCTGCTCTCTCTGCCTGACTTCTTTGCAGCTGGAGGCCGCTTCTGATGCCTACCTTGCTTCCTGGGCCTTCCACGTGGCTGGGAACGCCACCAATGATCCTGCTCTTCCTCCAGCTCTCCTTAGGCGTGGGCACGTACCTCTCTCCTGCTTTTCAAGGGCCAGCCAGGTGTGGCCCTCTGCTGTCCCCTCCCTGGGCGTTGTCCTCTTTAGCCCTACAAAAGGGCTCAGCGTCTATTCCAGCTTGGCCTTCACAAGGAGTTAGATTCTCCTGGGATCCTGCTGTCCTTTGTTCCAGGAGTCGTCCTTGTTCTAGCTCTTCTTCAAGGTCCTGTGTTTCCTGTTCTTCGTTGGAGCTCCATGTCTTGTCCAGATGTCCATGATCCAGTCTTGAGGTCTGTCTCCTGATCCTGTACTCTATGTTCCAGTCCAGATGTTTGTTCTCCGTTCTTATGTTCGTGATCCAGTCCAGATGTTTCTCCTGATCCTGATGTCCGTGATCCTGTCCAGTTATCCTGAATCCCTGGTTCCTCGTGCCACTATTCCTGGCGTGCCATGTCGTGGTCCGCCCTACACGGGCGGGCTGTGTAGGGTGCTTCATGGTGCAATGCCTGCCTCACTTCTGCAGCACTAGCCTCCGGGAGACTACCGCTTCTGTACTTATTCCTGGTCTACGGAGTCCCTTGTGCTTGCTCCGTCCGTGCCAAAGACTCTGCCAGAACCTGTACCGTCCCAGCGTGGTCCATGACCAGCCCCTGGCAGCTGAGTAGGATGCACCTCGGTGTAGGCCTTTACAGCTTCTGAGACATGCTCAATTCATTGCTCCATATCTAGTCTAGAGGCTCTTCGAGTCCAGCGTGGTCCGTGACCAGTCCCGCGGATGGACTGTGTAGGGCGCGCTGCGTCGCAGTCTCAACCCAGTACTTGCCTGAGTCTTCTGAATGCCTTGTACCTCACCTGAGTCTTCTGAATTTATTTATTTATTTAGAGTTTTTATATACCCGCATTCATGATACAATCACATCTTGCCGGTTTACAATTAACAGGGTGTGTAAGAAGAATATGAACTGTTACAAGTGACAAGAATTGATAAAGTTACAATAAACAAGGGTAAATCACAACATGAGAGGAGAGAAAGGCTACAGGAATTAACGTAAGGATGAGCAGTTATTTACAAAGTTCTGGGGAGAAAGACTAAGGTTAGTTGCATTTGTGGTTTAGTCGGGGTCTGGATAGGCTTGAGTGAATAACCAAGTCTTAAGTCTTTTTCTGAATGTTGGAAGACAAGGTTCTTGTTGGAGATCAGGAGGGATGGAATTCCATATTGCAGGTCCTGCTGTTGAGAATGCCTGATCTCTTAGAGTAAGATGATGAGTGGTATTGGTATGTGGTACCTGTAGTGATCCTCTGTAAGCTTCTCAAATAGGTCTGGAAGAGGTATGCAGTCTGAGTGGGATATGTAGGTGCAGAGGAGTGTGGTGATGGATGGCTTTGTAGATAGTGGTGATGGACTTATGAATGATTCTAAAATGAACTGGGAGCCAGTGAAAATTTTTTAGGATGGGGGATATGTGGTCTCTTCTCCTTGTGTTTGTCAGTATTCTGGCTGCAGTATTTTGGACCATCTGAAGCGGTTTGATGTGAGATGAGGGGAGACCGAGAAAGATAGAGTTACAGTAGTCTAATTTGGCGAAGATTATTGCTTGGAGAATCGTTCTGAAATCATGAAAGTGAAAGAGTGGTTTTATTCTTTTCAGTACCTGAAGTTTATGGAAACAGTCCTTGGTTGTTTGGTTGATAAATGATCTAAAATTCAGACGATTGTCGATTATTACTCCTAAGTCTCTGGTTTTGATGGTTTGTAGATTGGCTGGAAGACTTGAGGTGGTGTTACTGTTTTCCAGGGAGATGAGAAGGAGTTCTGTTTTAGAAGTATTTAGTATCAGGTTTAGGCTAGCGAGGAGGTAGTTGATTTCTTGAAGGCAGTTTTCCCAATGTTCAAGTGTTTTAGCAATGGATTCTTTGAGGGGGATCAGGATCTGGACATCGTCCGCGTATAGAAAGTGTTTTAGATTCAGTTTGGTTAGTAATTAGCATAGTGGGAGAAGGTAAATGTTAAAGAGCGTGGGTGATAAGGAAGAGCCCTGGGGAACTCCTACTGAGGAGTTATAGCGGGATGATTCTTTATTGTGAATTCTCACCTTGCAGCCTCTGTTGCAGAGGAAAGATTTGAACCATGCAAATATGGTTCCTGTGATTCCGATGTTCGACAGTTGATTTAGGAGGATGGAGTGGTCGACAGTGTCAAAGGCTCCTGAGAAGTCCAGGAGTATCAGTAAGAAAGATTGTTCTTTATCAAGGCCCAGGATGAGGTGGTCTGTCAGGGATATGAGAAGGGATTCAGTACTTAATGCTTTTCGGAATCCGTATTGGGAAGGGAACAAAATATTGTGCTCCTCGATGTAATCAGATAATTTTATATTAACTGATTTTTCCATGATCTTTGCTATGAGAGGAAGGTTGGCAATTGGACGGAAGTTATTGGGATCTTTAGGATCCAGATTTGATTTCTTTAGGAGTGGTTTGAGAGAGGCCAGTTTGAGGTCGTCCGGAAAGATTCCCTGAGCTAGAGAACAGTTTATGATGTCTGCCAAAGATTTGGAAATGGTGTCGGGAATTATCAAAAGTAGTTTAATGGGAATTTGGTCGAAAGGATGGGAGGCAGGTTTCATTTTCATGAGAACTGCATGAATTTCTGAAGTGGTGATGGGTTCAAATGATTCTAGAGATATGTTTTTGTTAGGGAGATAATAAGCGTTTGTAGGAGAGGAAGTGTTCAAGGGCAGCTGTGTTAGAAGGTTGTCGATTTTGTTTGTACAAATGCCTTGTACCTCGCCTGAGTCTTCTGAATACCTAGAACCTTGCCTGAGTCTATGTCTACAGTACCTTGCTCCTGATTCTTCAGTACCTCATACCCTTCCTGCACTGGACCCGCTCCCGCGGATGTAGGACAGGGTGGTCCGTGACCAGACCAGTGGTACTGGCTGTGTAGGGCGCCCTGAGGGACCGTGCCAATGTCCGTGTACCTGAGTCTACGTCCAAGTATCTTGTTCCTGAGTCCTCGTCTGTGCATCCAAGTACCTTGTTTCTGAGTCCTCGTCTGAATCTCCATGTTCTGGTCTTCGCTGCCCTGGCCTCCATCCGGCCTGCTGCTTCTTGCCGTACCCTGCAGCAGGTCCGAAAGGGCTTGGAACGATCGGAGGACTATTCATAAGACCACCATTGCGTTGCTGGTCTTCCAAAGCGTGCAGGTCCAGAGGAGGGTAAGTATCTCCAGTCATCTGTCTTCAGTCCAGCCTCGCTCCTGTCCAGCCCATGCTTGGGCATGCCTCCCCTGCTGCGGCACCTCTTCGGAGTTCCTCTGGGGTCGAGCTGTGGTCCAAGAACACACACATCCTCTGTTAAGTGAACCATTCTCCTAGCGCTTCACAATAGATAATGTAAGAATAAGCAGCAGTTCTATGATACCCAGAATATGTAGCAGGAATAAATTAATCTAATCTGGATCATTTCCAAAGAATACAAAAGGGAGAGCATCCAGATACCTGGAACCAGTCTGAGTTTCTACAAAGATACCTGAAATGACTCTAGATCAATGTAAGATCATAGTAAGGTAGGCAAAAAGTTATGGAGAATAGGCTCACCCAAATATTTGAGGAGGATAAACTGCAAGAAACACAAGGCAATGGATAAATAGCTCTTATCAGAAGTACTGAAGAAAAGAGATACTGAATTTATTTATACCTTTAAAGCTCTATCTAGCCCCTGAAGCAGATATTCTTGTTGAAACGTTGTCAGCATCGGGCGAAGGAAGCAGAAATCAGCAGGGAACAACACTGCTTAAAGCCATCGATGTCAGCGTTCTTCAAAGATTTTAAACCTAAGTTAAGTGTTTCTGTTTTCCAGCCGTTTGCAATCTAAACTTTGGAGAGGTTACTTCAATATAGTACAAATATAATATAGAAGTCCTTTGAACTATCAGCAAGACTGATATTTTATTTGCAATTAAAAAAAAACCAAACTAAAACTAAAAAACACATTTGAGATTTATATTAAAAATGGTATTCAAATTTAGTTGAGACATAGCCTAAGTGGTGGCAGGTGCCTTATTTGACAATACCAGACAAATGATTTAGCAAACAAGGCATTTATACCCCATTTTTAACTTTATAAGACACACAAGCAGGCATATATTGGGAGGTATTTAGAATTTAGAACTTATTTACTCAAAAATAAATTGGCTTGATTTTCTCAATATTTAGCAGATGCTTAGCGAAAAAATGTGGGACTCCAATAAGTTTCCATATATATCCCCAGCATTGCACTCTGTGAGTGTTATTGTATCAAATTTCTGGCAGACTTGCACACTGGCTGCCTGTTTGCCTAATATTTGTGCTCCTGCCTGAGGGTAATATTCTGTGCAAATGTACATGTAAAGGATAAGGTTGTGATGCTTGTTTGCTATGAGTGAGAGTGTGTGTGGAAATATCAGAGAGACGCATGCTTATGCTAAAATATGCTACACCCATCCAGCTCTTCTCTTAAATGCTTTCACATGTGTTAGTCATCTTGAATATCTCTGTGTGGGATTTTTCATACAGTGCAGAAAGTATCTGAATCGACGACGCAAGGAACAGTTTCTAAAAAAAGAGGGAACCTATGTCTGGTAGAGTTAATAATTTGGATTAATAAAACAACAGTTTGTATTGTTATGAGGTACAGAGCGAAATAACAAGTTACACAATATAGAAAACAAAATAAAAAACTGAGAGGAGGCCAAGAAATCTAAGATCCTGTCTGACAAGCTTTTAATTTGATCTCATACTAAAAAATACTCAGTTAGCCAAAATGACTAATTATATTCAGGCGATACAGTACAGTATGCTCCGGCGAAGCGCACTGTTAACCCGCGATTGGACGCGCGTTTTCGACGTCCTAGCGTTACCCCTTATTCAGTAAGGGGTCAAAAACGCGCGTCCAACCCCCCACCCCCCCCCCCCCCCGAACCTAATAGCGCCCGCAACATGCAAATGCATGTTGATGGCCCTATTAAGTATTCCTGCACGATTCAGAAAGGAAAATGTGCAGCCAAGCCGCACATTTTACTTTCAGAAATTAGCGCCTACCCAAAGGTAGGCGCTAATTTCTGTGGGCACCGGGAAAGTGCACAGAAAAGCAGTAAAAACTGCTTTTCTGTGCACCCTCTGACTTAATATCATGGGGATATTAAGTCAGAGGTCCCGAAAGTTACAAAAAGTTAAAAAAAAATTTTGAAGTCGGCCCGCAGCTTGTGGGTTGAAAACCGGATGCTCAATTTTGCCGGCGTCCGGTTTCCAAACCCGTGGCTGTCAGCGGGTTTGAGAACCCATGCCGGCAAAATTGAGCGTCGGCTGTCAAACCCGCTGACAGCCACCGCTCCTGTCCAAAAAGAGGCGCTAGGGACATGCTAGTGTCCCTAGCGCCTCTTTTTACCTATTTTTACCGCCGACCCTAATTTGAATACTGAATCATGCGCACAGGGCAGTGGCCTGTGCGCGCGCCGGGAGAGCGGGCACTGAGTTTCGCCGTTAGCAAACGGCTGCCTCAGGGGCTCAATTTGATTAGGACTAGGAATAAAACGACGGTGATCTTGTATGTAACACTCTTTTGGCCAAGTGTATTCCGCTGTGTTATTGATTCTTTTTGTCTTATATGAGATTCATAATCTTATTATTGCAATGTGTTTGTTGGACTCCAACTCTGGCACTGATCGCTAGTCGGAGTGGGGACGAGCTGTTGAATGTGAGACAGAAGCCTTTGTAACCGCGGTGAAAACATTTGCAATGCCAGAGTTGAAGTCCAACAAACACATTGCAATAATAAGATTATGATTCTCATAAAAGACAAAAAGAATCAACACAGCGGATTACACTTGTCCAAAAGAGTGTTACATACAAGATCACCGTCGTTTTATTCCTAGTCCTAATCAAATTGAGCCCCTGAGGCAGCCGTTTGCTAACGGCGAAACTCGGCCAGAGTCGGACTTTAAGAATTTATACGTCTCCTCATCAATAAAGTTTTGGAAAAGACTTTGGTGTCTAACCCTTTTTTTTCCCATCATACAACCAGTATCCATCAGAAGACACAGGGTAGCACAAACCACTACCAGATTATAGACCGCACAAAGTTGGCAGTAATCAACTTGTCATCACAATTATCGCTGCTACAAGAAAAATACTTAATTATTGATTATCTTTTGTACCCACAGTTCTATATGATCCTTTTGAGAGCCATATATTTTTGTATAGGTTCTTTCCTAACTTGAAAATTAAGGGCCAGATTTAAAAAAGGTTGCACGCATAAATGGCCTTACGTGCGCCGGACCTATTTTAAAAAGGCCCGGCGACACGCGTAAAGCCCTGGGATGCGTGTAATTCCCGGGGCGGTCTGGGGGCAGGGCCAGAGGCCTCTGACAGAGCGGCCATTGCTGCTGTGTCGGAGGATCACGTGCCAGCAGGCTGCCAGTGCACGCAACTTGCGCCTGCCCAGAGGCAGGCGCAAAAGGTAAGATAAAAGTTTTGGTGGGGGTTAGAGTAGGGCTGGGGGGGGGAAAGTTAGGGGAAGGGGTAGGGAGGTCAGGTTAGGGGGAAGGGAATGGGGGAAGGCAGTGTGGCTCGGCGCGTGCAAAGTGCACAATTGTGCACCCCCTTGCGCACGCTGACCCCTGATTTTATAACTTGCGCACGCAAGTTATAAAATCGGGCATACATGTGCGCACGCCGGGTAACGCGCACCCATGTACGCCGCCCGCTCCTTTTAAAATCTACCCCTAAACTTTTTTTTTTTTTTTCACATAATCCAGGAGGACAAATGGAAACATTTTTGGTAAAGCCAGGATCCTGTAGATCCTCACATTCAGAATTTTCAGAACCTATTCATCCAAAAATTAAAAGATTTAGAGAAATAACAGGTTAAGACATTTATTAACCTTACATCTCAGGAATGGCTGTTAAAACAAATCAGGGTATTGTTATAAAGCCATCAGATAAAGGGGGTGGAGTAGTCATCATAGACACTCAGACATGTGTCTTGAAATGCAATGGCAGTTCCAAGATATGAGATATTATCAGAAGCTTTTAGAAGGTCCTACACTAGCTTTAAAAACTGAATTTGCTAAAATGCTACAGGATGTGTCACGGAGAGGGTTTTTGATGAGTAAAGAATTGAACTTTTTATGAGTTGGTTCCACATTCCCCTCTCTTGCATGGGGTACTGAAAGTTCATAACACTCTGGTCAATCCCCCCTGCTGCCCAATTGTTTCCGTTGTTGGTTTCATATTAGAACCTTTCCCTTCATTTTTAGATTTCTTTTACAGTCATATGTTCAGCGCACTCAATTATACATAGAAGATACAGCTCATGTGCTTAGAAGTTTAATCTCAGTACCATCAATATCTAGGGAGGTTGGGTTTTTTTGTGTGAGGTTAGATGTAGAATTATTGTACACTAACATCCCTTTACAGTCAGCATTATCAGTGGCACAGGAGATATTTGATCAACAACCCTATCCACAACATATTCCATCCTCTTTTTTTTTATATGTTCTGGCTGATCTTGTCCACTGTAATCATCTTTTTATGTTTCAATCAGAATATTGCCTCCAAATTCATGGGGTAGGTATGGGTTCCCCAGTGGCTCCATATATAGCAAATTCATTTTAGTCCATTTGAAGAAACTCATATTTATAAAGCTTTTTTTTCAGCATGTAGTTTTGTGGAGTCAGTATATCAATAATATATTTTTTATATGCACAAGGTCATGTAACTCCTGGATAACAGTTCCAGAGGCCATATCTCACATTTCTGTTTAGATAGACCCAGTCACTATATCACAAGATATATATCCAGGGTTTCTTGTGTGTGTGTGTGTGTGTGTGTGTGTGTGTGTGTGTCTGTGTTTTTTTTTTGGGGGGGGGGGAGGGGAGTTTCATTTCAAGGATCTCATATTACTCTTAATATTCGTTGCCAAACTAACAGAGAAACTGGTAAACACCCAGCTTTCTGAATATCTAGAAGACCACAAGATCCTATACCCATCACAATATGGTTTCCGCAAATCACGCAACACGGAAACCCTCCTCATTTCACTAACAGACCATATTATAATGGGGTTAGACAAAGGACACTCCTTTTTATTAGTCCTGTTAGACATCTCGGCGGCATTCGACACCGTCAACCATACCATCCTTCTGGATCGCCTAACAGATATCGGCATCTCCGGATCTGCCCACAATTGGTTCAAGTCCTTCCTCAACAATAGAACCTTTAAAGTCAAAATCAATAACAAGGAGTCACCCCTAACAAAATCAACCCTTGGTGTACCACAAGGATCATCCTTATCTCCAACCCTCTTTAACATATACCTCCTCCCCCTCTGCCAACTGTTAACAGATCTCAACCTTATTCATTATCTGTACGCAGACGACGTGCAGATTCTAATCCCTATAACAGAATCAATCTCAAAAGCTCTCACCCATTGGAATAACTGCCTTCTATCCATCACCAATCTACTCAACAGCTTAAACTTGGTCCTCAACGCCTCAAAGACAGAGCTTCTCCTCATCTCCTCCAATGAAAACAATATCTCCCCACCCTCACCGCACAATTCTCATATTACCTGTAAGCATGTTAGAGACCTCGGGGTAATACTAGACAATCGACTAAACCTAAAGAAAATGGTCAACACAACCTCCAAAGACTGCTTCTACAGACTACAGGTTCTAAAACTACTTAAGCCACTCTTATTCTTCCATGACTTCAGGACAGTCCTCCAAGCGCTACTGTTCGCCAAAATAGACTACTGCAGTGCCCTTTTCCTAGGCCTCCCCAAATCCTCCACCAAACCACTGCAGATGATACAAAATGCGGCAGCGAGATTGTTGACCAGCACCAGCCGCGGAGAACACATCTCACCCATTCTCAGAAACCTACATTGGTTACCAGTGAACTTTAGAATTCTATACAAATCAATCATCATAACACACAAAACCATCCATCATCAACTTCAACTCGACCTGGAAATCCCATTCAAACTCCACACCTCTAACAGACCAACTAGAGATATCCACAAAGGCACTCTGAAATGTCCCCCTACTAAAGCCACACGCCTCTCTACGACCAAAGACAGAGCTTTTTCGATAGCAGGCCCATCTATCTGGAACAGCATCCCATCAAACCTCAGATTGGAACCCTGCCTTTTAACTTTCAGAAAAAGACTCAAAACGTGGCTCTTTCACCAAGCCTTCTATGATCCACCAGACAAGCACTAGTTACCCTTCACTCTAAACCGGACTGCATTTACATCCACGAATCAATGGACCCTGACACTTACAGGTTAAAACACCTTTAAGCTTTTACCCGTACGCACTATTGCACCACTTTATATTTATTACCTGCCTTATCTTCTTTCCAGCCTTATCTTCTTTCCAGCTTGTTGCAAGCTTCCAAGTTCTTTATTCCCTGTTGATTGTAACTTTGACTTATTCTTATCTATTGTTATCTATGGTTTTATTGAATTGTTACTCCAGTTATTCCCTTATTAAATGTAAACCGATCCGATATGGTTATTTACTATGAAGGTCGGTATAAAAAACTGTTAAATAAAATAAATAAATAAGTTTTCACATTTTTAAATCTTTGCATACTGCACTGATGGTCACAGCTTAAAGAATAAGGATAACACCATTCAATAATTCACATGAGAGTGATGGTTTGGTGTTTTCCAAATTTTCTCTTTTACTGTTAAGGTGAAATTGATGAGTTAAAATCTTTACCACTGTGCACGTCGTTTTCAAGTTCTTACAAGTGCTTATAGTAAGTTTGTGACTTCTTACAGTCCTTAAATGCAAATGTTAATTGAATTGATGTAATTCTTTTAGTTATTTGATCTTTTCCCTCCCATTGGATTTTGGGCAAAGCTTTTATGCTTCCCTCCCATGGTAGTTGAAGTATCAAAGGTGTACTTTACAATAATTATTTTACCTCCTCTTGTTGAATCAAGGATGGTACCTTTTTCTTCTTCCTTTCCCAATTCTCAGCGGGTGTCCATGTTCCATTGAAGTGGACCATCTCCTCTCCCCTTCCTCCTTCTTCCTCTCACAGGATGGCTGGAGGAAGCCATCCTTTCCTTGGATCTTGATGATCTCAGGTCCCTCATATTAGACAGAAATCTCTCCCATTTAATAGAAGAGCAAAATGACATAAACTTCACTGGGTCCCAAAGGTTTAGGCACTGAGAACGTAAAAAAGTCAATCAAAGCTTAAAGAGTGGAATGAGGGGGTGGAAAGAAACTCTCATCCAAAATAAAGGACTCCATGAAGGTTCAAGTTAATTCAGATCTCAGCACTAGACATGTTGTCTCCTCAAAAGCAAAAAGGAATCCATGAGGGTAAATAGCGATCTCTCTATATAAACCAACAGGACAATCCCATTGTAGGTATGCCACACGGGGGAGCTGAAAACACACTATGAGGTGAATTGTAAAAGCCTGTCATGTGCCAAAATCGGGAGTTATGCGCACAAGTCGGGCTCGTGCACATCCACATTTTAAAAGCCTCCCAGATGTGCGCGTATCTCCAACTGTATGCACATCTCTAAAGTTTTCAAAAAGGGGCATGGCCAACAGATGGGCACATAATTACTTACGTGCCTGGGCTTGGAGGAGGTGTAAGTTTAAAAATAAAAAGAGCCATTTCTCAGGGGTTTAAAGAGTCTGGGGTAACTGGGGAGTGCAGACTATCAAACCAGAGAGTTTGGAGAACTTAGCTGTTAACTGGGTGAACTGGTGGGTGAACTGGTGAAACTGGCAATGGCATGGACACATGCTCCTTTTAAAATTCCCCGACTTGCACTGTAGAAATGGATTTACCTGCATGGGCGCACATGTGCTTGCAGACAGGCTATTTTATAACATGCACACACATAAGTGTGCAACTTATAAAATGGCCACATATCTGGGCATGTGTCAACACAATTGCGCCAAAGTGCGCTTTCACGCTGGTTTGAAAGTTGCAGTCTATGTTACCAACTATCTCTCCCCACTAACTAACTCTAGTAGGGAACTAACAGGATCCCTACATATAGAAGAACAACTTTTATGCGTCTATCAGTAGCTGAATTTTCAAGATGCCAACCTTCATTTCATGTTAACCTATGATCACAATCAATTACCATTTTTAGACATTCAAATTTCGGAACAGGATAGAAACATTTCTATCTCTATGTTTCACAAGGATACTGAACACAGCAATTTGCTGTTATTTCAAAGTTTTCACACTAGACCCTTCAAATGCGGTCTTCCAGTTACCCAATATTTTAGTCTCCACCGACTCTGGAGTAGTACATCTGAATTTCAACAATCTGTGGACCTGTTTTGGAAGTTTTTGATCAGACGAAATCCAAAAAAGACAGCATGCTGAGTGCAGACTTGATCAAGTACAACCCTTTGCTGGGGTTTTGTTGGTTCCACTAGGGCCATAAACATATTTATAAGTCAGGGCTGCTCTTGCTATCCTTCCCCTCCTTTCTGCACTTTCCAGGGAGGGAGCTCTTTCTGTCCTGATCACTTTGGGGTGGAGATCCGATTGGGGTTCTCCCAAGGCTTGATGGTACAACCTTGATGGACTTCTCAGGGAGAGAGGCCAGATGTTCCAGTTCAGATATCAGCTCTCTATCTCCTTTACCAGGTTGTGCAGATGGGTGGGACAAAAATCTCCACATGAACGAAAAGGAGGGAAAATCTAAAAGTCTCTATCCAAAATATCTCATGCTGGTTAGTGCTGTCACTGGTCTTGCTTTCTCTAGGGAGTAGAGGGGGTTGCTCACATATCTCCAGCTCCTGGTCTCAGGATTAGAGAGTGTTGCTCCTTTCCCAAGGCACAGGGTGTTCTCCAGAATAAGAAAAACTTATCAAAACTGGATCAAAATCTTCAAAAGGGAGGCAGGCCCTCTCAGACAGGGAGTGTACTGAGCAGGGATCTCCTCTAAACACAAGGAAAAAAACTGGGTTAGTGGGCCCAACTCAGCAGGGAGAAAACAAAAACAGCTCCTTACTTCTCAACCTCTAACTCAAACTGTCCACCCCCTATACTTCTCTAACTCTGCCTTAGGCCCTTGGGATAGCCAATCCAGTCAGCTCAGTGGAGAGACTGAAAACGAATGGAAAATCCCATTGCTGTTACTAGTCAGAATGGTAAGGGACCTTGGGCAAATCAAAGGGTTGGTCAGAAAGGTAAGGGACCTTGGGCAAATCAAAGGGTTGGTCAGAAAGGTAAGGGACCTAGGGACAAATCAAAGGGTTGGTCAGAAAGGTTATCTATTTGGGAACATTTATTATAGTATAAATCTAAGATGTTGTCAGATGAGCTAGTATGTGTCCTAATATAGCCACTTAGATTAAAAAACCTTGGCATATTCTTGGTTAACATCCCGCTTTCCACATACCATCTCTTATGTCTTACACACAAGGACCAAATATCAAAGAACAGGTGGTGTGGGCATCCCTTTACACCCCTTGTTCAAAGGGCCATTTCAAATGTGGCCAATGTGACATGTAAACAACCACCATGCATGACCCTTTTTGGCCTCATCCAATCACAGGACAGGAAGTTAACATTGTGGATACACAGATTAACTCCCAGGCAATGATTTATTTATTGCAATGTCCATGCCTGAAGATCTATATTGGCCCGTACATCCCGTTCTGTCAGAGTACAACTGATTGAGCACTGAAGCCACCTTAACACCAGTAATATGCAAGCTCCAGGTGTCTTGCACTGTATTTCATCTATTCAGGCATTTTTCAGTCTTAAATGGTATGTGACTGAGTGTACCAGCAACTCCCTCATTCTACCTTAAGAAGCCCGGTTCAGGCTTTTAGCCCAGGTCTCCTTAAGGCAGAAGAGCATAAGAGATTCTGGGAGAAGGGAGGTTCCCCTTCACCCTGCCATAAGAGCACAGGCCTAGAGAGCTTGAGGAGGCCCCAGGGAGCTGGTAAAACCCTTATGATACATTCAGAAAGTGGACATTTATCTGTTTGTTGTGCCTGATGCAAGGTAAACTACTATTTTGATTTTTATATCTTTGAAGCACTGTAAATACCTGCACTATAACTAAATCTAGTCTTATTGTATTCCTGAACTGCTCCTGCGGCCACATCAGGCCCGAATACACTACAAGACAGTTAAGAAAATATACACCGGTCGCCCTGAGGAGGCGATATTTGGTCAGTCTTAAACGTGAACATTATTGATTTTTTTCTTTAAACACTACTTCTCCTCATGGTTTGAATAGCAAATATGACTGGTATTCTTTATGATTTTTTTTGCTGTTAACACTCTTTTTATCTGCCTTGCATAATTGATAGTGGGTTTCCTGCAGTTTGTTCAGCGTTCAGTCCCTTTAAAAATAGCATCTTCCACCAGCACTCAGAGCTAAGTAACTGTGATACAGAACTACCACAAACATGAACTTTTAAGCTTCTGACAATAACATTTGTAAGTGAATGTTAAGTCTTTTATTATGCCATTTACAAATACTGTAAGTATTTTCATCTCAGGCGACATTTTTTTCATCATGCAATTTAGAAACAAGTACTTCATTTTAGGAAAGTCTGTCCTTTTCATTGTTACTCAGCTTCTTAGCATTTTGGCATTGCTCAATTAAACGTTTCTTGTCAGATTCATCAGTGATTCACTATTGGAGACACATATATGGATGGTTTAATTACATCCGGAGAATTTTCCATCAAAGTGCTGCAGCATCAGGGATTTTTCATGGACTATCTTAGATGATTTCAGAGACTGATAGGAACTGAAACTTTCCAGGTAAATAATTTTGCATTCTCAGAAGTCATGCACCTAATGATTTTATTTGCATCGTATCAAAATACAAAAAAAAAAAAAAAATGCTAAAATGAGCCTCAATGATCAGATGATTATATCCTAAGGTACTATTTTGTAGAGATGTGTATTGTGTGATCGATCGTCTTAACGATCGATTTCGGCTGGGGGGGGGAGGGAATCGGATCGTCGCGGTTTTGTTTTTTAAAATATCGTGTAAATCGTAAATCGGGGGAGGGTGGGAAAACCGGCACACTCAAACATCCCTAAAACCCACCCTGACCCTTTAAAATAAATCCCCCACCCTCCCGAACCCCCCCAAAATGTCTTAAATTACCTGGGGTCCAGTGGGGGGTCCCATTGTGATCTTCCACTCTCGGGCCACGAGTGCGTTGATAGAAAATGGCGCCGGCGCTACCTTTGCCCTGTCATATGACAGGGCAAAGGTAGCGCCGGCGCCATTTTGGTTCCTGTCCCCGACGTTACGAGCGTAGAAGATCGCTCCCGGACCCCTGCTGGACCCCCAGGGACTTTTGGCCAGCTTGGGGGGGCCTCCTGACCCCCACAAGACTTGCCAAAAGTCCAGCGGGGGTCTGGGAACGACCTCCTGCACTTGAGTCGTGTTGCTGACGAATTTGCCAGTTTTACCATTTCTTTCCCAGTTCACCCAGTTAATATATAGGTCATCCAGTCCCCCCTGGTTTCATAGCATGTACACCCCCAGTTACTCCAGACATTTAAACCCCTTCAAAATTGCTCATTATTATTTTTCGACTTCCACATCATCCATAGCAGAAGTAAAGTTATGCTGCAGGAGGCCTTGGTGCGTGCCAAATCGCGTAAGTATTTACACGCACACTTCTGGTTAAACTCAAAAATGCCTATGTACCTCCTATGCCCTGCCGAGACCAGGCCCATGCCCTGCCCTTTTTTGAGAAGTTCTGAGATGTGTGCATGCGGCATTTATGCCCTTATCCGAGTGGCTTTTAAAATCCGCTCGGTGCATATGAGCCTGATATATTTGCACATCACCTAATTAATGCGCACATTGGGCTTTTAAAATTCACCTTTCAGTCTCCAATCCTGGGCAATCATTGGCCCCTCTGCTGAGACAAAGGATGCCGATTAGGGATGGGTTTTTACTTTAATCAATGCAGACACCAGTCCACTGATAATTGTATGGAACTCATTTCGCATAGGCCTCCAAAAAGCTTTCAGATGGTATTAGCTTATGGTCACTTCTAATCTGAATTTATGGTGATCTCATTAGGTAATCGGTTAGATTTTGGACTTTCTATGTCAAATTTTATCTCAGCAACAATACAAAAATCTTTCTGCTCTATGAGGTATATTAGGAAGATTTCATCATTAAAGATCTCAAGTCCCTGATACATGCATTTGTGATTTCTAAGCTGAATCATTCTAACTTTGTTACTTGGGGTTCCTAATTTACAATTAAAATGTCTCCAGTTGTTGCAGAATACTGCAGCATGATTGATCTTTAGTCTCCACAAGTATAAACATATATATCACCTGTCTTGAGAAGGTTGCACTGGTTACCAGTGTCTTAGAGGATTCAATTTAAAGTCTTAACTCCTGTCTTTTGTAATGTCTTAATGGGTCTTCCATCTTATTTTTCTAAAATGTTAGTCCCCTATATTCCATCTCATTCCTTACGGTCATCTCAAACAGGACTTCTTCATGTTCCTTCATTTTCGATAATTTGTTTACATTCTACCAGAGAAATCACATTTAGTTATCAAACAACTTTTCTTTGGAACTCTTTACCACTTGACATTCACTTTATTTCTGATTATTTAAAGTTTAGGAAAGCACTTAAGACCTGGTTTTTCAATAAGGCATTTGATAATATTTAAGCTACTTTCATAGAGTGGATGATTGTAATTTGGTGATGCTGTAATACTGCTGACTTTGTTGGGTTTTTTTCTGTTGATTTAATTTTCGGCAATTTTCGGTAACATGGAATAGACTTACAGGCCGATACAGTAAAGCCGCCCCGCCGGCGAAGGTGCATGAATGCACGTCCAATTTGGGCGCTCAAGCAGCGAAGGAGCATGCGCACATGCCGTGACCTTGGACGTCCATCCGGGCACTCAGGTCCCGGCATGCGCTCATGCGCCTTCGCTGCTTGAGCGCCCAAATTGGACGTGCATTCATGCACCTTCGCCGGCGGGGCTGCTGGAAGCCGCTTTCGCCGCCGGCTGCCCCCAGGAGGCAAGGGAGCCGCGGTGGGCACCTCGGGAGGAGGGGAGAGAGGACTGGGGCTGCTGGAAGCATGCAGTAAGTTTACTTTTGTTACAATTTCTATTTGCTTTAATAACATGTCGAGTCGATTTTCGCCCTGTGCCTTGCTTCGGGAGGGGGGGAGAGAGGACTGGCAATCCCCGATGCCCAAGTGTAGGAGACCCATCCACTTCCTGGTACCTGTCATTTCAAATGTCATTTGAAATGACATTTGAAATGACAGGTACCAGCGCACCCAGGATACTGTATAGGCGCTGTATAGCGCTCTATACAGTAAAATGGATTGCGCTTCATGGACGCGTCATGGACATGCTTTGGACGTGGCTTGCATTTGCATGCCATTTAAATACTGTATCGAGCAGTATGTGATCCGAACTGTGCGAGTGGCAAACGAGTGGGCGCCCGGCACTGCTGCACTTTTTCTTACGCGCCCTTACTGTATCGGCCTGTTAGTTTTTGGGTACTTGCCAGGTTCTTATGGCCTGGATTGGCCACTGTTGGAAACAGGATGCTGGGCTTGATGGACCCTTGGTCTGACCCAGTATAGCATGTTCTTATGTTCTTATGTATTGTTAGTTTTAAATATTTTATTTATTTTATCTTGTATGAAGTCTATGATTGTTTTAATTTTCTTAGTACTACTGCTTGGGTAACGTGTTTTACAAACGGTTTATAAAGTTTTAATAAATGAAATCAAATCAAATTTGAAGCAGCAACCTAGTCATGAAAAAGTGTGTATCTTTGTACCAATGTAGTGAGAAAATCAGGCCCCAAAGGTATATATCTGAAGGATTTTCAAAATAAAAGTTATAAGAAATGCTTTGGGGTTCAAAAATAAGAATCAAGAATACAAGTATTAATAGACAACAAGTGTTAAAATACAAAAAGGTAAGATGAATTTTTGGGGAAAGAAGCTATGCTGTTGCTTGAAATTAATGTTACTGTCCTGGCAAATGGCATTTTTACTCCATTTTGCAGCTGAAGGTGCTGAGGATAGCATGCATCTGCAGTTGTTCTGTTTACCAAAATTTTCAGCCAGGCAGACTACTGGCAATTGTTACTGTGAGTGTTTTAGTGGAAGTGTAAAATCTTTCTCTTAAAGAGTATTTGAGTAATATAGCAAAGTTTGCACAGCTTGTAAGAATCACGTTGTGGAAAATTAAATCATTGGTATATTTCATGGTTCTACATGTCAGTTCTAGCAACAGCTGTATGCCTCCTCTTCTTTCCATCAGTAATGCTCCTTCAGCCAGGAATTTCTCAATTTTGAGCTAAAGAGTCTGTCCATTATAATCACTTATTGAATTTAATCTAATTTAGTTAGCTGCTTATATTTGATTTACAGGGTTAGGCTTTTGCCCATTGTATTTAATTGTTTGGTTTAGCCATGTGGAAATGGGATGCAGAGTAAGCACAGATATTCTTAATTCCATTTCTAATATTGGAAAATAAATACTATCCAAGAGGAGTGGTGCATGCCAGATCTGGCTTTATATAATAGATTAACCACAATCCACTGCAATTATTTTTTTGTTTCATTCTGGTCAATTCCTTGGATTTCTTTCTCAATCAACAGTTATGTCCTCACTTTTATAGAACTAAACCAGATTTTAACCTTTCATTCATTTATTAAATGAAATCCTGTTGTGAAAGTCAGGCAGGCTGGAATCAGGGAGCACCCCCAGAGAACTGCAAGGCAGGACTAGAGCTGGCCTTTTGCCTAACCAACCCCCTCCGCTGCCTATTGAGCCCTTGGGTTTTGGGGGCCAATAGGAGTTTCCTTCTGGCGAACATCATGGCTGGAGCTGGAGTCAAGTACTGGCTGAGAGCTGGATACAGAACACAGGTTGAGGGCTGGAAATGGAGCACAAGCTGGAGGCTGGATACGGAGCATAGATGGGGGATGGATACAGAGCATAGGCTGGTGGCTGAATACAGGGCACATGCAAGAGCTGGATTCAGTGTACAGACTCGGGGCTGGACAGGACAAGTTCCAGATAAGGACATGATTGGACAAGGACTAGTAAGATCCAGACAGGACAAGGACAAGACAGAACAGAAAGCACAGAAGGTCTGGGAGCTACAAGGCTCACCAGGTCAGAGATCTGAGGTGACTAAATGAAGAGGATCTGAGAGATTGGACAGGCAGGGCTAAGTAGGGCTGAGGCATGGGCATTGTGTAATCAGTGAGGAGGTAACTGGCAAAATGGTGAGCAAGACTCACTGAGGACCCCTGGTTACGGGAAGTCTGCGCAGTAGGCTGAACCTTGGCACTGGGAGACTACAGCACAACAGGCAAAGCTTTGATAGTACCACCCCCTTTAAAATCCCCTCCTCCTGGGTCCAATTTGCCATGGGGGTTGTGACCAGTAGGGACTCAGTTTCCTAGAATTGCAGTTGGAGGAGTCCAGGTTTTGAAGGGAGATGAAGGCACTTGGAACAGAAATGTAGAATCGGGATTTCTCTGTGACAGTGGTCTTGGACCAGACCTTTGTTGGCACTGACACATTGGATCAGGTTCTCTGGCGCACTAAAGTGCTGAATCAGGTTCTCTGGGGCACTAAAGGGCTGAGTCAGGGTTTCTCTGGCATTGAAGCACAAGGATAGAGCCTCACTGGTGCTGACACACTAAATTAATTTCTCTAAAACATTGAAGTACTGGGCCAGAATCCCTCTGATGCTGGGTGGCTGTGCTGGTGTCTCTCTGAGACCAGGCAGCTAGAGCAGAACCTCTTTGAGGCTGGACTGCTGGTTTGGAGCTTCTCTGAGGGTGCACTGTTGGCTCAGAATCACTCTGGTGCCAGGCAACTGGCCAGCATCTCTCTGTCACTGGGTAGCTAGGCCAGTGTCTCTCTGGTGCTGGGTAGATGGGCTAATGTTTCTCTGGTGCTGGGCAGCTAGAACGGCATCCCACTGGTGCTGGGTGGCTGGAACAGCATCTCTTTGGTGCTGGGTGGCTGAAACAGCATCTCTCTGGTATTGGCTGGCTTGGAACAGCCAAAATGGAATTGTTTAGAAGAGGTTTTGCTGAACTGATTCACTCCTGGAGTAGATGGAATGGACTCTTCCTGGAGCTGAGGCACAGATGAGACTGGCAGGACTTCGGATGGAATTACTATTCCCTCTGGCTGGGAAGATAAGATAGGATATGCAGACGGCATTAATGATGTTTTCACTTTGCTTAATGATGGAATAGAGGCACAGGACTTCCCTGAAAGCAGTGTCGGATTTATGATCCAAACAAAGAAAAAAACATCCCAGCCTAATCGCAGCTGCTGGAGGACCTGGTAATTTTAAACATCTCCAATGAGAAACTGTTAGTTTACATTTCACATTTTCTAGTGGCTAATATCTATTCTACAAAAAAAAAAAAGATATGTAACACTTCATCTTTCATTGTCTTTATTAGAGATAAAATTCTACATGGCTATGGCACACTTCCTCTATTCATCTGATCTGCCTTCCTTAGTTCCCGAGGCTCAGCTCTAATATCTTTCATTAAGAGAGCATGTAACCAATCAATGCTTCATTCCCTGATGACAAGCATTCTGTTGAGTTAGTGGAACCTTGGACCGAGGTGGAGTTGACGCTACCTGTGGGGAGGAGCCCCACAGGTCCCCACCTTCAGTAGGCTAAGCTGGAGACAGGCAGAGACCCCTCTGGAGCTTCACCAATACTAGCCCATTTTCCCCTTAAGTTGAGCCCTCGGGTACCAGGACCAGCTGGACTTACGTGGAGTCTCTGTGATGATGGATGCAGGTGATGTATCTCGTGATCGGATTCCAAGCTGGGGTCGAGGCAGGTGGTATATCTCATGGTCAGATTCCAGGCAAGGTGGTGTATCTTGTGGTCAGATTCCAGGCAGGGGTCAAGGCAGGTGGCATATCTCATGGTCAGTGTCCAGTCCAGGGTCAAAGCCAAGGAGATTCAAGAAAGCAAGGAAGGAATTCAGGAACTCAGGAACCACAGCTCACCAGAAGCAAGGAGACCTGTTGTCAAGGTGAAGGCTAGAAGCAGGGTCCTGCCTTATACAACCCTGAAAGGCAGACGTGATCTAGGAGGGCTGGCGGCATTTTCCTGCCACAGGCTCTTTAAATGTCAGCAGGAGACATGCGCATGCACACCTGGGGAAGTCCCATGCAGGAAGAGGTCAGTGGCATCTCTGCAGTGGAGAGGAGAGCAGGGGAGATGTCGGCTGGTGGCTCAGAGCCACAAGGAGTGCTGGGTCAGAGGCTTGCATTGGCAGCAGCTCCCTACCGCTGCCAGGGAGCCTGGGCCTGCTCCTGCCATGGAGGGGCAGCAAGGGGTGAGTGAGGCCAGTCATGGAACTCCACAGCCGGCAAATATGACAGTACCCCCTCCTCAAAGCCCCCCTCCTGACGGTTTGGGCTTTCCAGGATGAGAAGCATGGAATTATATGATTAGGTTTTTGTCCAAGATATTGGAGACTGGCTCCCAGGTATTCTCCTCTGGGCCATAACCTTCCCAGGTGAGGAGGTACTCCCACTTACGGCCACATCTTCTTACATCCAGGACCTCCCGTACCTGATACGTGGTATCAGACTCCAACGCAATTTTCTGAGGCTGGGGTAACTTTTGAGAGGGCCATGAGAGTATCAGCGGTTTGAGGAGGGAGACGTGGAAGACATTGTGAATACCTAATGAACTAGGTAAGCGTAGCTGGTAGGATACGGGTCCCATTTGTTTGATAACAGGAAACTGGCCAATGTACCTGGGTGCTAGGTGCATAGAAAGTAGCCTCAGATGGATATGGCACGTACTGAGCCACATTTTGTCTCCGGGTCTAAATTGAAGTGCTGGTTTCCAATAGGCATCCGCTGATCTCTTTGATTGGGTAGCTGCCTTCTGTAACAACTCAGAAGTGTGAATCCAAAGCTTCTGAAGTTCCATGGCTGTTAGTTGAGCTGCTGGAGATGGAACATTGAGAGGAATTGGTAATGGAGGTAAAGGCTGCTTCTTGTACATGATCTGAAAGGGAGAACCCATAGAGGCGGAGATATGGGAGTTATGAGAGAGCTCTGCCCAAGGTAAGAAGTTGGCCCAGTTATGTTGCTGGTCGTTGGCATATGACCTGAGGAAGATCTTTAAACAATAGTTGGTTCGTTCGGCTTAACCATTGGCCTGCGGATGATAAGCAGTAGTAACGTCCAGTGTTAAATTGAACTTTTTACATAATGAACACCAATAGTGGGCCATGAACTGAGAGCCTCTGTCAGAGACCACATGCTGAGGCAACCCATGGGGACAGAACACATCCTGAGAGAAATGTTGGGTGAGCTTGGGAACTGTAGGAAGGCCCGGTAATGGAAGAAAATGGGCAATTTTAGAGAAGCGGTCGATCATGACCCAAATTACAGAGTTGCCATTTGAGAGAGGGAGGTCCATCACAAAATCAGTGGACAAGTGGGTCCAGGGTTCCCTGGGGGCCAGCAATGGCTGTAACAGCCTCCAGGGTCATCCCGCCAATGGTTTCTGCTGTGCACAGGTGGGACAAGAGTCCATATAGGCTCTGACATCGCGTCACATTTGGGGCCACCAATAGTAGTATTGAAAGAGAGTGAGAGACCGAGCCTAGCCAGGGTGACCTGCCACATGAGAGTCGTAGGACCATTCCAAACCTTTTTCATGGAATCTGCAAGGAACAACTGTCTTCCCTGGAGGAATAATCTGGGAGACAGACAGAAGGATTTGTGTTGGATCTATGATGTGCTGTGGTTGTTCAGGAAGATCCTCCAGCAGAAAGGAGCGTGATATGGCATCAGCCCGAGTATTCTTGTCTGCTGGACAGTACTTCAGGTCTAAATTGAAGCGGGTGAAGAAGAGGGACCAGCAGGCCTGTTGGGCATGTTGCAGGTGTTCGAGATTTTTATGTTCAGTGTAGATCATGAACCAATGTTGTGCACCCTCCAGCCACTGGCGCCATTCCTTGAGGGCTAGCTTGATAGCAAGGAGTTTTCTGTTGCCTATCCTGTAATTACATTCAGCAGCGGAGAACTTCCGGGAAAAAAAACATGGATGCAGAGTGCCTTTAGGAGAGTACTGACTCAACATGGTCCCAACTCCTCAAAGGATGCATCCACCTCTAGGATGAAGGGGCGATTAGGGTCAAGATGGTGCAGGCAGGGTTTCTGTAGAAATGCTTCTCTCAGGTCCTGAAAGACTGCCATGGCCTCAGGGGTCCAGTTCTTGACATCGTCTCCCTTGCGTGTGAGTGCTGTAAGAGGAGCCATAATTGGAATAATTAGGGATGAAATGTCGGTAATAATTTGCGAACCCCCAAAACCTTTTGAGAGCCCGCAGTCCAGTAGGTTGAGGCCAGTCATGGATGCTCTTTACTTTGCTCCGCTCCATGGAGAATCCATGGCTGAAAACTATATACCTAAAAAGGGAAGTCTTTCTTTTTCGAACAGACATTTGTCCAGCTTGGTATATAGGTGATGCTCCTGGAGGTATTGCAGAACTTGACGGATATCACAGCGATAAGAAGAAAGATCCTTGGAGAATATTTGGATGTCATCCAGATACACCACAACGTTTTTGAAGAGGAGATCACAGAAGATCTCATTCATCATTTTTTGGAAAACTGCCAGGGCTTTATACAACCCGAAAGGCTTAATAAGGTATTCGTAGTGCCCATCTTTTGTGTTGAAGGCGGTCTTCCACTCATCATTGGGTCAAATGTGAACCAGGTTGTAGGCCCCTTGTAGATCCAGTTTGGTGAAGAGCTTGGCTCCCTGAAGATGGTCAAATAATTATGCAATCAGTGGTAAAGGATAACGATCCTTTTTGGTGATCGCATTGAGGCCATGGTAATCAATACAAGATCGTAGGGTGCCTCCCTTCTTTGACATGAAGAGAATCCTGCGCCAGCCAGAGAGGTGGATGGTCAGATGAACCCCTTCTCGAGATTCTCCTGGATATAGTCCAACATAGCCTTAGTCTCTGGAATGAATAGCGGGTACACCCTACCACACTGAGGCGTGGTACCTGGTAACAGCTCAATGGCACAGTTGAAGTCTCTATGGGGGATAGAATCTCTGTTTTGGTTTTTAAGAAAACATCTGAGAAGTCTGGATAAGAAGCAGGGATCTCGAGTGCAGAGGACAACAGCAGGAGTTGTGAGGGGACCGTAACTCGTTTGAGGCAGGACTGGTGACAATGAGGGCTCCATTTCATAAGTTCAAGAGTACCCAGTCAAATTAAGGAGAGTGGCATTGTAACCATGGCAGTCCTAAGATCATGGGGTGCATGGACTTATCAATCACGTGGAATTTTATTTCTTCCACATGTAACGCCCCGATACTCACAATAACTGGGGCCATGGTTAAGGTAACCCTCCTGGGCAGTGGATCACCTTGGATGGAAGTTATGTCAAATGGCAACTCCTTAGGCACAGCTGGTATAGGCAGGTGGTTCACAAGGGGCTTCATGAGAAAATTCCCAGCTGCCCCTGAGTCCATAAGGGCCAAGACTGGGAAGCTTTGCTGGTCCAGAGAAATGGTCATAGAGCGAGTTAGCAGGGGGCTGGAGTGGAGAAACCTAGGGACACACCCCCCATGGATCCCTAAGCTGAGAAGATTCCCAGACAGACGGGGCATTCCGAGAGTCGATGGCCTGCCACACTGCAGTACAGGCAAAAACCAGCCCTGCATCTCCGTAGATGCTCTTCAGGGTTGAGCCAGTCACAGCCCTATTGCATTGGTTCCTCGGTGGAAGGAGACCCCGAGGGGTAGCTGGAGTGGGAGTAGATGAATGAGACCTGGTAGGAACAGATCTATGGGAGGTCCAGAACTCCCAGCACGTTCTTGGAGGCGACGATTGATCCTTTCAGCCAGGTTGATGAGGGCCTCCAAAGAGTCCTGGAGATCGTGAGCAGCTAATTCATCCTTGATGTGGACTGAAAGCCCCTCCAAGAAAATGGGGCATAAACAATCCTCCCACCAGCTGACTTCCATGGCGAGCATTTGGAATTCAATGGTGTAGTCAGTCAATGAATGATTCCCCTGATGGACATGCAAGAGATTCGCACTGGAAGTCACCAGATGCCTGAGGTCATCAGAGACTCTCTTGAAAGAGGAAATGAACTAGGACAGGTTCTGCAGGAATGGGTCAGAACATTCCCAGAATGGGGAAACTCAAGCCAGGGCCTTGCCTTCAAGGCAAGAGAGAATAAACGTGACCTTGGTGGAGTCATCTGGAAAAAGATCCGGCTGAAGAGAAAAGTGCATAAAGCACTGATTTATTAAACTTCGACACAGTTTAGGTTCTCCGTCATACCGAGGGGATGCTGATAAGGGTAGCAACGGACGTAGAACTGTCGCCAGGGTTGGAGAAGTCACTGCTGAAAGAGAAGGCATGGCCTGGTTAGTCGTAGTGTCCATCCGGGTTTTGAGGTGCTCAATGGAGGTTGCCTAACCTCTAGGAAGTGCTGCTGCTCCTGGATTTTGTGGGCAAGTCCAGGAATGTCCTGAAGCACCAAAGCCTCCGCTGAGTCCATAACCTTGGCAACCTGTTGCACTATTGGATCCTTGGACCAAGGGGAAGTTGATGCTACCTGTGGGGAGGTGCCCCACAGGGCCCCACCATTGGTAGGTGAAGCTGGAGACAGGCAGAGACCCCTCTGGAGCTTCACCAATACCAGCCCACGTTCCCTTAGGTTGAGCCCTCAGGGACCAGGGCTGGCTGGACTTACGTGGGGTCTCTGTGATGATGGAGGCAGGCGATGTATCTCATGGTTGGATTCCAGGTTGGGGTCGAGGCAGGCAGCGTATCTCATGGTCAGATTCCAGGCAGGGGTTGAGGCAGGTGGCGTATCTCATGGTCAGATTCCAGGCAGGGGTTGAGGCAGGTGGCATATCTCGTGGTCAGTGTCCAGTCCGGTGTCAAAGCCAAAGGAGATCCAAGAAAACAAGGAAGGAATTCAGGAACTCAGAAGCACAGCTCACCAGAAGCAAGGAGACCTGTAGCCAAGGCAAAGGCTGGAAGCAGAGTCCAGCCTTATATAGCCCTGAAGGGCTGACGTCAACTGGGAGGGCCAGTGGCATTTTCCCACCACAAGCCCTTTAAATGTTGGCAGGAGGTACACGCACATGCCTAGGGGAAGTCCCGTGCCGGAAGAGGCCGGCGGCATCCCTGCTGCGGAGAGGAGAGCAGGGGAGACGGCTGATGGCTCAGAGCCGCGAGAAGGGCCAGGACGTAGGCTTGCATTGGCAGTGGCTCCCTGCCACTGCCAGGGAGCCCAGGCCTGCTCCTGCTGCAGCGGGGCAGCAAGGGGTAAGTGAGGATGTTCACGGGGCTCTGCAGCTGGCAAGCATAACACATTCTTACATTACATCATTATTCTTATTGTTACATAATTGGTCCAATCACAGAACTAATTTAGGGTATGCTGCCAATCATTTAATGTCCCATTGTAACCAAGTCCAAATACTGAAACCATATCAATTTTTCTTCCATACTAGATGTCATCAATCATATCATGCGAAGTGTCAGTTGCAAAGTCTAATGCAATTTTGCACAACCCATCTTTTGAGTCAGCACATAGCCTGCTCCATATTTTGACTACAATGTGCTGAAACAAAATCTGACAGAACATTCACTTCTTGAGATAACAGCAACTCAGAACACAACATACTAGCTAAGCTGTACAAAGTCTAAAATGTTTCCACTGTGATACTCCATATAGCCATCAAATATAGAAACTTTTAAGAAGCCCCCCAAAAAAGGTTTTTCTTACCCTAAATTCCACAGTAGAACTGCAGCTGTGGTGAGAATAGCAATCTGGAGTAGCTTCTGTGTATCAGGATTGGAGTCATTTTCTGAGCCCTGTACACTGAGGAGAGATCTAGAGAAGGTTGATATAGGAAAAGTCAGAGCTGATCTCATTAGCAATTTGCTACTTGCAGCTGAAGGCATCTGGATTCCGGGGTAGAATCAATTAGCTCTCTCTGTTTCAAAACTTCTGTGTACTGAGGCAGTGGTTCAGGAACCGGACTACCCAGTGTATTCTCTGGCTTCTGATTATCCTGGATGGATCCAGAAGCAGATTTTACTTTGGCAGGTATAATTTTAAAAATTTCCTGCCAATTTATGACCATGATTTTCAAAAATGCTATGCTGTGTACTTCTTGAGAGGCAGCTTCCCAGGTTTTAGAATCTAAGGTTTGCATAACAGGAGCTGAGTTAGAAATGGTGGTAATCTGACACAGGGGCAAAAAAAGAAAAAGGGTGCCTGATTGTGAAGCAGCATTTACCCCCATAAGTACTGATTTTAACTTTGTTTGCCTAGTTTTAGTTGTGCCTGTGCTGGAGGTTTCAAAGAATCTGGGCTGGGTTCTCTCTCATCAGATTGCATACAGTCAGTCACCTGTGTTTGTGATCTGGATGTCGTTTTTAAAGCCCAATAATCAGAGCAGGTCTGCGTGAAGTGAGGGCTACCACACTGACACTTTTTGTATTTCCAGTTGGCTGGGTTAAGAAGATGACAGTGAACACATTCAGGGAAGGTTGGTGGGTTCTAAATTTGATGGCCAGAGCAAATGTGGTACAAAGCTTTGTTAGGAATGGCTTTCGGTGCTTTAGCTAGGGCATGATTTGCCCATACCAAGTATAGAGTTTAAATCACTTTGACACAACATGGCTGTATTAGCTATGGTTCTAAGAGAAGCTTTGCTGAGTTTTTTTCTGAGAGACAGTACTCATGCTGTCAGAATCTGGAGTTTTGTAACTAGGATCTCAGTTTGGGTGTATTACAAGACAATCAAGGTTCACCACTTTGACCCCACCACCTCCACCAGGCTGGGTTCTGAGAGCCAAATTTAGTACTTTCAAGGAATGATGGTGGGATCCAACATTTACACTGGTTACAAAAATAAGCAGTGGTACAAAAATGTTTTCTTTGTTAACTGGGAGTCCTGCATTCACTCCTCTGGGAGTTGTTTGGCCTCTTCATTTTGTCAGAGGCAGGCAGGAATCAGGGAGCATCCCATAGAAGTGATACAAGACTGCAAGGCAGGTCTAATGCTGGTCTTCTGCCTAACCAACCCCCTCCCCTGCAGGATGAGCTCTTGGGGTCTGGGTACTGGTAAGACTTCCCTGCTGGCAAACATCATGACTGGAGCTGGATTGAAGCATAGGCTAAGAGTTGGAGTCAGGTACTGGCTGGAAGCTCTGTCCAGAGCACAGGCTCCAGGCTATATACAGAGCACAGGCTGTGAGCTGGACAGAACAAGGACTGGACAAGGTCAAGATAACACAGAAGACCCGGAGGCCAATAGGCAGAAGACCTGAAGGCCACTAGGCTAGGCAGAAGACCCAGAGGTCACAGGGCTAGACAAGTTAGAAGGCCTGGATGCCACAAGGCTAGGCAAGGCAGAAGGTCCAGAGGCCACAAGGCTGGCTAGGCCAGAGCTGAAATGACTCAATGAGAGGCACTGAGGGACTGGACAGACTGGGTAGACTGGGTTTAATAGGGATGAGGCTTGGGCATTGTGTAATCAGAGGGAAGGTAACTGGCAAATCAGTGAGCAAGGCTTACTGAGGCCCCTTGGTGATAGGAAGATTGCGCAGATCTTGGCACAGGGAGATTGCATTGCTTGTGAAACCAGGACACCTATGAGACATAAAAATTATACGTGTCAAACTTCCCAAATAACATCAGAAACTTAACTGCTCAAAAACAAAATGAAATTCATCCAGGGAGAAAAGACAAGTTGCAGGAAGCTAAAATACAGGAAGCTTTCTATTTTGTTGCGCCATTGCCAATAAATGTCATTAACTGGTATTGCTTTTACTACTATGATGACTCCTCTCTCTGCTTAGGCTCCTTCATTTTCAGTTTTTATATTATTTTTCCCTAAAATTTATCAATGTTTATTAGACAGACAAAAATGGGAGAAAATCAGTGAAAAAGTCATTTTTTTCTACTAGTTTTCTCCCAGTTTTGTTTTAATAAACACTGAGAAATTCCTGGGAAAAATAAAAACTGAAAATGAAGATCTTTACCTATGCTTCATGCCTGGTTCTGCTTTCTTTTTGATACTATATGAAGGTTGGACATCTTTTAATTACCTTTCTGGGAATAAAGATGGTAATTTAAAAAAAACCCAAATAGTGGTATAGTCTGCACTAATGCTATGAGCCAGGTGGTACCTTTTAGATGAACAATTTATTGAGGAATGGGCTATCCCTCTGAAAGTCTGCACTGTGCAGGGGTCATCCCCAAGCAATCAGCAGACCACAAGGTATTGCATCATCTGCCTTTGAGCATCATTGCAGGTTCCAGGTCAGCTGAGTATTCCTACTTTTTGCATGTCGACTTCTGAATTGCCAACCTTGGCTACAGAGATGCTTTAGAGCCTTCCAGGTGGTCCATTCCTCCTCTGCCCCTGCAGAAAGCTTCTTGTTAGCCTTAGAAAAGCACCCAACTTATTTGCTGATTTCTATTAACTGCTTTTCCATTTGGCAGGCTAACACAGTTTTCTCATTCTACTTAAAATGCTTGTAACATTGTTAATTGATTACCTTGTAACCTGCCCTGTGTTGCGCTTGGAGGTGGACCCTTGACTTGGAGCAGTGGAGAATGGCTCCCTGGTAGGGACCAGGGAGCACCTGCCCCCAGGGGGCAGAGCACAGGAGGAGACAGAGGCTAGGATGAGCTTCACCACTGGAAGCCCGAGGTCCCCCTGGGTGGAGCCCGTAGGGACCCAGGCCGCTTGGACTTAGTTGGGCCTCACAGGGTCTCCCGGAGAGGTAGTAGAGAGGCGCGCCCACAATCAGCAAGGGAGCGTGGTCGGACTTCACGATGTTGGCCTGGAGAGGCAAGGAAGGCCCAACCAGCGTGGGCGATGACAAGGCAAGGGACAGAGCCAGAATCAGAAGACGTGGTCAATGGCAGCCGAGGTCAGAATCCGAGGATCAGTCTGAGGAGTAGTCAACGAGGCAGAGGTGAGGTTCCGGAGGTCAGACGAGATCACAAGGCAGGCAGAGGTCAGGATGCAGGCAGCAGATAGGAAGGTCAAGGAACAGGCCGAGGTTAGTACCAGAGAGACAGTCCGAGGGTCCTAGCTGGGAACAGGAGGACGCTAGAACAGTAGGATACTGGAACAAGGCTGGAACAGTAGGATCCTGGAACAAGGCTAGAACAAGACTGGAACAAGACTGTGAACGCAGAGGCAAACTAGCACATAATACAATGCCGACCCGATTGCCAAGGCAAGGAAGTACAGGCAGGGACTTCCTTATATTGCTCCATCAATCAGGGCACGCCGCGGAGCTAGGACCCGCCTCAGGCCCTACAAGAGTCCGGGCGGTCCGCGCGCGTGTAGGGGCGTGGCCGACGCCACTGGAGACGCTGTACTCCAGCGTGAGGCCTGGTGCGCAGTGGAAGGCCCAGCGACCACCACCGTGGGATGCCGAGGCCTAGCGGAGCTTGCGGCTGCTGCTGGGGAGGCCGACCCGTGACCTGCAGATGAGCTAGCAAGGTGAGCAGACCTGTGCGTGGGCCAGACGTGGACGGGGCACGCAACACCCTGGGCTTAAATGAAAGGGCAAGTAATCAAATGAAACAAAATAAATACATTTTAGTAAAGTAGAGTTTCTTACTAGATTTCTGGAAATAAGGCATAGTTTTCGGCTTGTTAATACTGTACTTTTTGTCTTCAGGTGGAATTTCATCCTAGCAAGAGTGGCCTTAGTCACTCACTGCTTCTCTCCACTTTCCAGGGCCAGGTTCTTTCTGATCCTTTTTTAGCTGTTCAGATGATACAGTCAAATGAACCATCAGCACTATGGCAACAAGCTAATAAGAAATAGTTTCCAGTTTGCTAACGCATTGATTTGTCTGGCTCTGATTCTACAGCTCTCTCTCTGTCTCTGTCTCTCTCTCTCTCTCTAGAGTCAACAAAACATTGAAATGAGGTTTTTATTGCCATAGTAACTGCAAACTGTAATTACTAGTAAGCCTGCCAACTTCCTGGGGTCAGTAACAGAGAGAGGTGGTGTCAGTTATAGTGTGAAAATCTCTGTTGCACAATTTCATAGTGTGATGTGGCAGATTTGTACCAAAAAATAAGTAGTGAGTCTATTGCATTAAGAATAATCAATATTGCAACTCACAGCACACTCAAGAAGCAGGAATAAAGTCTCAATTGTCTCAGCAGACTTGAAAGCCATCACAATGAAACAAAAAAAATCTACAAGGAAAGCAAAACTATTGACACACTAACCACAGCAGAGAGCAGCACTACTAATATGACCATTTTAGCAATTTGTTTGAAATGCTATTGGAACTTGAATAGGTCTGACAGCAGAAATATATGTGTGCTTGTTTGCTGACCTAAAGGACTTATTGCTTGATCTATCTAATTTGACTAGTTCCTCAATGTTTTCTTTTTATTATATTTACAAACTCTCAACCTGAAAAGTGAAACAAAAGGCATTCAATTTTTGTGTTGTGAAATTTAAATGGCTGCTCTTTGAAGCAATGCACTGCCATACTCAAGCCTAATATACATAAGTACATATTTGCCATACTGGGTCAGACCAAAGGTCCATCAAGCCAGGCATCCTGTTTTCTAGGTCACTAGTACCTGGCAGGATCCCAAAAGATCGATAGATTCCATGCTGCCTATCCCAGGGATAAGTAGTAGATTTCCCCAAGTCCTAATAATGATTTATGGACTTTACTGCTAAAGTTTGCATTTAAATTTCAGCTGACCTAGGGGTAAAGCTCTTAAGGTTATCATCTATATATGAGATGTGCCTCCATTGACCATAACTTTTTCCCATCATCACGTGATTACACACATTTTGGGGTTGATTTTAATTCACTTCACATGCAGAATTCTCTGTTTCATGTGTGTATATCACACTTTGAAAATCATCCCAGGGTTTCTGCGTGTAAAAGTAAGAGTGAATCCTGATTTCATGCATACTTTTACCAGCAGTTGAAGTAGGTGCCTGGAGTTAGAACAGGGACAGGGTAACTTTGTGCATGTATGTACATGTGCATACCTCGCAAATTCACAAATTTTCGAAATGGACATGCATATAAGTAGATAATTCTAAGTGTGATAAAAAGAAAAGAAAGGGCAGTAATTCTAAGTGTGCTTTTCTTTCCTTCCCACCCCAATTCCCACCCATCTCTAAGCAGATTATTTGATTTATAGACTCTTATCCCATTTAGGACAAGCTACATTTTTACACCAAAAATCAAACAGCAATTTATCTAAAAAAAAAGGAAGTGACCTAGCCCTTATCAATAGATTAATTGTCCCCTTGCAGGCCTTTGTCAAATTGACATTAAATGCATCACATAAATTAAAAGAACTTTACACATCCCTATTCCATTAGCAACCTAAGGGGGGTCATTTATCAAAGTGCTATATGGTGTTTTCGCACGCGTTAAGGCATTCTCGCATGCAAAAAACGCCTTTAACGTGTGCGAAAATGCCATTAACGCATGCAAAAGCACCATAACGCATGGTATGATGCAAATGAGAAAAAGGGGAGGATATTGGGGCAGGAGTTTTGGCCAAGTGGGCCAAGTGCAATGTTCTCTCAACCTAGCTTGATGGACTCTCTACCTAGGTAACATCAAGCTAGATTGAGAGAACATTGCACAAATCTCATCTTTGGGTGAGTTTCCTCACTCTGAAGGTCATCAAATTTTCACAAGAAAGCACTGTTCTGTTCATACGTCTCACTTTGAATGTCAAGGTGGCCGCTAACCCATACACTAATACCTAAACCGCACCTCGAGTTCCTAGGTGGGCCTCCCATAGAGATATAATACCTATCTAGTGGGAGGGCATTATGGCTAGGTTCTCTCTCTCTCATAGCTAGGCTGACTCTCCAGGTGCTTAAAACAAGTTATTGCAATTTGCTGCTAAAATAGCACTTCACATAGGTATTAGCACCTATTACCATAAAAGACACCCCTTTTCCTATCGCATGTGATATTTAGTGCATTTTGATAAATCCAGGCCTAAATTAACTAAAAACACAACAATATTAAGATGCAGACAGCAGACCATCAATGAGATGGGGGCTTTGCAGCCTTTTACAATGAGTGCCAGTTGGTGTATATGTGCATCCGTGCAAAAAGATCAGGTCCAATCTCTAGAAGAAAGAGTGGCAGACATGGAGGAGTGAGTCAGCCAGAGAGGTATACAGAGACGACCTACAGGGACATAAGCAATTCTAGACTTGCAACCCAAGTGCTGCCTTGGAAGAGCAAGATCATCTGGACAGAGAGCATCAACTTCATGTAGCAGGAAATGATCCTATAGCTAGGACCTGCTCTCCAGGTCATGTATTAATGTCTCGCATCGAGGATGGGTCTCCAAGGGCTTATTCCCAGGAGGGAAGGGTTAGGTCCTCGTCATAGCTGGTGATTTGATTATTAGGAATATAGATAGCTAGTGGGTGGCTAGTGGATGTGAATATCGCTTGGTATCTTCTCTGCCTGGTGCAAAGGTGGCATATCTCAGGCATCGTGCTGGGGAGGAGCCAGCTGTTGTGGTATATATCAACACGAGCAACATAGGAAGGTGTGGGAGAAAGGTTCTGGAAGCCAAATTTAAAATTTTAGGAATAAAGTTGCATTCACTGAAAGGTTCTGGAAGCCAAATTTAAAATTTTAGGAATAAAGTTGCATTCACTGAAAGGTTCTGGAAGCCAAATTTAAAATTTTAGGAATAAAGTTGCATTCACTGAAAGGTTCTGGAAGCCAAATTTAAAATTTTAGGAATAAAGTTGCATTCTCTGAAATTATTCCTATTCCACATGCAGGGAGCTATATTAGATTAATTCTTAGTGGAATGCAGGATTTGGTGAGAGAGGTAATGGTGGTGGGGCCATTTGGCAATAGTGATCATAATATGATAAAATTTGAACTAATGATTGGAAGGAGAACAATATGTAAATCTACAGCTCCAACACTAAATTTTCAAAAGGGAAACTTTGATAAAATGAGGAAAATAGAAAAAAACTGAAAGGTGCAACTGCATAGATTAGGAGTGTACAACAGGTGTGGACAAAAATACCATCCTAGAAGTGTAGGCCAGATATATTCCACGCATTAAGAAAGGTAGGAGGAAGGCCAAATTGTTACTGGCATGGTTAAAAGGCAAGGTGAAAGAGGCTATTTTAGCCAAAAAATACTTCCTTCAAAAATTGTAAGAAGGATCCTTATGAAGAAAGTAGGAAACAACATAAGCATTTTCAATATATTTATAAATGATCTGGAAAGGGATATGAAGAGTGAGGAGAACAAATGTGCAGATGGCACAAAATTAATCAGAATAATTAAATCACTTGTGGATTGTGATAAATTGCAGGAAGACCTTGCAAGACTGAAAAATTGGGCATCCAAGTAGCAGCTGAAATTGAATGTGGGAAGTACAAAGTGATACATATGGGGAAAAATAACCCATGCTGTAATTACATGATGTTAGGTTCCATATTAGGAGTTACCACCTAGGAAAGGTCATATTGGATAATACATTGAAATTGCTAGCTCAGTGATCTGTAGCACTCAAAAAAGAAAACAGAATGTTATGAATTATTAAGAAGGGATCAGTGAATAAAACAGAGAATGTCATAATACCTCTGTATGGCTCCATGGTTAGACCACACCTTGAATACTGTATGCAATTCTGGTTGCTGCGTCTCAAAAAGATACAGTTGCATTGGAGAAGGTACAGAGAAGGGCAACCAAAATGATAGAGATGATAGAAGGGGTCCCCTTTGAGGAAAGGCTAAAGAGGTTAGGGCTGTTCAGCTTGGAGAAGAGAAGGCTGAGGGGGGTGGGGGTAGGGAGAGATATGATTGAGGTGTATAAAATCATGAGTGGACTAGAATAGGTCAATGTGATTTGGTTATCTACTCTTTCAAATAATAGAAGGAATAGGGAGCACTCCATGAAGTTAGCAAGTAGCACATTTAAATCAAATTAGAGAAAATTCTTTATCACTCAATGCACAGTTAAGCTCTGGAATTTGTTGCTGAACGATGTGGTTAGGGCAGTTAGTGTAGCTGGGTTTTAAAAAGGTTTTTGATAAGTTCCTGGAGGAGAAGTCCATAAACTGCTATTAATCAGTTTGAGTTAGGGAATAGCCGCTATTATTGGCATCAGTAGCATGGGATTTGTTTATGAACAAAAGAAGTTGCCATACTGGGTCAGACCGAGGGTCCATCAAGCTCAGAATCCTTTTTCTAACAGTGGCCAATCTAGGTTACAAGTACCTGGCAAGTACCCAAACATTAAGTAGATCCCATGCTACTCAAGCTGGTAATAAGCAGTAACTATTCCCTAAGTCAACTTAATTAATAGCAGTTAATGGACTAATATATCCCACTCTAGAAGAGCAGGATATATAAGCTAAGCGTTTTTTATATACAAAATAAAAATTAAAGAATTTTTTTGTGAACTATTAAAAGTAGATTTTAACTTGGGAAAAGGTATATGATGTAAATTGAATGCTTGATTAATGATACTGGTTGAAACCCATTTTGGGAAAAGGTATATGATGTAAATTGAATGCTTGATTAATGATACTGGTTGAAACCCATTTTGGGAAAGAGCCTAAAATTAAAACCTATAAGCATTAAAATTTCTGATACCATTTCTTCTCAAGGGAGATTTATATATTTGAATATTTATATTACTGAACAGACAGACAGGTATAGCTTTAGAGGCCAAGCCTTTGTAGGGACGTAAGGCCTGGACAGACAGGTACAGCATTAGAGGTCAAGCCCTTGTGGGGACATAAGGCCTGGACAGACAGGCACAGCATTAGAGGTCAAGCCTTTGTAGGGACATAAGGCCTGGACAGACAGGCACAGTGTTAGAGGTCAGGCCCTTGTAGGGACATAAGGCCTGGACAGTGGATGGACAGGCACAGCGTTTGAGGTCAAGCCCTTGTAGGGACGTAAGACCTGGACAGACAGGTACAGCATTAGAGGTCAAGCCCTTGTGGGGACATAAGGCCTGGACAGACAGGCACAGCGTTAGAGGTCAGGCCCTTGTAGAGATGTAAGGCCTGGACAGTGGACGGACAGGCACAGCGTTTGAGGTCAAGCCCTTGTAAATACCCAGAAGCTATTAACTGTACTTATACACTTCAGCTGATGACAAAGGAACTTGAAGAGCTCTCAGAAATAAGAAAACTGCTACTCAAGTCCAAATCTTCAATATCAACCTATGTTGACTTTGTGCCCTACAGTGCCTCTGTAAATTATGGGAACACAGAGGATGAACTAGAGTACAACTACCACCAGTTTTCTATAGCACTAGAAACATTAATGTTGGCATCTAAGAAACATCTAGGGAAAATGGCCCGTATTATGAAGGTCATGAAAACTATTGACCATATGAAATATGCAAGCTCCAAACATCTTAAGTCAGCTTTTTATGTTCTTGCATTCCAAATGTTGCAAAACAGGAAAAAGAATATTCTGTAAAGAAATGATGCACAAATACATGAAACTGAAATTAGAAATACTAGAACTAAACTCAGACAGGCACTGTGTTTGAGGTCAGGCCATTGTAGGGTCGTACGGCCTGGACAGTGGACAGACTGGCACAGCGTTTCAGGTCAGGTACATGTGCTGATATTATCTGGAGCATAGGAGGCAGTTGGAGCTGCTGCAAGGCTATCAATTGCTTTTATTCATCTTGCCATTCACAGGGAAAATTTGGAAACCCAAGCAAAGGCATGTTTATTTTCAAAAACACTAGCATTTCCATCAACTCTGGTGCTAGCCTTGAGCGGTAAGGGCTCATGATATGTCCTGTCATTGAAAATACACATTCACTGGGCACACTGGTTGGTGGACATGACAAATATTGCTGAGCCACTTTGGCTAGGTGTGGCCAGACAGTCGATTTGTGTACCCATTATGCCAGCAGATCTGTCTGCATGTCCTCTATGGGCTCTGAGAGATACTGTGTCACTGGCATTTGTGCTGGTGTCTCCTTTGCTTGGGTGGGCTGAGAGCCCATCATGCCAGCTGCTTTCTCTCTAGCCCGTTCCAGAACAGATGCTTGTTTATGGGCAACATGGCTTTGGCGTATTGAAGTGGAGGAGGAAGTACTAGCTGTCACTGACAGAGTGCTGCTCCTACTTGAGCTAGCACTACTCTCTGAAGTACCTGCTGTTTCCTCCTCTGCTTCATGCCTAATCCGTCTCTGCCTATGGCGCTTCTGTTCACAGACTTTGACTAACAGCAGGTTCTTCACAAATATGAGGCAATCGGACTGTAGGGCGAGTTTGCCTTTCACACGGGATCATAGACTGTGGTGAGCATGTATGTATGGTCTTCTGTTAAAGGTCTTACTCTCTCTTGCACCTGCTTCTGCAAAAAGTCCAGACAATGCAGTACCTCTGCTGTCATTCCCTCTTCCTGTTTAAAGCCCTCTAAATTTTTCTTCAGAAAATTAACTATAGGGATGATGTCAGCCAAGGTGGCACTTCTGGAACTCAGCTCCTCCATGGCATCCTTGAAGGGCTGCAGGATTTTTAGCAGCTGACTCATGACTAACCAATCATGATGCCCTAGGGGACTATGCATACCTATCTCCATTTCCAGAGAAAGGTCATGAAGGGGTGTCTGCTGCTCCACTAACCTCTGCAGCATCATATAGGTGGAATTCCATCGGGTGGCAATGTCTTGAATGAGACGCCTGTGAGGCATCTCCAAATCAGTCTGCTTTTGTCAGAGAACCTGCCCCGCCTTCACACTTCTGTGGAAGTGCACTGCTATATTCCTGCACTTGTGTATTAAGTCCTGCAGGTATTCATTCTCTTGGTGCTTGGACTCCAACCCCAAAGCTGACTTCACTACCAGGTACAGAGTTTGTGCAAAACATTGGATGTTCTGAAAGCCCCCGTCGGATATTGCCTTTATCATGTTTCCACCATTGTCTGTGACAAAGAACCCTGCCTGAAGAATCCTGTCTCGCTGGTGTAGCTGCCAGCCTGCCAGCATCTGTCTGATGCATGCTAGAATATTGGCTGAGGTATGGGCGTCGTCCATCAGGTGGGTGTGCAGTAAAGCCCACCTCCACCCTGATACTTGTTCACTAATAGAGCTGCTGCCTGCACATGCCTCAGCCAGGTCCCACCAGTGTACTATCAGGGAGAGGTAAGAGTGTGCAGCATTCAGTGTGGTCCAGATATAGCAGGTGAAATGCACACTCCCCTGTGCCTTAGTTAGCAGCACTTGGATGCGACTGCGACACTGGTTGTACAGGCTGGGGATGACCTTTCTGCTAAATGTGGTTCTGGAGGGGACTTTGTAATTTGGAATTAAGACCTTCAGCAAATTCTTGAAGCCCACATTCTCCACTATCTGCAAGGGCTGATCATCAAGGGCAATCATTTCCCCAATGCTCCTGGTTACAACTTTTGAGGTTGCCTGCCTCCTTCCCTGGGATAGTGTTACCGAACACCACCCCATTTCCTCTATGGTGGGTTGTCACTTCTGACACATGGCAGGGGGCTACTGGCCTGCCACCTGACTGCTAGAAGGGGCTGAGGGTGTGGGGTGACTTTGCTCCTTTTCAACTACTTTACGCTGACTGGAAAAAGGGGTTCCCTGACAGGTACTGCCACCATCCCCAGATGGCAGTACTGTTGGGTGTTGCTTCTGCATGTGATGCATCATGCCAAAATTAGTTAGATGTCCCATTTGCTTGCCTCTGCTAATAGCCCTGGCACAGTAATTACACTGAGCAAAACGCAGGTCCTCCGTCACTTTAAAGTGGCTCCAGATCGCAGATTTCTTTCGTGATCCCTTCTCTATAGCCTTGGGGTGGATGCTGGCACTGGAGCTGAAGTAATGGGTGCACCCTGTGAAGCAATACCAGGGGCATCAGTCACACTCTGTGCCTGCAATGACTGCTCTTCCTCCTCCTCATCAGTTTCATCTCTCCCCTGCAGCACTGAAGTGGAGGCTAAGACAGAACTAACTAATCCTCCTAAACCTTCTTCAGCTTTTACTTCTTCCATTTCTGATGATGAGAATCCCACACAAGATGATTCTTCATCGGAATCAGAAGCAAACAGTGCCTGCACTACATTTTCAATGTTAAGTCGAGTCTGTTGTTACACTGCTGCTTTTGGGTCTCGCCCTTTTGTCTTGCATGACTCAGCCTCCCCTTCCCTCACCTCCAAAACTACAGAGTCAGAAACAGGTGGTGGCAATGCATCATCTTTAAATTTCAGTACTTTCTGGATGGAACTGCCTTCCCCTCCAGAGATTTTAGATTGGAACAGGTTAATTTTTAACATTAATGGGGGACTGGCACTGGCTTTTGAAGTGCCTCCTCTGCCAGTCCCAATCACTCAACCACATCTAGCTTTCCCTGACATCATGGATTTAATGTCACTACCTACTAGGAATTTCAATTAAAAGAATTATTTACAAAAGAGGCCTACTGGGGATTTGGCTTCAAAGAGCACCGCTATCCCAATATATGTGAGTCTGCAAAACTGCCCACTGATGCCCAGTGCACTCCCTTGTTGGCTTAAAAGAGCACTGCTGTACCAATATATGTGAGTTTGGAAAACTGCCCACAGATGCAATGCCTTGATGTACACTACAACTGGGACCGCTGTATGTGCACACAACAAACTTGTAACTACAAAAGAGGCCTACTGGGGATATGGCTTCAAAGAGCACTGCTGTCCCAATATATGTAAGTCTGCAAAACTGCCCACAGGTGCAGTGCCTTGATGTACACTACTGTATACACACATAACAAACGTGTAACTACAAAAGAGGCCTACTGGGGATTTGGCTTCAAAGAGCACCGCTATCCCAATATATGTGAGTCTGCAAAACTGCCCACTGACGCCCAGTGCACTGCCTTGTTGGCTTAAAAGAGCACTGCTGTACCAATATATGTGAGTCTGGAAAACTGCCCACTGATGTCCAGTGCACTATCTTGGCTTAAAAGAACACTGCTGTACCAATATATGTGAGTCTGGAAAACTGCCCAGTGACACCCAGTGCACTGCCTTGTTGGCTTAAAAGAGCTTAGAGAGACAGTCTGAGTTCAATTAAAAAAAAAAAAATCTGCAGTTAAAAAAAAAAAGCCTGGCTGGCACAGCAGGAAAAATGAAGAAATATCTTTTTCAATGGAAAATTCTATCAACGTAGCTAGCAATTGAATATATCTCCCACCCACAACACACAAATCCTGCTTGCAGCCTACCCCAGGGGGGTAAGATCAGCAGCAAAATGACACTGCTAGCAGCTTGTCTCAGTGGGAGAGACAGTCTGAGTTCAATTAAAAAAAAATGCAGTTCAAAAATAGCCTGGCTGATACAGCAGCAAAAAGGAAGAAATATCTTTTTCAATGGAAATTTCTATCAAAGTAGCTACAATTTAATACAGATTTGAGACTCTCAGACTAGCTCTGAGTAAAGCCACTATCCACGGACTACCTCCCTGGACCACCCCCGCAAAGAAAGAGTGTGGCACGCTGCGTGCTTAATGTATAAATAGTGCAGCATCATCAGGAATAGCGTCACAGAGCACTGAGTGAGAGCGGCGATTGGCTGCATTAGAAAACTGCTTAGCTCTGATAGGTTGCATTCTTGTCTCCTTGCCAACCTGTCTGACCCACTCTTTGACAGGGCTGTGAGGTCAGTTATGACTCACAGGAAAGGGCTGGTTTTTCTTATGGATAGTCCCACATGGCTTTCTCCTATTTCAAATGGCCGCTAAGAAATCACTGTGAACCAAAAGAATGAAACTAATATGATATGTTTTATTGGTAGGGGATCGCCATGCATTTCGCGAACCCACAAATACAACGAATAGGGACTTATTCATTGCGGATTGCACATTTGTGGAAAAGGAATGCACATCCCTACAAAACGAGGAACAAATGGAGAATGACACAAAGAACAAGAGAACAGCACAAAGAACAAAGGAAAAACACAAGGAAGACCTGGGAGGGAATCCAAGGTGGGATCAGGCTGTAGCAGCAATCATCAGGTGGAGTGCAGGTGCCTCCTGCAAGTCGTGGGACCCCAACCTGGAATTGTTGTGGGAATGAAAAAGTCTGGATGCAGGCGCCTTCTGCAGGTCGTGGAATACAGACAGCTGGTACCTCCAGCAGGTTGTATGAGAGAAGTCCCAAAAAAAAAATTCTGGGGTCCAGAACAGAACCTGGGGCAAGGATAGTCCCACCGGGCACAAGGCTTCAGCAATTCTGTTGCGCTGCCATGTGACGGAGTGCTACTGGGAGCTCTCCAGTGTGGTACGAGGAGAGTATTTGCCATTGTGGTGAAACCAGTCCAAATCTGGGAGGCTAGCACAGGCAAGGAAAGTCCTTGAAGACTTGGAGCAGGTGTAAAGAATTGGAACAGACGTGAAGACTTGGACATAGACGAGGAAAGTCCTTGAAGACTTGGAGCAAACGTGAAGACTTGGAACAAATGTGAAGACTTGGGCAAAGACACAAAGGGGGTGAGCAAGGCCCTAAGGCACCCTACACAGCCCAGAGGCTGGTCATGGACCACGTCCCCAGTGCACAATACACAGCCCAATGGTTGGTCGCGGACCACGAGGGTAGTGGGACAGGCTTGGGAGGTCTCATAGCACAGGAGTGAAACAATCCCTTGGATCCTCCAGAGTCAGGACTGGATTCAGGAGCAGATAAAATGTGAAACTTGGATTAAAAGCAAGGAACCTCCAGAGGCACGGGTAGTTCAGGACCTGGAACATCAGGACCAGGACGAGACATCAGAAAATCAAGACTGGAACGGAACATCAGGACTGGAACAGAACATCAGGACTGGAACGGAGCATGCAAGAAGATCCATGGATGAAGATCAGAGATGCCAGGCAGGAGCTGGAGGCAAGGAGTCCTTGGGAGGACTAAGCCCCTTGCCGAAGCAAGGACTGAATGAGCAAGAAGCCCTTTTATAGGGCTGGAAGAAGGAAGACCCCAGGGAGGAGTCCAGATGGAGCCAGTGGGACCGCTCCCTACTGGCCCTTTAAATCTGGTGAGGAGACACAGGCCCGCCCCTAGAAAAAAGCTGGGCAGGACCCTGGACAGAAGCCATGCTGCCGCTGTGGAGCTGGGCCGCAGGAAGGCCCTGACGCTGGGAGGCGGCTTCCAAGCCGCAGAGCAACAGGTATCACCGGCGGCCTCCCGCCACGTAGGTGAGCCCCGGTGCGGCAACAGCTGCTGGAGAGTAGGCATCCTGGCCTGCAGGGAAATAGCAATGGCGGTGGTCCGGGCCGCGGAGCGGTGAGGGCATCGGTGGCTCTGTACACGGGAAAAGTGAGGTGATAGGTGGCTCATGGCACCGGCCACAGGCCAGATTGTAACATCATATACACAGGTTAATTAATTGTGTAGATCTGCTCGCAGCCATATTCATGCATATATGCTGCCATGCATATTTGTTTGAAAGTTATCCTCCCTGCATACAATAATATGTATCTGCCTATTTAAATTTATAGAGCTTGTGCATACTTTTATTTACTTCATTTGTGTTTGGAAAATTATATCACTATATATGTGATTTGAAAATCAATAAAGTATAAATTGAAATAAAAAAAGCAGTCAGATGGCTGAAATAAGTATGCAGAATGGCCAACTGTGCAAGCATCTGTTTTGTTCATGTTAAAAAAAACAAAAACAGAGGCCTTTGGAAGCCAGTAGGATGTCCCTAGTGACAACTGTGACCTTGGACTAGTCACTTCATCTCCCATTTCCCCAGGTACCCTCTTAGATCATAAGAATCTGAGAAAGGAATTCATTGTATCTACTGAATGTGCAATCTGTTCCAGTTTAGGTTGCTAACTAAGGGGTAGATTTTAAAAAGCATTTACTCGAGCAAAACTGGTTTTTGCTCGAGTAAATACACTTTTCTCAAGTAAGTGGGCTTTTCAAAATTGCTACAATATATGCCATTGAATTGTCCATAGGATTTACTCAAGTAAGTGCACTTTACTCGAGTAAATAGCTTTTGAAAATTGCTACGATAGTATGTCACATTTACATGCGTAACTCCTTTGAAAATGACCCCCTAAATGCAAAAATAACCATTTCACTAAGAACGGATCATCATTTTGTAGAAATGAGACCTTCAGATTGACTAGATGAGATTATTCTATGACTTCTAGTTCATACTTGTTGTGTTTACTGGTAAAATAGATAAATAAGTAAAATATTTAGAGAGGGGTAACAACATTTGGGATTAAAATCTCTCCTTTCACTTCTCAGATAATCAGGTGGATTGTGAACTGTATGCAGTTATAGGGTATTTATTTTTTTTACATTAGCATCAAATCATTGGCATAGATTGCTTTGTGTTTGTTTTAAAATTTTATGTATGCTTTATTGTAAACTGTTTTTATAATTTGCACTGGCCATGCGGTACATAAGTAAATAAATAAATTAAATAATCTCTACTTTTTTTATGTGTACATATACCATATATGAGAAATGCATTAGGACTAAGGGCAATTCTTTCAGGCACTGACAGCATTGAACACTGCCTTCCTATTGTTTGCTGATGCCAGAGTGACAGAAAGAAACCTCTGGGGCTTTGTATTCAGTTTGTAATTGCTCCTTTAATCAGAAGACCAATTAATTCCCAAGCTATATTTTTATCTCCTTGAGGAATCTTGCCAGTTTATTTTCAGGCATCCTGCCCAAAAATGTCGGTAGTCAGTGTAAGCATTCATTGGCTGAATGTGACTGCATGACATAGCAAGATAGTGCACTGAAGAAAAAAGTAAGCTAATGCAAATATTCAATTGGATTGAGAGCAGACTCAACAGAGGTCATAAATCCTCAAAAAATATCCCAATTCACTGATTTAACTGTGCAGAGTATTCAAGACAATCACTTCTTGATTTAAAAATATGCAAACATAAAGAGCACTAAACCATGCAAACTTTGGCGTGACATAGCTCTAATCACTCAGATGGGACATTTAATAGCTAGATTTCGGTGGAATTTACAACGCTGACCTAAATTCACAATTTTTCAACCCCTTTTCCTTGACGGACTTGGTTTTTAGCAGGATGAGCAGGCATTGAGATTCACAGAGGAAGAAAAATGTTCTGTGTGAAGAACTAGAAGACACATGGAACACTGGGAAAAGACTGGCAGGTGTCTCATTTCATTTTCACTTTATTCCATTTATGAATCGCTTTCCAGATAAAATCGCCCACAGCGATGTACAAACAGGATATATATATAATAATGGAAAGCAGCAGCAGACCTAGGAGTGAACTAGCTTGTTACCTCTTCTGGTTTCTTATCGATAATTTACTATCGAAAGCTATGCAGAATCTTGACAGCAGTCTTTTTAGCCAAGATGTATTGGCTTAACAAAACTGCTGCTTTATTAGAAATGATACTGTACATTAATCTTTTGGGTACATTTGACTTCTTTGAAGCACACCTTACAATTCTGAGAGACATAAAAGCTGAGATGCTATAAACTCATTGAGTAATAGTAAAATTTAAAGCAAAGATTTTTACCTGAAATAGGTATTCTCTGAAGACAGCAATTCTGTGGTCACACATGCGGGTGATGTCATCCAACTGCACGGATAAATGAACACATCAAACCCCCCCCCCCTCCAACCCCACTCCTAACCCTGTAATTAATCCGAAAAGCTCAGTTCCAGCAGCTGAGGAGGGGGTGGGCTGTGTGACTGAACTGCTGTTTTCAGAAAACACCTGCCATGGATAAGCAACTTTGCTTTCTCTGAAGACAGAGATTACCATAAACATGTGTATGGGACTCCTTATTTACTTATTTAACTTTAATAATTGTAATTCTACAAAGGAGGAAATATGAAGTACAAAGTAAACAGATAACAATTGGTATGGTTTCAGCTGCTGTGCAGCCTCCCCTTCACCAGGTGACCCTGAAGTGCATACCCTCCAGGCTGGCTAAGCTCCTCCCTCCTGCCTGCGTCACAACCAGACTCCAGCACTACACAAACTTGCCTTGGCTATCCCAAGATACTTCTGCATCGAGTCGCCCTTGGCTTCTTGCTCTAGCCACTCTTACCTTGCGGCTTACCCAGGCCTATCCTTGTCTTGCCTCGTGGTCTCTGGGCTTTCTGACCTCAGCCTTGCCTTGCCTTCTCTTGTGGACTCCGGGCCTTCTGACCTTAGCCTTGCTTTGCTTTCCTCATGGCCTCTCGGATTTCTGATCCTTTGTCTTGCCTTGTCTTGTAGCCTCTGGGCCTTCTGATCTTAGTCTTGCTTTGTGGTCTATCTAAGCCTCTCCTTGTCCTGCCCCTCAGGGATTTCCTGTATTACTGTGTTCAGGCTTTATGTTCCATGTTCTGTGTTGTCCTTCTCTCACCCTGTACTGTCTGTCCCTGACCAAGCCTCATTCCCAGTCTTACCTGCACTCTGTTCCAGTCCAAGCCTTGGTTCCAGTCTTACTTACAATCTGTTCCAGAACAAGTCTTGCACCAGCCTTTTACCTCCACCACAGCTGTCGATCATTCATCCCCAGGAGTGCTGATGATGTGCTTCAGTCATCAGGTAATGAAAAGAATCCTGCGGTGCTCTTTGAACCACCAGCTGTCCCCTGCTCTGGTTTCAGAAGAAGCGGTCCAAGCAAGTATGCCAGAAAGACGCTGATCCTACCCTCCAGTGTCAAGAAGTTTCAAGCCCAGCTCCCCAGCTGCTGCATGACTCTGAATCGGCACCCCAGCCAGGTAGAGATTTTAAGCCTGAAATCCTGCAGCCAGATCGAGGCGCTGTGGGTTCTCTCTTCCATCCTCAAGGAAACCCTGTGCCAGGGGTCCTACCTTCCACTCACCCTCACCAGTGGTCCAGTCTTCTCAGGATCCTGAGACAGCGGCCTTACTCTCCAGTCACCCTATGCCAATAGTCCTGCTTGTCGGGCACCCTGAGTCAACAGTCCTCTCATCCTTGCTCCCTGACTGCCCAGCAAAGGGCTCTTACCCAGATGCAGCCAGTCTAGCAGAGGGCTCCAGCTCTGATCCAGTCAGCCCAGCAGAGGGATTTTGCCCAGAAAAAGTCTGCCCAGCAGGGGTCGCCAGCCCACAGCCAGTCCACCCATCAGGGGGCACCTGTCCTGACAAACAGTTTCCCAGCCAAGCCTCGCCTTGTCTACCTAGCTATATCTCCCATGGAAATGGAACCCAGGAGGAGGGAGTCTTACGGGGGGTGGGGGATTACTGTTACAATTTCACCTGCTATGCAGCATCATTGTGCCCTGACTATGATGCTTCACCACCAGCAGAGGTCTCCTTGGAGCTCCATTCCATGCTATTTGAGCTCCTCAAACTCAGTCTGTGAGGCAGCCTCCTAGCCACCAAGAGTGAACCATGTCTTAAGCCTTGCCAAGCTTCTCCTCCTTGCCTGCACCATACCCAAACCTCAGCCCCACATAATCCAGCCTTGCCAAACCCTTCTCACTTTCAGATCAAGTCGCCCTTGGTTCCTTGCACTAGCCAATGTTGTCTTGCAGCTTACCCAGGTTTATCCTTGAATGCCTTGTAGCCCCCGAGCCCTCTTGTTTCTTGCCTTGCCTTATGGTTTAAGGTAGGGATGTGAATCGGGCTTCGGACGATTGAAAATATCGTCGATATTTTCAAAATCGTCAGAAATCGGGGGCTCCCCCAAAACGATAGGAAAACCCCACGATATTTTTCCGCCCTCCCCCTTATTTTGGGGGAGGGCGGAAAAAACGGCACACAAAAATAACCCCTAAACCCACCCCGACCCTTTAAAACTAACCCCTTAGCTTCTCCCACCCTCCCGACGCCCCCAACAACTTTTTACAGGTACCTGGTGGTCCAGTGGGGGTCCCGGGAGCGATCTCCCGCTCCGGGCCTTCCTCCCGCTCCCAGGCCGTCGGCTGCCACTAATCAAAATGGCGCCAATGGCCCTTTGCCCTTACCATGTGACAGGGTATCTGTGCCATTGGCTGGACCCTGTCACATGGTAGGAGCACTGGATGGCCATCTTGTGCTCCTACCATGTGACAGGGGCTGACCAATGGCACCGGTAGCCCCTGTGACATAGTAAGGGCAAAGGCTATCGGTGCCATTTTGATTACTGGCAGCTGATGGCCCAAGTGCAGGAGATCGCTCCCGGACCCCCGCTAGACCACCAGGGACTTTTGGCAAGTCTTGGGGGACCCTCCTGACCCCCAAAAGACTTGCCAAAAGTCCAGCGGGGGTCCGGGAGCGACCTCCTGCACGCGGCTTAAGGGTCTTCTTACTCCTTGCCTTGCTTTCTGGCCTATCTAGACCTTGTGTTGTAATTGGTGAGGTTTGGGTGGACCCTTGGACACTGTGGCAGCTGACCATGCCCACGGGGGGGGGGGAAGTCCCGTGAGGGGCCACAGGTCAGGCTCAGCTGAAGACACACAAACACAGAGATTGATCTTTTATTAAACAATGAGGTGTAGCCACCAGAAGTGGCAGTGATGAGTAGTTGAAGTAGCCCAGCTGGACTAGTATTCCTCAGGCGCTGGAACAGCGACTCCTCCGGTAGCAGTGCTGTAGTGGAAAAAACTGAGAATAGTGAGTACAGTGGAATATGCACAAGCCCCAGTATGGAGAACCCCAGGATAGGAAGATCTGGCCCTCGAGGAGCGAGTACCTGATCCCTGAGAGCCGAGAGGTTTGTAGGAGATGTACTCACACAGCTGTTCCACATAGGAGATAGCATCAGGGATGGAACGGAGGCAGGCCCTCGAGGAGCGAGTACCTGGTTCCAAGGAAAGCTCTGAGGTGAAAATGGTAGTACTCACTGGTGATGAAGGCAGCGAATCCTTCCAAGCAGAAGAGAAGGTATGAGCAGGCAGTGAGTCAGGGAACATGGGCCCTCGAAGAGCGAGTACCGGTTTCCTGATAGCGACCTGAAAAGCAAGTGAGGCCCCCGAGGAGTGGATACCCCGTTAGCATTAAGAGTCCAATAGTAGATTGGAGGAAGAGTAGCAGGGTATGGAGAGCGAATCCCATCCATAGGAATTCCCCTTGCTAACTCAAAGGCTAGCAAACAGTGTAGGCTTTAAATACCCGGGCAGCGTGACGTCATCACAGGGGGATGCCCCTGAGGTTCACGCCAAGTAGGAAATAAGAGTGAGGGCTGCACGGCACGCTCGTCCTAAGGTACAGACGGAGCATGGCGGGAGGCAGCACCCAAGCCGGTCCGGGGATGCCGAAGAGGATGGCAGGCAGATACCGTGGCAGCTAGGTATCCATCAACAGCAAGAGGAGGTGCAAGGAAGGTGCAAGGAGGTACAAGGAAAGAAAGGTAGGCAGAGTGAAGCCATCGGGAAGGGATGGTTGCAACACCTTGTCTTGCCCCTTGGGGTCTTCCTTGCCTAAGGCTGCCTTTAGGCCTTTATGTTCTATGTTCCACATTGTCCTTGTTTCGCCCTCCTGTATTAGTCTTGCTCCAGTTCAGTCCTTGTCTGCACCCAAACTCCATTTCCAGACCTTGCCTGCACTCAAGCTCCAGTTCCAGTCCTTGCCTACACTCAGCCTCAGTTCCAATCCTTACCTGCATTCTGTGCCTGTCCAAGCCTTGCTCTAAACTCACCATGATATACTGCCACAAAGCCCTGCTGGTCCCCAAAACCCAAGAGCTTGACTTGTGGGGGATGATTAGGCAGAAGACCAGCCCTAGCCTTGGCCTGCAGTTCTGCACCACTCCAAGGGTGGTATTCCCTACATCCAGCTAGGATCCGAGCTGTAACATCAATAGTGGTAGATGGGCGCCTGACTCAACTATGGCCTAACCAGGGCTGGGTTAATCTTTTAAGAGCTCTTAGGCTAGGTGGGGATGTTCCTGTCCAATGATATAGGAGTGGAAGTGGAGGGGTGTCTTCTTCTGAGCACATGGCACTTTCTTACAAGCTCTGCCTAACCTGATTGGCAGTGCCCCATTAAACATACCCTCTTAAAGATTCAGGGGTGGGCTGGTGGTGATTCTAGTTTACAGTGTTCTGACTGCTGCTGGTATGGGAACCCATGTGCATTTGAGGTGGTCAGGTATGGAGCACTACCGCTTAGGTTGTGATGTGCTTGTGATTAATACTGCCAGGAAAGAGAAGGAGATGCCCTTTTCAGCCTGGTGTACTCATGTAGCTGCCTACTTTACCTAATGGGAAATCCAGGTCTGACCCTAACATTATGGGCCTTGACATACCCTTCTAAGGTTAAACTTGATTGGGTATTTATCAATCATTTATTCGGACACATTTTAATCAATTAACATAGAAACATAGAAATGACGGCAGAGAAACACCAGTTGGCCCATCCAGTCTGCCCAGCAAGTTCCCACACTTATTTTCCCATACTTATCTTCCCACCATACTTATTTTCCCATACTTATTTTCCCACCAAGTTCAGGGCCCTTGTTGGTAACTTTTTGATTCAAATTTCCTGCCACCCTCTGCCAGTGATGCAGAGAGTAATGTTGGAGTTGCATCAAAGGTGAGCATAAGGCTTAATGGTTACGGTAGTAACCGGTGCATCAGGCAAGTTACCCCGATGCTTGTTTACCCAGACTGCACAGATCAATGCCTTGTTGTCTGATTGAAAATCCTCTTTTCCACATTCCTCCCTTCTGTTGAAGCAGAGAGCAACGCTATATATGCATTCAAAGTGAAGAATCAGGCTTAATTGGTTTAAGGTAGTAACCGCCACAATAAGCAAGCTACCCCCACGCTTATTTGTTTACCCAGACTGTGTAGTTAAGTCCTTGTTGGTTGTTATCTGAATGCAAATCCTCTTTTCCACATTTCCCCTTGCCATTGAAGCAGAGAGCAATGTTGGAGTTGCATTATTTGTGTGAAGGCTTTTTGGGTAAAAGTAGTAATCAAAGGTACTAGCCAACATTCCAGCAAGCCGCCCCCTTGGCTCTGCTCTTCATTCCCATCCTCTAGCCTTTATGGATCCAGAGTGTTTATCCCACGCCCCTTTGAAATCCTTCACAGTTTTAGTCTTCACCCCTTCCTCCGGAAGGGCATTCCAGGCATCCACCACCCTCTTCATGAAGAAATACTTCCTGACATCGGTTCTGAGTCTTCCGCCCTGGAGTTTCAAATTGTGACCCCTAGTTCTATTGATTTTTTTTCCAATGGAAAAGGTTTGTTGATTACTATAGATCATTAAAACCTTTCAAGTATCTGAAAGTCTTTATCATATCACCCCTGCTCCTCCTCTCCTCCAGGGTATACATATTTAGGTTCTTCAATCTCTCCTCATAAGTCATTTTATGAAGACCATCCACCTTTTTGGTCACCCTTCTCTGGACCGCCTCCATCCTGTCCCTGTCCTTTTGAAGATACGGTCTCCAGAACTGAACCCAGTACTCCAGGTGAGGCCTCACCAAGGCCCTGTACAAGGGGAACATCACTTCCTTTCTCTTACTAGATATTCCTCTCTCTTTGCAGCCCAGCATTCTTCTGGCTTTTGCTATCGCCTTGTCACATTGTTTTGCCGACTTCAGGTCGTTAGACACTATCACCCCAAGGTCTCTCTCCAGCTCCGTGCACTTCAGCCCTTCACCCCCCATCAGATACCGTTCTTTTGGATTTTCACACCCCATATGCATGACTCTACACTTCTTGGCATTGAATTTCAGCTGCCATATCTTCGACCACTCTTCCAGCTTCCTTAAATCCCATCTCATTCTCTCCACTTCTTCCGGCATGTCCACTTTGTTGCAGATCTTAGTATCATCCGCAAAAATACAAACCTTACCTTCTATCCCATCCGCAATGTCGCTCACAAAGATATTGAACAGGACCGGTCCCAACACTGATCCTTGCGGCACTCCACTTACCGCTCTCTCTTCAGAGTAAGTTCCATTTACCATCACACATTGTCTTCTGCCATCAACCAGTTTGCAATCAGGCCATTACCTCGGCCCTCACTCTTAAGCTTCTCATTTTACTCACAAGCCTCCTGTGCTGAACTGTATCAAAATATTTTCTGAAATCCAAGTAGATGACATTGAGTGATCTTCCTCGATCCAATTCCCTAATCACCCAATCAAAAAAGTCAATCAGATTTGTCTGACAGGATCTTCCCCTGGTGAATCCATGCTGCCTCTGGTCCAGCAATTCTTCTGACTGTAGATAGTTCACTATTCTTTCTTTCAGCAGTGACTCCATTACTTTTCCCACCACCAAGGTGAGGCTAACCGGCCTATAGTTTCCAGCCTCCTCTCTGTTCCCACTCATGTGAAGCGGGACCACCACCGATCTTCTCCAATCACTCAGCACCACTCCCGTTTCTAGGGATCTATTGAACAGGTCACGCAGTGGACCCGCCAACACATCTCTGAGCTCCCTCAGTATCCTGGAATGAACCTCATCAGGCCCCATGGCTTTGTCCACTTTCAGTTTTCCTAGCTCTTCCCTTACATTCTCTTCTGTAAACGGAGTTTCATCTACTCCACTCCCCTCTAGTTTCTTGTTAACTAGTGATGGTCCTTCTCCAGGGTCCTCTTTAGTGAACACCGAACTGAAGTATTTGTTTAATATTTCTGCCATTTCTTTGTCTCTTTCCACACATAGATCTTTTTCACCTTTCAATTTCATTATAGCACTTTGGACTTTTCTCCTTTCTCTGATGCATGTGAAAAATGTTTTGTCACCTCGCTTTACCTCTTTGGCAATCCTTTCTTCTGCTTGACTTTTTGCTATCTTGATTACTTTCTTCGTCTCCCTCAATTTCACCAGATATTCTTCCTTGTGATCCTCCCTTTGGGATCCTTTATATTTCTTAAATGCTGTTCTTTTAGCTTTTATTTTATCAGCCACCTCCTTTGAGAACCAGATAGGTTTCATTTTTCTCTTGCTTTTCTTTACTTTTCTAACATATAGATTAATTGCCTTGGTAATTGCGCCTGTTAGTTTGGCCCACTGTTGTTCCACATCTCTCTTGTTCTCCCAGCCTTCTAATTCTTCCTCCAGGTACTTCCTCATTTCAACAAAGTCCGTGTTTTTGAACTGCAAAACTTGGGTCTTTGTACGACTTCTCCGTATCCTATTTGTGATATGAAACCATACCATTTGATGATCACTGGTGCTGAGGTGGGCACCCACCCGGACATTAGAGACATTATCTCCATTAGTGAGCACTAAATTGAGTATAGCTCCCTCCCTCGTGGGTTCCATTACCATTTGTTTGAACAGAGCCCCTTGCAGGGCATCTACTATCTCTCTACTACTGTTAGATTCTGCAGAAGGGATTCTCCAGATTAAAATCTCCAACAATCACTACTTCTCCCTTCTTTTGGATGTCTTCAACCAGATCTCTGTCAAGTTCTTCCATTTGATATGGAGGCCTGTAATCCACTCCAATAAAAATGGATGCCCCATCATCTTTTTTTAGGTCGGCCCATAGTGCTTCTTCTTTACCCCCATCTTCCTTGCAGCTCAGATGCTTGGATATTGTTTTTGGCATAAAGAGCCACTTCTCCCCCTTTTCTGTCCTCTCTTAACAAGTTATAGCCCGGTATGGCCATATCCCAATCATGAGATTCTGTGAACCATGTCCACGTCTGCCTCCACCATTAGGGCTTGCAGATCTGGGATTTTATTGCCCAAACTGAGAACATTCGTGCTCAAAGCTTTCCAGCTTTTCTCTTTCGGGTTACTGCTTTTCTTGGACTCCTTTTGTGACTTATTTAGCTGAGTTTTGTTATCCACTTCATCCTTTTTCATTGCATTTATATTTGGGGGGTGACATTCTAATTTCCTTCTGCCACCCCAGCATCTAGTTTAAATGCCTTATGACATAGGATTTGAATTTATCTCTTAGGATCCTTTTTCCTGCCACAGATAGATGTAAGCCATTTTTGACAAACAGCTTTTTACTGTTCCATACACGGCCCCAGCCCCCAATATATCTAAAACTTTGTTCCTTACACCAAGGATTTGAGCCATACATTGAAGTTATAATATGGCTTAACCTCTCCTTCCCCTTTCCATGAACAGGTAACACTTCTGAAAAGGCAATGGTTGTTGCCATGTGACTAATCTGCTTCACTCGAGACTGGAAATCTCTCTGTACCACTTGGATGCTGTTTCTACAAGGTCGTTGGTTCCCAGATGGATGATAATATCAACTTTAGAGTCTTTGCTTTCTTCTTTGATCACTTTGACTATCTGAATAGCATTTCTGCTAGCAATGATCCTGGGAGGCTTTTAACTGTAGTGTTTCCCTCGAAAAGAGTTCCCAGATTAGTGCCTCTGATGACAAAATCACCCAGCACAATGAGCTTTTTTAATCACACTAATGCTCAAAATGAAATACAATATTTACAAAAAAACAATTACAACATAACAAAGTAAGAGGTCTATTTACTAAACCATGGTATTTTCACAGAGGGGAAAATACTGTGGGATTGACAAAACTGCAATCGGTGTTGCAGCTTTGTCAATCCTATGGTATTTTCCCGGACATTTTGGTTAGAAGAACTGAGAGGAAAAGTTTTGATGTCCCTTCCTACCTTGTCAGCAGGACATCAAGATTTGTGTGTTCCATGTGGATCCCTTCCATCCTGGGATTTGGAGAGAGAGTTTGATTGCGACATTGGAGAACTTTGAGTAAGACTAAATTGAGATCTATTGAGGACCCTCACTTGAAATTTTTACTCCTGGGGAGAGAGAAAATTGGGACTCTCTATTCATAGACAGTTTTGCCAATTTTACCGGCTTGGGAGGGTGTTTTTCCTGCCTACACAAGGATACTCTGTCCACTTGGGAGCCTCATTTGTCCATGCCTTGGAGGGTGAGTATTTTCCCCTGCCTGATAGTAAGAGACCCTTGTGCAGATAGAGGAAGAACTGTGAACAGAAGAGATAAAATCTATGGTGTTAAGACTGTTTTGAACTGTGCTATTTACTCATCTGATTCACCCTCAGTAAAGTTACTTTTGGTCACTCAAATAGAGTCTCCTGTATATGTTTGGTACCTTACAGCACTCACAGCAGTAAAAAGAGAAAACTACCCCCTGTCATTCTGGGTCTTGAAGGAGGAATCCCTTCCCCCACTACTAAAGAACTCAGACCCTGGGGAAAAGAGACTTGTGAGAGAGCTAATATGAGAGAGCCAGCCCTAAAGGATATAAAGTCTTTTATGGCCCCATTGGTAGTGAGTTGCTACCTGAAAACAGGTTTAGAGAAGGAATGAGACACACTACTTGTGCCAGTTACCGTAATACCAGGAGTGTAATTAGTCACGCCGAAAGAATAACACATTGTAGCCATTTATTTTTGTCCATCAGCTTCCCTCTGCTCCTTTGGACTTCAAGCTCAATCTAAACTGGACTCTTTTTGGGCTACAGTATCATCAGCTCTCATTAGTACTACCAGGGTTTCTTCATTTTATTTTTATCCCCTTACCAATTCAGTGACGGTCCTTAGCCAGGGGCCACAAACTGCAGCTCCCTCCAGATCCTGGCTGATGTGGATTTTAAGTCTGTGCACTGCAGCATCCCCAGAGTCCAGGCTGGCCTGAGAAGCAGAGGCTAGATCTGAGACTTAAACCCAGATCCTCCACACAGCAGTTATCATTTATTAAACAGGCACGCATCTATTGCAAGTATGCAACTTCTCTCCCTATCTACAAACTCACAATTATAGAATTGTTGTTACAGTTCACAGTGTAATGATTTTCATTTTGATAGAATGTGTTGCTGCTTTTGTTTAAGGTGTTTGCTGACCTGAGAAAATGTGCTGTTAGTAGTAAATGGAAAAGATGAACCATCATAAGACTGAGCAGAAAGGGCATTTTCAGTTTTTCTGTAATTATTGATCTATCATACCATCTAAAGCAGGCCTCAGACTTTGTGTCTCCAGTAATTATCAGTCGTTCTCACTTCTCCTATCAGACATTACAGGATCAATTCCAGTAAAGGGAGAACCCATTCCAGTAAAGGAGCAAATCGTTTCAGATATTCAAATACCAGCTCTCCTGCTAACACATGCTTGGGATTTATACAGCTTAATTGCTATGATAAATGCTAGTGGCAATGGAGCCTAACAATGTCTGGAAACAGAGGGTATTTATACTAAAGCATATTCAGCTCCAAGTAAATTAGTGAAACTAACTTCAAATGAGTTGAAAGTATCTGGCAGCAATCTTGTGGATCAACCCAGTTTGTCATTTTATTTTATTTATTTAGATTTCGCTTGCACTTTTCATTGGTAACTCAAGACAAGTTACAATTAGGTACTCTAGGTATTTTCCGTGTCCCCAGAGGGCTTAAAATCTAAAAGAGTCCTTTACCAAGCCGTAGTATTTGGAAACCATGCATTTTATTTCCTGGCTGTAAAATTCAGTGTAGAAAAAAAAAACCACTTGGTAACAGCTGAAAAAAACATGATGGTAGCGCCTTAGTTCGGGGTTGCCATGTTCCTAAAGGGCTGTGAGACTCCCACCCACCTCACCCTACCCCCGCAACCTCAAGAGGCACTCTCACTAGAAAAAAGCAAAAAAAAATGTTTTGAAGTCGTGTGACTCCCCCTGCACCCAAATCTAGAGCCATAACCACCAGCCTATGGCCGATTGACTTCATCAAGCAGGGGCGCCATCACTTTCAAAATGTGGTAAAGGATCCGCCAGCCTCCCTCCACCGATAGAGCTTTGGTGCCGAGGGGAGAAGAGCTGCTGAAGCTCTGGGGTGGGGGGAGTGGTGCCCTCCCAAATCCGGACAAAAGTTTCACCAACACTGCCCCTCGTCTGTGTGCGGAGCTGCAAGAAGCAGCATCGGCCTCCCAACCCCCGACATCAGGAGTAGCGCTCCTGCAGAGCAGTGTCAGCCTCCTCCACAGCATGTAGGGAGATCATGAGCCATGGGCCAAAAAAACAAACATCAATCTCCCACCCCGACCCAGCAATCAGAAGAAGTACAGCTTGCGGAGCTGCATTGGCTTCCTACATTGCCTTGGCAGTCAGAATGAGTGCGGTCTGTGGAGCTGTAAGAAGCAATATCCACCTCCCATCCCCGGAAGTCAAGGGGAGCCAGCCTTCAAAACAGCGTTGACCTCCTCCACTCCCCTCATTTAGGAAGAGCGTGGGCAGCAGACCAAAAAAGACACAAAGACCTCCCACCCTGCCCCTGCAGTCAGAAGAAGCACCGCCTGCAGAGAGAAAGGAGGAGCATGTGTGTGTATGTGTGTGTGTATGTGTGTGGTGAGACAGCAAAGGACCATATGTGTGGACTATAATTTGTGTATGATTGAGCATGTATGATAGACAGCAAACAAGCATGTGTGTGTATGGTATGTTGTTCGTGAGTGCATGTGAGAGAGAGAGAGAGACAGCACAGGAGCATGTGTATGTGTGCATAAACATGTGAGAGCAAGCAAATGACTGTGTGTGCATGATTGAGCATGTGAGAGTGAATGAGCATGTGTGTGTGTGTGCATAATTGAGATTATGTATGTGAGAGAGTAAATGAGTTTGTGTATATATGATTTAGCATAGGTATGTATAACTGAGCATGTGTTTGTGTGAGAGAGAGAGAACAAAAGAGCATGTGTGTGTATAATTGTGCATGTATGTAAAAGAGAAAATGCGCAATCATATGATTGCGCATATGAGAAAGCAAACGAGTATGTGTGTGATTGCGCATGTGACAGAGAGTGAAAGAGCCCATGTATATGATTGTGCATGTGAGAGAGAGTGAGCGTGTGTGTTTGATTGAGCATGTGACAAAGAGTGTGAGCGAGTGTTTATGACTGAGCATGTGAGAAGATAAACAAGCATGTGTGTGAATAACAATATGTGAGAGTAAATAAGCATATGTGTGTATATGACTGAGTATGTGAGAAAGCAAATGAGCATGTGTGTGTGATTGAGCATATGAGAGATAGAGAGTGAACATGTTTATGTGGTTATGACTAAGCATGTGAGAGATCGAACAAGTGTGTGTGTATGATTGAGCATATGAGAGACAGAGTGAACAAGTTTGTGTATGTTTGTGTGACTGAGCATGTGAGAGAGCAAACGAGCATGTGTGTATATGATTGTGCATGTGAGAGAGTGAATGAGCTTGCATGTGTGTGTATATGAATGAGCAATGAGAGTGAGAGAGTGAATGTTAGAGAAGAGAGAGGACAACATTTGTCTGCCACAAACATACCCCACTGCTCCCCTCCTGCTAATCCACGACAATCTCAGGGCATCTGGAAATCAAAAGTTCCCAAGTATGAAAAGCGGGGGCTTTCTTAATCCTTACTAGATTTAATTATTGGGTTTATTTAATGTATCTTCTGTTTTGAAATATTTTATTGCCATCTGGAAAAGTTTTATATGAGTTTTTAATTATTGGATGCTGTTCTATTCATTAGCTGTTTTGAAATATTTCTTTTATTAGTATGGTTTTACTATTATGATTAATGTTTTATATTTCTTGATTTTATTCTTTGATGTTTTATGAGGACTAGTGATGTTTCTGTTTTGCCCTTGTTGCACTGCATGCAGAGTCTTGCTTTTTGTGGTTTCCAGTTCATTTTTTGGCTGCCTGCTTCATTTTATACTTTATGATCTCTTTATTTTGTATTTAGTGAGGGTCTGTCTGTTTTCTGCACATGTGACAAAAATGAGGTATTCTGCAAGCTTATAGTTTCTGCGTAGGGATCTAAAGCAACCTGGTTTGTTTTGTTTTCCTAATAGGAGATATACTGGTGTTTTAGGATCTGGTTTAATATTTACAGAGTTGCCTTTTCACAGGTAGGATTGTTATTGTTTGAGTGCTGGCAGTTAGGGCTGTAATGGTATGGGAGTTTATAATATTGTAATTACATGACTTTCCCAGGGCTAAACCCACACTCACATCCAACATACATTGTTAAAGGCCTAATACGATATAGGTTCCAAGTGTCTTATTACAAGTTTTTTGCAGGGTTGGCACCACAGCAGTGCATGTAAATATTATATTCATGCTGTAAGTGATATTTTTACCTCAGAAAGTCCTTTCTCATGTAAAATCTGTTATTAAAAATGCAAACATTTTAATTGTGTGTGGGGATGGCGCAAACCGGGCAGGAAGGGGCTGCAAGGCCTTAAGGTTCAGCTAGGGTGCCTAACACCCATTCACTGGACCTAAGGAAGAGTAAAAGGTATGATTGGTTGGAAGATGACTATGGAAGATGAGAGAGGGGGAGGGTCAGGAAGAGGATTTGGGGGCGAGAGAGTTTCAAGAGAACAAGAAAGGATGCAGCTGTTGAGGGGAAGGACAAGGGGGCCAGATAGCTGGAGATGGTAAAAGGATCCATCTCAGTGAGGGGAAGATGGAAGACAGGAAGGGGGCAATAGAGGGGGAGGTGTAGGATTGGCACAGAGGACTGGAGGGAGCGAAGGGGGATGAAATCTAGATGAGTGGATAGAGAGGCAGAGAGAAAGAGAGAAAGAGAATGAAGAAAAGGGAAAGATCAGAATTAGATAGAGGTATAGAGGAGGAATTGAATAAGACAGGAGGAGAGAGATGAAGTGGAAAATGAACAGGAGACTCTGTTATATGAGTTAAGAGCCCAAGAAGAGGAAAACAGTATAAAGAGATGAGGACCAAAGTGATTAAAAAAATAAAACATCCAGAGAGCAAGGGTAGAAAAAACCATTTCATATTCAGTTTAGTGAATGAAATATGTCAACTTTGGGAATGTTCAGCTCATGATCTCTTATTTTGCACAATGCAAGAAGAAACATATTTCTGTTTCTAGTTCTCTGGCGTTGCATGGCATGCAGAGTCTGACTTCTTGGGGTTTCCAGTTAAGTTTTAAATGAAGGGTTATGGTTCCATGATCCCTATACTGGTTCCAATTGAGCTGTAATCCCAAAGGAGCAGGAAGAAATGCTGGGTCAAAATGAAAATAAAAGCACCCTACATTTAACAGAGTTTCCCGGCTCGTGGTGGAGTAAGTAGGTGCCCTGTTTTACTTGGCCATTGATTCCAAATGGCATGGCTACAGATCTGCCCAAACTCCCCTTTCCAATACATGGTGCCCCCAATCCAAATGCCTGCCAACTCTTTCCCCCCCCCCCCCGGCATTAGCAGCTAGCCACCTCCTCCCATTCCTCTGACCTACTCTAGCTCACGACCCTGATCATACCTTGTGGGCTAATAAGGTCCAGAGCGTCCCTAGGCTCTGAGCTGGGCTCTTGCTCTAGTCAAAATGGTGCGAGCCATCCGTCATACTGGGCATGCCCCCTAAAATGCACTACTAATGAGGTGCTTTACATAGCATATGCATGCAAAGCAGCTGATTACCATTCCAGTGTTATTTGGGGTTAAATAAAGCATGGTATTTAAAATACTGCATGTTATTGCTGTGTTAGGTTTTTAATGCACAGTAAATACTGTTTAATGTGTGTTAAACACCTAGGGGGCCGATGCAATTAAAATGCGCTGAAAGCGGGTACTGAATACTCAGCACCCGCTTTCCTAACAAGCCCCCAGGCACCCCTCCTAGGGGTGCCATGCAATATTTAAATTAGGGGTTGCGTTGTCAAGGAGGCGCTAGGGTTGCTTGCGCGCCCCTAGCGCCTCCTTGAAAACGGGGGGGCCGCGAGCAGTTGGCTGTCGACCGGTTTAGAAAATGGCGCACAGTCAGGGGTTCAGGAAACAAACGCTTGTTAACTGAGTGTCCGCTTCCTGAACCTGACTGCAGGCACTTTTTTTCAAACTTTTTTTTTTTTTTTAAATTTGTTTTAAGATTTTGTTCCTCCTTCTTAATATCGCAACTATATTAAGTAGGAGGATGTACAGAAAAGCAGTATTTTCTGCTTTTCTATACAACTTTTGAGAGTGCTCAGCAATTAATGCCTGCTTTAGGCAGGCCAGGCATTAATTTTTGGGCGTAAAGTTTTTTTTTTGCACTGCGGGTGATTGCTAATCGCCTCATCAGCATGCATTTGCATGTGGTGAGCGCTACTAGTTTCACCGTGTGTTGGACGCTCATTGGGGAGGCGCTAATCCCCTTATTACATAAGGGGATTGGGTAGAGCCTATACAACCCGTGACCAACTGCGGGTTAAACAGTGCGCTCGGCTGAGCACACTGTATTGCATCGGCCCCCTTATGTGGTTTAGTAAACAATCCCTAAGGGGTAGGTTTTAAAACGTGTGCATGTGCGTCCATGTGCGCGTGCCGATTTTATAACATTTGCACGCCGATGCGCGCATGTTCTAAAATCCATGAGCCGCGGGCACAAGTATGCCAGGTTTTATAATGCGCATGCACATATGCGGGCGGCGGACACAGGGGGGCCAAATTTTGTAAGAGTATCCACGGCAACGCAGTCGGGCCTCCCTGAGTTCCTGACCCCTCTATCCAACCTTCTTTCCCTTTCCCCTCTCACCCCCACCCCTAACCCCTACCTAGCTACTCCTAATTTTTTTATTTTTTTTACTCACTGCTCCTTGGGAGCAGAAGCAATTTACGCGCGCCGGCCGCCACCGGCACGCGCTTCCCCAGGACAGCGTACATTGCTCCCGGCCCACCCCTTTGAAGAGGCCTGGCACTCGTGCGCGCACCGGGCTTTACGCGCTTGGCTGGGCCTCTTTGAAAATGTGTGTGCTGCGCGCAAGGCCCGGCCGCGCACGTAAACCCCGGGATTTACGCGCGCAGGCCTTTGAAAATCCGGCCATAAGTGTGCGTCTGAGGCAACGGAGAGCAAAGTGGCTTGCCCAAGCACCCAAGGAGTGGCAGCAGGATTTGTCTGCTGGCTTCTCGAATCACAAAGCTGCTCTTCTCATACTTTGTAAAATGCTCTCTTTATTCAGCATGGGCCACAGAAGCTATTTTCCTTTTCCAAATGTAGTAAATCTCATCCAATATCATCTATAACAGTAAAAAAACATATTTCTTATAACAGACCCACTGAACCTTTTATAGATATTTTTACTTTCTTATAGGGAAGTGGGTTGAACACAAAATTGAAGTGGTAGAGAGTACAAAGGGAAATTTAAAATTCAAAGCTCTCTAAAAGAGGAATCCTGCTGTGGTTTAATTTTTAATTTATAGTTACAATGTGAAAGTTGTAGGGTCAGACTGAAACAGCTGACATTTGCTTGCAACAATGGAGCAAAAACAATGATGCATCAGAGGTTTCAAGTTATGTTGTGAATATTGTTGCACAGTCAGAAGTTGCCCAGTCAGAAGTCATGATATATAAGTTGCCCAGTCAGAAGTCATGATATATAAAAGCCAAACTGAGATTAGGTAAAGTAGATTGACTGCATGATGATGATGTTGGTGATGTCTCTCACATTTCTGCCCTCTTACTGTATTTCTACACTTGGCAAGGTCTTGGAGTGAGATTAAAGTCTTGGTTAAAAAAAATTCCAAAAAATGAGGTATTTACCTATGCAGTGAATTTTGGGTGTTACCGCTTTTCACGTTTCTTCAAAAACTTGGATTGGTTCCGGACCTCAACTCTGTAAAGTAAATACTACGCAAAAAAAAATCTTAAAAAATGATACAAATCCTTTAATGTGCACAAATTTTATTGCACAGAAGAAAATATTGTAAGGACATAACAGAAATCATGCATACTAAAAGGTGCACACACAGCATTGTAGTGCTTTTCTGAAACTCTTCTATCTGGCCTCTGAAGATTGTTCTTTTCATTATTGTGTTGCTACCATGACAATATCGCCCATCAGTTGCTATTATATTCCTAGTTTACTGAATAAAACGTTTAGTGTGCTAATACTTCTATGAGCATAAACTGGTTGTTTGTCCATAATTTTGGTTTCTATCATAAGAAAAGCTGTTTGGTGGGTTGTTGGGTTTTTTTTAATTAAAATGTGGATAATGCTTGCTGCCAAAAAGATATTATACCGGTGAGCAATATTCAAATTTCTCCTCACAACTCTGCTCAGTTGTACCTCACTTCTGACCCATTATGACTTCTGACATTCTGGCTCTGGGTCTTCCTTAAACAGAGACTTCTAGTGGCATGCAGCTTCTGTGACATAGACAAATGTCTGCTAGGGAGTAGTTGCGAGTATTAAACTGCTTCACTTAAGAGCTCAGTAGAAATTTTGAATCTTTTTATTGGTGAAATACTGGAGTACTAATTCTCTGCCTGGGTTGATTCAGTTCTAGCTGTTTTGGCTTCCAGGAACTGAAAGTGGCTGAAGATTGGGTTTTCCTGAATATTTACTGTGGGTAAAAGGGAATATTGACTACTATTCAGGTAACTTTCAGTCTTCTGACAGTTATTCCAAAGGGCTTGCACAAAGACGGAGCATGCAAGAGGTGAAGCCCATCTATAATTTTCAGTATCAGGCTCCCCTTTGCCTCCTCTCCCCTTCCAATAATGGCTATTCACCCGTCTTTATTCACCTTTCCAAGGTCTCTATCCCCAATATATTTACTTCAGCTCAGAGCAGGAGCAAATCCAACTAGTTTCCCTTCTCGCCACATACTTTCTATTACTTTCTATGTGAGGAAAAATGTATTTCTGAGCATTTCATAATGAACTGAATGTGCCTATTAGTTTCTGTTTGTCTGTATTCATATGTAAGGGGGGGGAGGGGCACAAGGTTTCTCCGCTTATTAGAGCGGATGCAGATCTCTAAAGATCTCTACAAGCAAGTGGAACATTATGGTATTGTGGAGGTATAGTGACAATACAATAGCAGGAGCTGGTCTGCAGGGTGGTGGCTCCTCGGAGCCAATAGGCCTGAGGTGTGTTTGATTGTGTCCGGTTTTTCGTGCTGTCAGGAGACCTTCTTCCCTGCAGATTCGGTGAGTGGTTCATTGAACAACAGAGTAAAAGAGGTGTGTGAGAAGAAACTGGCTAATGCCCTGGAACTTGACTGGAAGAGCAACAATCCCCTCTGGAGAAAAAAAAAAAAAAGGGAGCCTGTCTGCTCGTGGTTTCTGAAGATGTTTCTATTCGGAGAGAGAGAGAGAAAATAAATCTGAGAGACCCCAGAAGGTTTGGAAGATTTTTCAAAAAGCATCCTCTCTGTAGCCACTTGATGTGAACTGCAACTTGCTGCTATCCTTTTGCATCATTTGGTTTTTATGGACTGGTCCTGCATCGGTTTTCAGTAAATAAATTATTTTGTGCCCGTGCAGCCAAACCCTAGTCCAGACATTTGCTGTATTGAGCTGTGGCTGTGCTTGCTGACAGAGAGTGCTGGAGATCAGAAGAGGGACATGAACCATCTTCAGAGGTAGGGATCTGGAGCATGTCTTCTCCCATCCAGCACATGTCCTGGGTATGGAAAATGCCGTTCCAGTCCCTACCTTCTGAGACACCCTGGTTACCACCACAGATAGATACCGGGACCACACATATTGTGTGTCAGGCATATGTTGCTTAAACGTGCATAATTTGTGCTATGAGGATAGCAAGTGAAGCAGATACATAGTGGTAGAGAAGTGACAACTAATAACATGGATATAAAATAATATAATGAAAGCTTCTAATAAAGATTAAACAGTTTATGGTAGGACATTAATATCAAGTAAATATAGAGTAGTAATATAATCACAAATATAAATCACAAGCAAATTTCAATCAAATTGAAAGTGAAAGAATAAACTTCAACTGGTTATTTATAAAAACTTGGCATGACTGTGTTTTAGCTCACCTGCTTGCATTAGGGGCAAACTTTGTTAAAGTTTTTGAACAAATAGCCCAGAAATGTGGATTATTGGGAGGGGGGGGGGGGGGGGAGGCTGAACCTCCAGGACCCAAGGCACAGGAATAAAAATCTCTTCTCTAGGTGCACTTAGGGTGTAATGGTGGTTACTTAGGTGTAGGTGCAGAATAAAACAGCAGCACACACTGGTTGGGTGTTCCAAAATTAACTTTACTAAATGTCTTCTGGTTTATCTTATTACATCTAGGTTCTTAAATTACTTCCAAAGACAGTTCCTCTTCCTCAGACGGGGTCCTGAGTGGGGCTCACCTTTCAGGGATTGGACTGGTGAGTATCACAGCTGGACGAGGGGGGCCTAGCTGTAAGTTAACCCTCTCCCATCTGAGGTCCAGGGGTGTAACAGTCCTCTTAAACTTCCACAGTCCTCTTTTTTTCCATGGGTGGAGGCTCTGGTGGGGATCTCCAGCTATTCTAAATCTTTTACTCCAGATTCTTCCTTTCATTGGGCAGGTAGGGTAACAAGGCCAAACTTCCTCCCAAGAAAAAACCAAAACAGAAAAAATACAAAGTCTCTCTACAAAATACCAGCAAGGGATTCTTCTGCAATGAGCCACCACTGAGTTGTGAGATTGTGCCAGGAGGTCTTCCTCACCCCCGGCCCTCCCAGGGAAAGGATTCCTCCGTGCCCTTCCCCGAGCCAGGGACCTCGTGGAGATTCCACCACTCCCAAAACTCACTGGGAAAAATCAATATTGGAGACGACCCCACCAGCCAGGTTGCGTACTGGAAGGGATTAATTCTTCCACCTATGCAGGGAATTGTGAGGACTGGTACTAACAGCGCCTCTCAAAATTCATCTAACCCTGCCGCACCGCTTTCCCACTCTGCATACGTTTATTTAGGCTGGGCTGAGCAGTCCAGCAACCTCCCAGGTGCTGCTGTTCAAGGAATGCTCTGCCCCCCGCCCCCCTTCCCACCTAGCAGTCATTTTTTATGGGTTATCATAAGGCTTGGGGATAACTGCACGGAGTGGCAGTAACATGCGGGTAACAGGCATGGAGCGGCAGTTACTACCATAAGAAACTCGCTGGGCAGAGTAGATGGACCATTTGGCCCTTTTCTGCTGTGATTACTATGCTACGATGTGACCTCCAGTATCTTAGCCCAGGTTTTCAGCTCGGGTAATCTAGCAGTATAAAAGATGGAAATGTTTGCCACAATGCTGCAGAGTTTTCTAATTTCTGCTACAGAATCTACCCTTCAGCTGCTGCAGGGATCTATGTGACTGTGCCTTAACCCTTATGCTCTCTGTTGTCTGACCTTATTCAGGGGGGGGGGGGGGGGGGGATGGGAGGGAACAGCACCAACAGTGCCTAGGGGTAGTAAAACCCTAAATCCATTACTGGCTGGTTTCCTTCCTGTTTGGCTGCCATCAGTCCCTTCCCACTCTCAATTCTTCTCCAACATCTTTTTGGTCCCTGTCACCCTTTCTTTCTTTCTGCCTGGCACCTATCGCTCTTTTTCTCTTTCATCTATCACCCCTCCTCTTTCACCTTCTCGGCACCTGACACCTTCCTCCCTTCCTTTTTGGAAGCAATCATTCCTGGCTTCTGTTAACTCCTATCAGTCCATTGTTTTCTGGTTCCTTTCAACAGCCATGTTCTCCGTAATACCTACAATCTCTCTCATTGCCTCATCTCTCTTTGTTCTAGAACAAGATAGGAGGCTCCAATGGAGTAAACTCTAGAGCAACAACTGAAAATATTACTTCATGGTGAAGGTAGTGAACCGGGGCTGGGATTAGGCGCCCTAGGCGAGCCTTCTCCCTTGTGCCCCCCCGTGCGCTGCCAGCCCCCGGTCTTGGCCCCGATTCCTACCTCATTCTCGATCACACCCACCGACTGTGTAGTTTTCTGGGTCACGAGCAGGTTGGGCACTGCTCGCGGCCCGCCAAATCTCCACTCCTCTTTGCCACCGCTTGCGGCCCCATATGACTCGCACCCAGTGGTGCACCAAGGGTCTCCGGCACCCGGGGGCCAATGCATTTGTGTGCCTCTCCTGCATCCCCCCCCCCGTAATCCTTCTTGTACTAATGCTTAAGGTCACAGAAAATCTGTGGTGTCTCTAGACAGAAGAATGTTTTTTGGGGGGGAAACCAAAATGACATTTCTTCATCACATCCACCTCTATAGCATGGATCCTGCTTTAAAATTGGTTATAAAAAAAAAGTGTTAATAAAAAAAGTCCAAAGGGTCTTCTGCGTAATTTTAAAAAGCTGATGAGTTTCACACTTCTAGTAAAACTACTATAAAATTATTTGATAGCCTCATTCAACTAATTCTATATGGATTATGAGAGTGAAGTCTGGAATATATAGGAAGGGACAGAATGTCAATACAAATCCTGCACCTCCAGTTCTCTAACTCTGTGCATCCACTGAAATTCCCCCAAACAATGGAGCTTGGATGTTTCCCTTACAGCTCATCATAAGAACATAAGAAATTGCCATGCTGGGTCAGACAAAGGGTCCATCAAGCCCAGCATCCTGTTTCCAACAGAGGCCAAACCAGGCCACAAGAACCTGGCAATTACCCAAACACTAAGAAGATCCCATGCCACTGATGCAATTAATAGCAGTGGCTATTCCCTAAGTAAATTTGATTAATAGCCGTTAATGGACTTCTAAAAGATATTTTCAAATTCTGGTGTCACCTCACAGTAACAGCAGCACAAACACCTTCCACTGACAGACACATTGTGAACTAGCACAAAACCCCGCAAAAAAAGACACTCAACATCTATACTGCAATCCCATCATAATATAACAGTAATAACACCAAGGACTCAAACAACAATAAGCCTACCTGTGAATAAGCAAGGGTAAATATTACACTGGGTCCTAGAATACCAATACACCACTTACTGAGAAAACAAAACAAACCCGATTGCTATAGATCCCTATACAGACACTACATGCTAGCAGAATATCTCATCATGATCGCACACGCAGAGCAGAGACAGACCCTCACCAAATACAGAATACAAAATAAAGGAGCACAAATTAGAAAAAACTGAAATGGAAACCCCAAGAAGCCAGACTGTGTATTAACAATGGAAAAACAGAACCACCATTCCTCATAAAACAATAAAATCAAGAAACATAAAGCATCAGTTATAATAGTAAAACCATACTAATAAAATAATATTTTAAAACTACTGATAAATAGAATTTTTATTAATTAAAATCATATACATTTTTTACAATTTCCCAAACATCAATAAAATATTTCAAAACAGCACATATATCAATTAACACCAATAATTAAAACTAATAAGGATTTTAAAAAGCCCCTGCTGTCCATACATGGGAGCGCTTGATTTCCAGTCACCCTGATATTGTCGAGGATTAGGAGGTTATCCTCTCTCTTTCACACATACTCACATGTGCATTCTCTCTCACACATACTCTGTCACATACATACACATTCATGCTCTTAAACCCCCATAACCTCTCGCTCTCACAGACACTGACACACTCTCAGGCTGTAAGACACTCTCTCCCTCTCCACACACACACCCCCTCTCACACTCTTACTCCCCTGGATTTTCTCATACACACTCATGCTCTCACTCTCACTCTCACTGGCTCCCTCACATACACACAAACACACACACCTAGGCAAGCTCCCAATCATTCTCACACTGACCCACAGGTAGGCTCCCATTCATTTTCACACCACTCCCTCCCCATCCCCCAGGCATGCACACATTCATTCTCTCACACACAGACCCCAGGTAGGCACCAATTCATTCTCACACACACATACACCACACACAGGCAGGCACCTATTCTCACAGATACAAACTCCAGGAAGACATCCATTCATTCTCATACACAGACATACCCTCAGGCAGGCGCCCATGCATTCACACACATACACCCCCAGGCAGACTCCCATTCATACACATGCACATACTAAAGGCAGACACCCTCTCTTTCTTTTGCCAGCAACCTCAGAGCCTCTCTCATTCCTCTGCTGCCACTGTCACTGCTGCCACCTGACTATTGGGGAGGTGCTTATTGCTGCTACTGGCACTGAAGCCCATTCTGCTGCCTCCTCTGTGCTGGCCCCATGGGCTTACACTTCCTCCATGCTGATCTCGTACATTGTGAGATCCGCATAGAGAAAGTGCTACTCTTGCACATTCCCAAAGATTACATGTGCCAATCAGTAAAAAGTAAATTTTTTTTTTTACATTTGCTATCTGATCTTAGTTTTCTAATCGGTTGGTCACAGGCTTTTTTTTTCCCACCTTCCCTTTCTTATTTTTATGCCAATTCCTTTTAGGGGATAGTGAATTACCTATTGTACGTTATTGTAAACCAATGTGATATCTCTTTTTGAAATTAAATTCAGTATATAAAAATCGTAAATAAAATAAATAAATAAATAAATATTGTCTTTTCTTTTCTATTTCTTTTCTTTCCATCTGTCTTCTTCCCTCAAACACACAGTCAGGTTCTCATTCTCACATGCTTTCTCTCTCTCTCTCACACACACACACACACAGGCTCTCACTCTCACATTCTCTCTCACACAGTCTCACTGGCAGATGCTGTCTGACTCTCACACACACACAGGCTCTTTCTCACTCCCACATGCTGTCTTGCTCAAGCACAGGCTGTCACTGTCACATGCTGTCTCTCTCACACACACAAAGGCTCTCAGATGCTGGTCTCTACAATCATTCAGGTCCTCACTCCCACACACAGTCTCTCAACTCACTCTCACACACACACACACACACACACACAATCTCTCAACTCATCTCATATACGCACACATACACACTCTACAGGCCCTCAGCCTCTCTCTTACCTCTGGGCCTCCTCTTCACGGGTCGCCGCAGGATTGGCTCTGCAGCGGCCCTGGTCTTCTCGGGCTGCCCACAATGTGGGATTTGTGGCGGCCTGTAAACGCTGCTCCTCTTCTGCACACGGCTGATGTTCCTTCTTCTTCCTGCCTGCGTGGCTCTGGCAACATTTTTCTTCCGGGGCCACGCAGGCAGGAAGGAGGAGGAGGAGGAGCACCTGCAGGTTTAGAAGCGACCTTTTTCTTTGGGCCGTCGTGACGGGAGCTCCACCACGGCCCTGCCGATCTTCTTGCTGTGTATATCCGGCATACAGCACAGCAGTAGTTCACTGCTCAGCCGCCAGTGGGATGAAGTCCACTGGCAGCTGCATGAGCCTTCATGTCAGCCATCAGCGGCTCGGCGCCCCCTAATGCTCGGAACTCTAAGTGATCGCCTAGTTTGCCTAGTGCTTCCACTGGCCCTGTAGTGAACAGCTTTCAGAGGAAGTAGTATAGACATTAACAGTAGCAGAATTTAAGAAAGGATGAAATAAGGCACAAAAAGTGGAAGAAAACATGATATCATGGCATGCATCAGGAAGTAATTTGGGAAGAATAGGTGAGTCCTGCTGTCCTTATCTACTGCCATCTTCTTATGTCTGAATAGATTGCGCCTTCCTGACAGTTCTCAATGCCCTTCTCCTGTCCCTCTTTCCTTGATTCCTGTCATCCCTTTTTCCTTTTCTTACATCCCTAGCACTTCCCCCCAAGCATCTATCACTTCCTATTTTAGCTTGGCACCCTCCCTCCTTGACTCTATTAATCCGTTCCTCATGCACTTTGTGATTCTAATAAATTCTATTCTTCCCTCCCTGTGTCCTGTCATCCCTCCCCCTCTCCCACTAACCTTCCTCCTCCCTGATTAATTCCATCCCGTTCCTTCACGCGTTTCACCATTTCCCTCTCTTCTGTTACCCCTGCACCCTCTCCTTCTTTGACGCCTGCCTCCCCATTACCTCTGGTTTCTAACCTACAAACGCCCATCCTGTTCCTATTCCTCTTCTACCTGCTTCCCTGTAATGTAGCCATATCGAAAGTACATATACAACTTTTGATGAAGGGTGACATGAAAGGCCTAAGGAAAAATGATGAATCTGTTTATCATAAAATAACCTTTCATGTGTGTTTTAAAATATTACTCATCAGGGACTCTGACCCTAGCTTTTTAATAAATAGTGTATATAATTAATGTTTATTATACATGCTTCTGTCAAGTTCAAAAGTCTATATCTGGTACAGGGGAAATAACATGGCAATCCATGCACCCAAAAAGATCTATAGAACTAGCAATTTACAAGACTTAGCACCATAGAAACTGCATTTTGAGACTGGTTATTACACTCTGGCAGTAAGCATAATGACAGTTTTATTTTATCATTATTATTTGTTTTGCAGAACACTAGAAAGAGGAAAAAAGGAACGCTATAACTTTCATCCTCCTTCAACTTTAATCCCCTCATCCTGTCATGTGGCAAGCATTTCTTCTTTCCAGAGAAAATAACACTGTTTGAACAAAATGTAAGAAACTCAATGTACTTGATCTAAGTGCCAATGGACCAAAATCAGATTTTTTTGTTTGGTATATGTCACCTGCATGGAAGGGGTTAATACACTGAAAAAACCAGAAGTAATCAAACTAATTGGTTAATTCAACTTTGGTCTGGTAAGTGAAGCCTTTCTAAGATGGATATCTGCACACGTCAAAGAGGTTTGAAGTAGGTTTTATGGGCATAATAACCAAGACCATTGGCCTTCAATTCTGCAAAATTTTTGAATCACATACATGACTTAATATCTGGATATATTCACCTTACAGCATTTTTGAGGGATATTCAGTCCTGATCTATGGACCATGAATATCCCCAAAATATTTTGATCTCTGGAGATTGAATATCTTAAAAGAACAAAATTGTAATTGTTGTAAAGATGTTTGGTAGAAACGTGTCAACAATACTATATATTGATCAAGGCCTAAAAAACATATTCAAAATTCGCAGGAGGAAACCACCAGAGACACATTATTATTTCTTACAAACATGCCCACACTCAGTCATCCAAACACATCAGTATCCTTTCATCAAAATCTTTTCTTCTATTCTAGTGCATAATAGCCCTAATTAAATGTAACAGTTTCCCCTATTTTAACAGTGTGTTCACATTTTTGCATGCATGCCCAATGTTTTTCTTGTGGGGCATCGCGATATTTGCTGTTTAAAGCATTCTGCATTAGCAATCAGGATTCAGTCACTTTCTACACATGTAACTCCATGTTCACATATGCACTTCTTGACATCACACATAAGAATTGTGACTGCTGTAGATTTTTCTGTACTGAACATTAGTTGGAAGTTACAGATTACAAGATTTTTAAATAAATAAATATGGGCCCACAGTTTTCCAAACTTTTAGGGAGATCAAATGACACATACACACTGCACAGATACATAAGCAAACAAGACTTAATTGCACAGAGAACTCATAACAATGGGAGATAATGTAGTCCAAGAAATGTAGCACATCCTGCTCAAAGGTACACTTTTCAAGTTTGGCATATAAGAGATTTTTCAAGCCTCTGCAGCACTTGTTTCACATGCTCATGATGTTGTACCAGGGAGTGTGTAAAAATGAGAATATCATCCAAATACACTAAGACATGATAAAAGAGAAGGTCTTTGAAGATCTCATTGACCATGTCTTGGAAGATGGCAGGGGCATTGCAAAGGCCAAATGGCATGACAAAGTATTCATAATGTCCATCTCAGGTGTTGAATGCTATCTTCTACTAGTTACCTTCCCATATCTGGATGAGGTTGTAGGCTCTTCTGAGGTCCAATTTCTTAGATTTATACTCATGCAGATGGTCAGAGAGTTCTGTAAATAGGGGCAATGGGTATCGGTTCTTGTGGGTTATGACACTGAGGTCCTATAGTCAATGGAGGGCCTGAGGGAGCCATCCTATTTGCCTACAAAGAAGAATCCTGCCCCTGCAGATAATGACAAAGGACTGATGAAACCCCGCTCTACGTTTTCCTGGATGTAAGTGGACATGGGTGCTGTTTCCGGAATGAACCGTGGATAGACCCTGCCCCTAGTGGCATCTTACTGTTGTGTCCGTCGCTGTCCGACGTCTCTGCTCTGCCCGCCTTACCTCGTTGGCAACTCCCTTCGGGGTTGATGGAAGGCTAGCTGCTGCGGCGTCTCCAGGCCATCCTCCTCCGGCATTTCTGGACCGGCTCGACGCTGCAAGCCGCCATGTTGACCAGATGCCTAAGGACGCCCGCGCGCGGCCCTACTGATGTACCTGTGTTGGCGCGAACCTCAGGGGCATCCCCCTGAGTTGATGTCACCAGCTCCAGATATTTAAGGTCTCAGTTTTCGCTAACAAGATGAGTTAGCATGGGATTGGTTACCTAGCTTCCTCCTGGTCGCTGCGGATGGGATTCGCTCTCCGCAACCCTAGCTACTCTGCCTCCTCAGACTTCATTAGAGGTACCCGCTCCTCGGGGGCCTCGCTTTCTCTTTCTCTTTGCAGGTCGCAGTCCGGAACCGGTACTCGCTCCTCGAGGGTCCATGTCCTGGACTTGCTCCTGAATACCACTTCTGCTAAGAAGTCATCGCTGCTTACAACATTGTGAGTTTCCATCTATCTTTTGGAGCTTTCCCTGGGTCCAGGTACTTGCTCCTCAAGGGCTTAATGTATACCATCTCCTGGGCTGCCTTAAGAGACTATTGTGTGAGTGTTACCATCAAGGACTTGTTCCAGAACTCTGCATATCCTATCCACTCACTTTCTTAGTTTCTCTACAGCTCAGCCACCCTGGGATTGCTGTTCCAATACCTGAGGGACTATAGCCCAGCCGGGCGCTTCCAGCTCACTACTGCCACCTCTTGTGGTTTACTATATTGTCTAATAAAAGAACTAGTGTGTGTCTGTCTCCTACACTAAGCCTGACCAGTGGTCCCTCTCGGGATTTCCCCTGAGGGCGTAGTCACCTGCCACTGGTCCAAGGATCCACCCACAACTATTCTAAATAACTACAGATTGCTAATACCAGCTTTATCAACAGAGCTTTCTGACAGATTGCTAACTCCCAGCTTTCTCTACAGAGCTTTGTTAACAGATTCACATCAGATTGCTACTCCTCACGGAGAACACATCAGATTGCTAACTCCTCACGGAGATCACAACAGATTTACAACACTTACTTGGGAGCAGGTTGATTGGGCAATCATAAGACCTGTGGGGTGAAAGTGTCTCAGTGTGCTTTTTGCTAAAAACATTAGCAAAGGCTGCATATTGAGAAGGAAGGCCTGGGTGGTCAAAGACCTGAGTTCAGGCAAGAGGTATTGGCACAACTTGGGTAAAAAATGTTGCTGGCAGGAGGGCCCCCAGTGGACAATCTACAGAGCCTGCCAATCTATAGACAAATTATGGAGAATCTACCAAGGCCTTGGATAGAACGTAGAAGGAGATAGGTAAGGTGACCAAGGACAACTGTCCAGGGAGGGGTTCACCATAAACAGAGGATATGGTAACTGGTTCATCCAGTATCACTGTGAGAAGGTCATATGGGTGAACCAGGGCCTTGTCAATAAAATTGCCACCGGCACCTGAGTCCAAGAATGCCTCAGTATGCACCTTGGTATCATGGGAGGTAAGGAAAACTGGCACAAGCAACTGAGAAAAGGATGAGGGATGGCCTAGGGTTGTCTCTCCAACCAACCCTAGGCTTGGAAGCTTCCTCTCTTCTCGGGACAATGGCTAGTGAAGTGCCCCTGAGCAGCACAATAGAGAAAGAAGTTGAGCTGCTGACCCCTCTGCTTTTCTTCCTCTGTGAGGTGAGACTTGCCAAGTTGCATGGGTTTTTCAGGGGAAGTAGCAGGTAATGCATCTGTGGTAGGGACCAGAAGCTGCTGAAACCTCGGCACCAGCCTGAAGCACTGACAAGAAGCCTCTCTTTCTTGAGCTCACTCCTGGAAGTGGAGGTCCACTCATATGGCCAAGGTGATGAGGTCCTCTAGTGTGGGTGGTAGGTCCTTAACCTCTAGCTCATCTTTGTGCTGTGCCAGGCCTTGCTAAAAGATTACAGTGATACTATCTTCATCCTAATGGAGTTCAGAGTCCAGAGTGCGAAATTGGATGGCGTAGTTGCCCTCAGTACAGGTGCCCTGCCTGATACAGAATAGTTTCATAGCTGTGGATGAGGCCCAACTAGGCTCTTTGAATACCTGCCAAAATTGTCGGAGGAAGTTGTCCAACTTCACCAGCGTGTTGTTTCATTCCCAAAGAGGTGATGCCCAAGCTAGGGCAGGACCTGCCAGGAGAGACAGCATAAAGGTCACGTTTGCTTGGTCCAAGGGAAAGCTGGTGGTCTGTAGCTCAAAGTGCATCCTGCACTGATTGATAAAACGTCAGCAGGCCCTAGGAACCCCATCGTACCTGGGTGGAGTTGGGAGATACGACATGCGTCCCAGATGCCGGGAAGGAGTGGCTGGAAGAAATGCCAGTGCAAGTGAAGGTTCGTGAATCTATATGGATTCCATTTGGGCTGCCAGTGTTTGGAGTATGCCGGACATATTGTTGAGCTGGTCTTGCTGCTGCTGAACCTGGAGGGCCAAACCTGAAATAGACTGAATCGGGAACAAGTCCACCAAGCTCATGGCATCAGTAAACTGTCATAGATGTGGACCCTTGTGCTGTAGTGTAGTTGACGTAATCTAGCAGGTGAACCTACTAGGCCCAAGCCAACAGCTGATGGACTAGCTCTTACTAGAACTGGAACTGGAGCTTCACCTATACCAGCTCCGTTCCCTGCAGGTTGAGCTCTTGGATTCCAGGGGCAGGCAGGGCTTAGGCAAGAGACCCATAAGAAGTGGACAGAGTTCAAGCCTCAGGCAGAGGTCAGAGCTGGCAGCGAGCAATAATAATTGGGTCCAGACCAAGGTCAAGGCAGGCAGCGAGCTATCAATATCCAGCTTCAGACCAAGGTCGGGGCAGACAGTGAGCAATCAGTATCTGTCCAAGCTGGGGTCAGGGCAGGTGGCAGTCCAGAAGAGTAGTCTGTATCCGTAGCAGAGGTCAGAACCAGGAATCAGATAGAGATGGACGAACAACACAAGATAAGGCACTGGGTACCAAGACAAGGCAGGGTAGACAAGGCAAAGTACCAGAGAGGCAGGACAAGGCAAGATAACAATGAGGCAAGGCAGAAAGGTAACAAAAAGGCAAGGCAAGACAAACTAAAAGGCACAGAGACAAATAGCAACACGTACTGCAACGCAGGAGGACCTGTTGCTGAGGCAGTGAATCAGAGTACAACAGGGGTTTAAATATCCCGCTGCATGATGTCATCCAGAGAGTTTTCCCCACTGCGGGGCCTATATCACTAGCGTGGGCATGTGTGCACCTAAGGGGCAGTGTTGGGAAGCAGCAAGAAAGGCATCCTGGGGCTTGATGTCAGCATCTTGCGACATCAGGGTGAGTGAAGCTGGTCAAACTTTTCACAATTCTTGAGATATGATATATGAATTTGTCTTCCATGTGTTTACTATTGGAAAATTTCCAAATTTGCTGCCCTCTGTGTTTCCCTAATCACTTAAGACTTTTGAAAAGTACAAAAATTCAGATATTCAGATTTACAAAAATTATTTTTAGCCAAATCAAATCTTTTAAAAACTATATGTAACAGGAAATATTTATGTAACCCTCCTTTTAACAGGGTACATAAAATGATGGGAGGAATTACCTTTTTCTGGAAGAGTCTCTCTCCCAAATTTATGCAGTAGGTTCAATGTGTTGGCAATGCAGATGGTGAAATGGACCTGAATAGCGTGAGTGGGGGTAGCTCACCACTCTTCTGCTAACTGGACAGGGAAAGCACCATATATCTTCTCTCTGTGAACTCTAGCCCCATACTATCCATTAGTGCTGGCTCAAAAAAAGCATAAACAGACAGCATTTTCAAAATAGCAACTCTTAAAACTTTATTCCTGGGTTGTCCAGCCAGCAACTATGTACGCATTAGCATAAGGAAAAATCGTTGATACTAAATAATCAGAATTAATGGGAAACAACAGACAGGATTAACATCTTCTTCCCCACACAAGTTCTCAGCAACATAAGGTTTACATTCCATAAAACAACAAAATCGGGGAATAACTAGTATACAATCAATATCGAACAATAACTAGCTATGTAACTTGATGTTTACTGCAGAATGTAACAGAAAATCAATTTTACTGATAAAATGATGTACACTTTATTCAATCTATAACTGTATAATTAATAGGGATGTGCAGACCAAAAGTTTAAGTTCATAAGTCCATAAGTCGAAAGGGGGGGTCATTTGCGGTCAATATGGACATATGGAGAATTCCATAAGTTGAGTCTATGTCCATATGTGCAAATAAAAATTTAAACCCCTCACCCGCCTTAATCCCCCCCCCCCCAAGACTTACCAAAACTCCCTGGTGGTCCAGCGGGGTCAGGACACCATTTCTGAACTCCTTTGCAAGGAGCACGTGAGGTCGGCGTCACGTCGGAGTGACGCGGCGTCACGTGATTCCCCTCGGGTCCGCTCCCGGACCCTCGTTGGGCCCCAAAAGGCACTTTTTGGCCAGCTTGGGGAGGTCAGGAGGCTTTTTGGGCCCAAAAGGCACTTTTGGCCAGCTTGGGGGGGCCTCCTGACCCCCCCAAGCTGGCCAAAAGTGCCTTTTGAGCCCAACGAGGGGTCCGGGAGCGGAACCACGATGGACCACGTGACGTCGGCGTCACGTCGGAGTGACGCGGACGTCACGTGATTCCCCGCGCGTCCGCTCCCGGACTCTCACGGAACTTTTGGCCAGCTTGGGGAGTTTTGGTAAGTCTTGGGGGGGGGGGATTAAGGAGGGTGAGGGGTTTAAATTTTTATTTAGATCAACAATCGCGATTTCCAACGTATTCAACATAGCTATGTTGAATAAGTTGGAAATCCGATCATTTACGCCTCATCACTTTTTTAAGTTAAAAAAAAAAAATAAGTTGCGTTTTACATTTAAGTTCAAAACTAATGCACACCCCTAATAATTAATAACTGTATATGTAAATACATTTTTATGATAGAGATAAGACCTCAGTATTGGCAAGAGATCTGAAAAATCAGAAACTTCTTGTTGGCCAATTGTTACAATCACTGGTCTTGTACTCTCTAATTTTTAATTTTTAATAAAATTGCCTGAATTACTTTACTTGACTTGATTTTAATTGTTGACTCTAATTTTTAATTTTAATAAAATAGTTTAAACAGAATATGTATCTCTGAATAATTCTTTTGACGGCACTATTTGATCTTGATATAATTGTAACAATAAAACACTTCAATTAAACCATGTCCATCGTAATTTTTTGTCTCCAATTTTCCACAAATTAATTTCACTTGAAATGAAAAGATAATTTTGCTTTTGTGGCTTCTCAATTGTGACTTTGTTGAAAAATGTCTTGACTGTAATGTTACAATGTTCATGGGACAATATTGACACCTCTACAGCTGAATTGACTTGCCTGGGTGTTGAATGAATGTCACAATGAAAAAGGAATCGTTTTTCTTCTCAATTGTAACTTTGTGACAAGAAAGAAAAAAAATTTTGTTGCAATGTTTTAAAGCAATATTAAGCGCCGTGACAGCTAAATTAGCTTGACTGACTCCTCAGACGATAGCATATCCAAGCTTGCTTGACTGACTCAGTAAACAGCTCAAGCTCTGCAGCAAAACATACGCTGAAACTTTACAATATTATTTCAGTCTCGTTGTTTTTAAACACCGGAACGGATGGTATATATCACACTGTCTCAAATGCATTTTAATAATGATCCCGACAAATTTTGGAAACGGCAGAACACTTATCTTATTCTTTGTGGTGACTGCCTTTGCTGTGAATTTTAACCATTCTGCTGTGCCTCTGACCCGAAGGTCTATTGACCGCCGCCAACGTGGCCGACGTTTCGCCAAAAAACGCTGCTTCAGGGCAGACTCTAGAATGAAGTAGCCAACAAAGTTCATCAATTAAGTATTTATAGAAAGTTTTCAAAGACGGTAAATATACCTGAAATACAGTTTGTAAAGAGAGCCTTCTTTTGCAGTTGTCTGGTTCAGACTGAAACCTTTTTTCAAAAACATGGCCGTGCTTATTTTAAGCAACTGATTGGCTTAAAGCCCACCAATTTGTGCTTACGATTAGGTGCTGACAATGTGTTGATGTCATGCAAGATTTGTACAACCACAACGTTCACTTTAATAATGACGTGCTGACGTCATTATTAAAGATCTGAAAGCCGTCATTTTCGTTGTAAATCATTTATCTTCCTTTTCCCCTTTGATCACTGTATATGAACAACCATACACCATTTGTTGTAATTATCATTGTGCAATGTATTAATCTGGTTCAATGTATTAGACTGTTCCATTCAATTTTAGAATTGAGGCTGGTGGGTTCTTCAGATCTTAACTTGAAAATCCATTCTTGCTCTTTTTTAAATAGCTGTCTTTCTCTATTGCCTCCTCTTAAATCTCGTTTAATATGATCAATTACAAACCATTGCAACTCTCTTACATCATGATTTTCTTGAAGACATTGCTGTGAAGAGGTGCGCACCGGCGCCTAAAGGAAGGCTGGAGCAGAGAGCAGACCCTGGACAGCAGCACTCTCCTGCACTTCGCCGCGGAGATGGACGAAACAGGCAGGCAGGCTTCAGGACGGCCTCCTGTCATCCGGCGAGGACCCCGAACATGATGACGTGGCTCCCTGCCGCATAGGCCGACCTGGGGCGGCTCCAGGCCGCGAAAAGGAGGCAGGCAAGCACGGCCTCCAGGCCGTGGTTCTCAGCGGTGGCTCAGGGCTGCAGCAAGATGGCGCCAGCGGCGGCCCTGCCGCATAGGACCCGGCATGCACATCAGGAAAGGCAGCTGCTCAGCGGGGCTGGTCCTGCTGAGCAGGATAGAAACTGCTGCGGCCTTCGGGCCTCAGGAGACGGGGTCAGCAGCATCCTGCCGCAGGACGAGGCTCAGCTGGCGGTGTCCCCAGCCTCATGAGGAAAACCAGGTGAGAGGCCTGCTCGCGGAGAGTAGCTCCGTGGGCAGGAATCATAACACCACCCAGGAAAGAGATCTAGGCATCATAGTGGATAATACATTGAAATTGTCGGCCCAGTGTGCTGTGGTGATCAAAAAGCAAACAGAATATTAAGAATTATTAGAAGGGAATGGAAAATAAAACAGATGATGTCATAATGCCTCTGTTTCACTCCATGGTGAGACTGCACTGTGAATTCTGTGTGCAATTCTGGTCACCTCATCTCAAAAAGGATATAACTGCACTGGGGAAAGTGTAGAGAAGGGTGACTAAAATGATAAAAGGCATGGAACAGCTTCCCTATGAGGAAAGGCTAAAGAAGCTAGGGCTGTTCAGTTTGGAGAAGAGAGGACTGAAGGGGGATATGATAGAAGTCTACAAAATCATGAAAGGAGTTGAACAAGTTAATATAAATCCTTCTAATCCTTTTAGACATATCAGCGGCGTTCGATACCGTCAACCACGCCATCCTCCTGAATCGTCTATTAGACATAGGCATCTCAGGACAAGTCTACAACTGGTTCAAGTCTTTCCTTAGCGATAGAAGTTTCAAGGTCAGAATAAATAATAAAGAATCACCACCAACAAATTCATCACTTGGAGTACCTCAAGGATCCTCCCTGTCCCCCACCCTTTTTAATATCTACCTCCTCCCCCTATGCCAACTATTAACAAGCCTCAACCTTATTCACTACATTTACGCGGATGATGTGCAGATCCTGATCCCCATAACGGAATCCATCACCAAATCACTCTCGATCTGGAACAACTGCCTACATTCTATCACTAATCTCCTCAACAGTTTAAATTTGGTCCTCAATGCTAAAAAGACCGAACTCCTCCTCATTTCCGCCTTCCAAGATAACTATCAGTCACAGGCCCAACATAACCACGCCCTCTCTCATACTCAAGTTAGAGACCTTGGGGTTATACTTGATAACCGTCTTAACCTAAAGAGTATGATTAACACTATAACCAAAGACTGCTTCTTCAGACTACAGGTATTAAAAAGACTCAAACCCCTTTTATATTTCCACGACTTTAGGACAGTTCTTCAATCATTGATTTTTGCCAAAATAGACTACTGCAGCGCGCTCTTCACAGGATTACCCAACTCATCCATCAGGCCTCTCCAGATGATACAGAATGCTGCAGCTAGAATCCTGACAAGCACCAACCGGAATGATCATATTACACCCATCCTCCGAAATCTACACTGGTTACCAGTCAATTACAGAGTCCTTCACAAATCTTTAACATTAATACACAAATTCATCTATAATCTCCTTTATCTCGACCTTGAAATTCCATTAAAACTCCATACTTCTAACAGGCCAATGAGAGAAATATCCAAAGGAACGCTACAAGCCCCTCCAACCAAAGTCACACGACTCATCGCATCCAGGGACCGAGCATTTTCGACAGCAGGCCCAGCCATCTGGAACAACCTCCCTGCAGAACTTAGGCTGGAACCTTGCCTGCTAACTTTTAAGAAAAAACTCAAAACGTGGCTGTTCCGCCAAGCCTTCCCAGAACCCTGGGATACACATTAGGCGTTATCTACCCATGATTAATGGATCCTCCCCTCCTCTGAATACCTTGACAGCATGGATACCGACTCTAACATGTGGACTATCTCTAGTCTGGACTACCTCTAGTCCGGAATTTGTTTCTCTCCCTTTAACTTAACTTTATATTTCTCTTCTAGCTTCCTAAGCTTCCAAGTTCACAGTCCTCGTTGTAATGTAACTTTGTTTTTCTTCCTTTATCTAGTTATTTTACCCCTGTTCGATGTAAACCGTCCTGATATGGTATTTTAACCATGAAGGTCGGTATAGAAAAAATGTTAAATAAATAAATGAAAGGAGTTGAACAAGTTAATATAAATCTGTTATTTACTCTCAGATAACAGAAGGACCAGAGGGCACTCCATGAAGTTAGCAAGTAGCTCATTTAAAACAAATCAAAGAAAATTATTTTTCATTCAGCACATAGTTAAACTCTGGAATTCATTACCAGAGGATGTGGTTACAGATGTTAGTGTAACGGGGTTTAAAAAAGGTTTGGATAAGTTCCTAGATCAGTGGTCCCCAAACCTGTCCTGGAGGGCCACCAGCCAGTCGGGCTTTTAGGATATCCTCAATGAATATGCATGAGAGAAAATTTGCATGCACTGCCTCCATAACATGCAAATTTTCTCTCATGCATATTCATTGTGGATATCCCAAAAACCCGACAGGCTGGTGGCCCTCCAGGACAGGTTTGGGGACCACTGTCCTAGAGGATCAATCCATAAACTGCTATTATGGTAATTAATAAGCAATAATAGCTTGTGATCTATATATGGGTGCTTGCCAGGAACTTGTGACTTGGATTGGCCACTGTTGGAAACAGGATACTGGGCTTGATGGACTCTTGGTCTGACCCAGTATGGCATTTGTTATGTTCTTATGTTTGACTCTTAGTAGACTGTAAAACTATAAGAAATGCCTAACTAATACTGAGAGTTTATGAGATCAAAGTTTGCTTAATAAAAGCAAAACAATTTTTAAGAGTCTTATTAAGCACTGGCATTGACTTGGCTGATGGATCTCTGGAGGGAGTCTCTGGGAAGTTAGATTGCATATAAATAGCTGATTGTTCACAAAAAAAAAAAAAGCAAGCTGTTTGTGTAGGCATTGTTTATTTCAATTCTATCAGCTCTTAGCTCAGTACTCAGTGGTATTCCAGTACCTGTAAATCTCAGCCCACACAGTGTAAAGAACAGCACACTTGTGTAATATTGTGGAAGCATTTACCATTAACTTTGAGAACAGGACTGGAGCTCAAGTGCTGCACAATCTCTTTCCAAGGGCCGTGGTTGCTTGGAGCTTAATTTCTAATTTTTTTTATCTGCATTCTTTGAAATACACAAAAAACCAAAAGAGATTAAAGCAACAGCTGAAGGCGACCTGTGAGCAATAGCTACTTAGGATTTCCATTTTTTCAGCAGCTCATGGCAGACTTAAAGCTATAAGTATCCTCTCACCTTGATTTCCCACTGCATACAAGGGTAGAAACTATTCGGTTTTCATGGAAACAAGTCTAAAATATTATGCACCGACCAGGAAGGGAAAGAAATAATTTCATGGAATTCTCCTCCTCCAAATCCATCTTATTCAGGGGCCTTTTTCTCCCCCTTGACCTCAAGAATTTGCTCTAGTTCACTCCCTTTCACATCTGTGAATGAAGAATTTGGCTTGGCAACATGGTTGAGATTTGTTGTGTCCGTCGGTTTCTGACTCCCTCTCTCCGCCCTCCTTACCTCTTTGGCGCCTCCCTCTTCATCCGCGGGAAGATTGGCTGCCGCAGCGTCCTTCTGCCGGACCGCTAGACGCTGCAACCCGCCATGTTTCCTGGAGGCCTAGGAGCGCGCCCCGACTGAAGTACCGGCAATGGCGCGAATCTCGGGGGAGTCCCCAGAAGATGACGTCACCTGCGACGGATATATAAGGTTTTAGAAATTGCTAACACATTGAGTTAGCAAGGAATGTCTTCGGACTCGCTTTGACTTTCCAAGCTACTCTGCCTCCTCGGACTTACCAGGGGTACCCGCTCCTCGGGGGCCTCGGTCTCTCTCTTTAGTTTAGGTTGCAGTCTGGAACCGGTACTCGCTCCTCGAGGGACCATGTTCGTGGACTTGTTCCTGTATTACTTCTGCCTGGATGTCATCACTGCCAACTACATCTGTGAGTTACCATCGCTCACTCAGAGCTTTCCCTGGAACCAGGTACTCGCTCCTCCAGGGCCTATACATTCCAGCTCCTGGGCTTCTATGAGACATTGTGTGAATGTTATCATCTGGTTCGGTATATGAACTCTGCATACCCTGCCTACTCACTATAATTCAGTTTCTCTACAGCTCAGCCTCCAGGGATTGCTGTTCTAGTATCTGAGGGACTACAGCCCAGCCGGGCTTTCCAGCTTACTACTGCCACCTCTGGTGGTTCAGTATACTGTCTAATAAAAGATCTAGTGTGTGTCTGTCTCCATACTCTGAGCCTGACCGGTGGTCCCTCTCGGGATCTTTCCCCGGGGGCATGGTCATCTGCCACCGGTCCAAGGATCCACCCACAACTCTCCTAAATAACAACAGATTGCTAACTCCCTAGCAGTTTGCTAACAGATTGCTAACCCCAGCAACTCCGTTAATAAGATTTCCTTAAATTTTACCTGGATCTTTTCTATTGGGGATAAATTCCCTTCCTCTATATTTTAATTCAAATGAACAGAATATGTGTCTGTTTCAAAAATCAGATATAGTTTGGGTTCCAGGAATATCATTGCATAGTACTAGCTTATGGGTTACAAATTTGCCTGACAGTGGAGTAATTCTTAAATGCACAGTTATTGATTTTGCAAGGCAATAGGAATTAATTCCTTCACATCCCAGAATAGTACAGCACAACCTTTCAAAATGCTACAGTTTTCTATCACAGGCTTGAAATTATTAGAGCTCCTTTCCAATACACAGGTGGAGGACAAAGTTTTTAAATGCGTACATACATATGGGATATATTTTTGAAAATTTTACTTGGGCGTTCCATGTGTAGATTTATAAGTGGATTGTCAGCCATCTAAAATTACGTACTGTATATATGTTTTTTGGAAGCAGAAGAAAGGTTTTCCAGAAACATGTTATGAATCTACACGTGTACATTTAATTTTCCAAAAACTATATATGTCACCAACCTACTGATAATGCACATAAGTTATGTCATCCTTTTGAAATGAGTAATGTTATGTGCATACAGTTAGAAGTCAATTTTGAAAGGGTTTAGCTGCCTAACTTTGGAAGTGTAGGCACCTAAATCAGTCCTTTGAAAAATGACTAAGGTTAAGCACCGAAGGAATGAATTTTAAAAGCATTTCTAGTGCTAAAAGCCCATATGCGCAAATACAAAATAAAGAGATTATAGCATAAATAAAAACATATGACAAGAACTGAACTGGAAACTGCAACTCTACATGCAGTGAAATATTGGAAAAAAAGAAACATCACAATTTCTCATAAAATAACTAATAAATCAAGAAATATAAACATCAATCGTAATAGTAAAACCATAGGGGTAGATTTTCAAATAGCGCGAATTGGCCTACTTTTGCTGGCGCATCAGGCGCAAGCAAAAGTAAGCTGGATTTTAGTAGATACGAGCGGAGCCGCACGTATCTGCTAAAAACCTGGATCGGCGCGCGCAAGACTATTGATTTTGTAGAGCCGGCGTGCGCCGAGCCGCGCAGCCTACCCCCGTTCCCTCCGAGGCCGCTCAGAAATCAAAGCGGCCTCGGAGGGAACTTCCTTTTGCCCTCCCCTCACCTTCCCCTCCCTTCCCCTACCTAACCCACCCACCCGGCCCTGTCTAAGCCCCCCCTTACCTTTGTTGGGGGATTTACGCCTCCCGGAGGGAGGCGTAAATCCCCGTGTGCCAGCAGGCCTCTTGCGCGCCAGGACGCGACCTGGGGGCGGGTACGGAGGGCGCGGTCACGCCCCCGGACCGCCCCGGGCCGTAGCCACGCCCCCGTACCCGCCCCCAAAACGCTGCCGACACGCCCCCTAAACGCCGCAACGACCGGGCCCGCCCCCGACACGCCCCCCCTCGGAGAACCCCGGGACTTACGCGAGTCCCGGTAGGCCTATGTAAAATAGGCTCACCGGCGAGCAGGGCTCTGAAAATCCGCCCCATAATAACTAAATAATTCAAAACATCTGATAAACAGAACCTCCAATATTTAAAAGTTCATTTAAACTTAAAAACTTTTTATAAAATTTCCCAGCCACCAATTAACACCCAATAATTAAGGATTTAAAAACCTCCAACTCTCTATACTTGGGAACTTTTGATTTTCAGTCACTCTGAGATTTTCATGGATTATTGGGGAGTGGAAGGAGGATGCACAAACTTTCTTCTTTCCCATATGTATACACACACTCCCCCTCTCTCCATAGATACACTGACACACCCACTTGCTCTATCACAAGTTCTCTCCACACATGCTATCACTGCCACATACTCCTTCTCAAACATATGTTGCCCCTGACACTCTCTCTCATACATGCTGAACAAATTATTGTTATAAATGGAAGTGATGAGCCTCTGCTGGGCAGGAAGGGTGGTCAAGGGAAAAAGAGGGTGGGGTTCACTGCATTTGTATACTGCATGTGAGTACCTACCACCAACTTGCTAAGGTGATTTTGGCTTCTCTTTTTTTAAACATAAAACATTTCTGACTGCTGGCTTCTCTGGCTGCAGCAGCCAATAGCAGGAGAGGCAACAGAAAACACAGGCAATGTGAGGGAACAGACAGCCTGAGGGAGGTAACCAGATCAAGGCTAGACCTACCTGTCACAGGGAGGGAGACAGCAGCAAAGCTATAGTGGGCCTGTGGGTCACCAGGGTTGTGCTAACCATGGGGGACAGGATGGGAGTTCGGAGACTGAGATGGCTGAGGGACTGTGGCGGGAGGCATTGAGGGAGGCAGGCAGGGTGGCAGCAAGGCAACTTTACCTTTAGGCTGTGGTTGGAATGGATCGCTACAGCAGTGGCCAGGGTAGGAGCCAAGGTTGGAGGCTCAGGCAGATAACTGGCAGCAATGGCACCATGGCATGTGTCCTGAGTCTAGCTCAAGGGTGGATGATGTGCTCCAACTATGCAAGCAAAACATGAGACAGCCCTGGCAGGTGGGCCTTGTAGCTGGCTGGAGTCTGTGTGAACCTTCAAGAGAAGGATCTGTCTCTCGGTGAGCAATCAAGGTGGGAGGCCGAAACTGCTGAGTTGAGAGAGAAGATGCTGGAAAGAGACGATTGAATGCTCAAACTAGAGCAAACACTCCAGGTGAGCAGCACAATTACTCCTGGAGGAATTCTGCACATAACATTTTAAAATTCTGCAAAATTCTGCATACATTATATTGTTCAAAACACAATATACATCAGTCTTTAAGTAATTTAACTTAACATATAATACAAAGATGAAAAATTCAAGATTTTGAGCAGAATTCTAGAAGGACACTGTAGTAGTGTCCCTTCCATCCTCTCTCCCTACTCCCCTGGTCAGACCCCTTTCATTCTGCCCTCTCAGTAACTTTTCTGCTCTCCACTATCTCTTCCCTCCCCTTCCAGGCTCAACCCCTTCCACTTTCTCTACCCTGCTGCCCTCCACTCCTAGAATTAGACCACTCTTCCCATACAGCCTGTCCCAGTCTCACACATACACACACACAAACACACACAGGCAACCTCCCTTTTTCACACACACACCCCCACATCCTTACACAGGCTTCCTCTCTTGCACACTCATGCACCCCTGCACATAACTCTCTCGCACACACCCTCAAACAGGCTCCCTCTGCCCTTCACATACACAGCCCTTTGCATAGGCTTCCTCTTTCGCACAACCTCCCCCCCCCCCCCAATCCCTCTGTCCTTCTCTCAAACACACACCCTCACACAGACTCCCTCTCTCTTGTGCACACACATGCACACTCACATAGACTCCCTCTTTCTATTGCTCACACCCCTCCCCCCTCAGATAGGCGCCATCTCTTTCTTGCAAGCACATGCTCACACAGGTTTCTTCTTTCTTTTGCATACTCATACACCCCTGCACATAGGCTCTTTCTCTCTCTCACTCATACACACCCCTTCCATGTATTAAGAAAGGTGGAAGGAAGGCAAAATGATTACTGGCATGGTTATAAGATGGGGTAAAAGAGGCTATTTTAGCCAAAAGATCTTCATTCAAAAGTTGAAAAAAGGATTCTTCAGAAGAAAATAGGATAAAGCATAAGCTTTGGCAAGTTAAATGTAAGATATTGATAAGACAAGCCAAGAGAAAATTATAAAAGAAGTTGGCCATCAGGCAAAAACTCCCAATAAAAACTTTTTAAAATATATCTGAAGCAGAAAGCCTGTAAGGGAGTCGGTTGGACCATTGAATAATCAAGGGGTTAAAGGGGCACTTAGAGAAGATAAGGCCATTGTGGAAACATTAAATGATTTCTTTGCTTCAGTGTTTACTGAATTGGATGTTGGAGAAATACCCGTTCCGGAGAAGGTTTCCCTGGGTGATGATTCTGATAAATTGAACCAAATCACGGTGAATCTGGAAGATGTGGTAGGCCTCATTGACAAACTGAAGAGTAGTAAATCACCTGGACCAGATGGTATTTACCCCAGGGTTCTGAAAGAACTAAAAAATGAAATTTCAAAACTATTAGTAAAAATGTGTAACCTATCATTAAAATCATCCAATCTACCTGAAGATTAGAAGATGTCCAATGTAACCCTTATATTTAAAAAGGGATGCAGGGATGATCCAGGAAACTATAGACCAGAGAGCCTGACTTCAATGCTGGGAAAAATTGTGGAAATTGTTATAAAGAATAAAATCCCAAAACATTTAGATCGACATGGTTTGATGGTACACAGCCAACATGGATTTACCTAAGGGAAGTCTTGCCTCACAAATCTATATTTTTTGAAGGGGTGAATAAACATGTGGACAAAAGTGAACCGATAGTTGTGGTATATTTGGATTTCCAGAAGGCGTTCAACAAAGTCCAGCATGAGAGGCTTCTAAGAAAACTAAAAAGTTGTGGGATAGGAGGCAATGTCCTTTTGTGGATTGCCAGTTGGTTAAAAGACATGAAACAGAGAGTAGGATTAAATGGTCAGTATTCACAGTAGAAAAAGGTAAACAGTGGAGTGCCTCATGGATCTGTACTTGGACCCAGCTTGGCTGGGGAACCCCCACAGGACCAGCCCAGGACTGCAGGAACAGTCTAGACTAGGGTATCTTCTGCCTATACCAGCCACCTTCCCCGCAGGTTGAACCCTTGGGTTCTGGTGGCCGGCAGGACTTGAACAATGAAGAGACCTAATGCTAAAGCTGGACTGCTTCTATGCCCTAACCTCACCACCACTCCTTGTCACCACCATTCCCCCTCACCACTCCTTTGACGCCACTCCTCACCACCACCACTTCTCCTCGCCACCATTCCTCCACCACTACACAAAGACAAACTGACAAACTTGACAAAAACATCCACACACAGATAAAGGCAAGAGACAAAAGGTAAAGGTAAACAAATTTTAACACTAAAACGGACAACTCACTCAGAAACCACTGAACTCCAACTCCACCAAACTCAAAGTATACACCTCCTCTCTTCTTTCTCCCATACCTGACACACCCTCAAAGATGCAGCTGCAGGAAGCTGGTATATATAAAGAAAGAAAATAATGCGCTAGGTGTAAAATGACATGCGACGTGATTCTGTGTTATGTGACACGAAAAATTAACGCGAAATTCACAACTTACCTACATGATGCAGTATATCAGAAATTTCCCTAATCATGTCCATTTTTTATCACGGATGCTAAGCTGCCTTATTTCTGCTTTATTTATAGCATTTTGATGATTCTAGGCCATAGTTTACTAATTATATTGTTAAGATACCTGGACAAATTTACAGGTCTATCGAGTACCGAGCGGTAGGAAGAGCTGCTTTAGTGCCTGCGGCACCCGCGGTTGCCGCACGCACAGTGCAGCTCACCTACCGCTCGATCCTGAACACTAATTTTATTTAAATGTAAACCGCGTCCGTGAAGCCTTAGGTCCGCGCAACCCATTTTACTGAATAGAGCGCCTATACAGTATCCTGGGTGTGCGGGCCTAAGGCTTCACGCCACGCTGGTATCTGTCATTTCAAATGTCATTTGAAATGACAGATACCAGGGAGGAGGGGAGAAGAGATGACAGCGGCGAAGCAAAAAAAAAGCGAAAAAACCAAAAGCAAAAAGTAAGTCGCTTCGCCGCTTCACTCTTCCCTCCTCCCGGAGCAGGGCGCGAAAAGCAGCCTTGCTCCGGGAGGAGGGAAGCGGCGAAGCGACTTACTTCTTGCTTTTGGTTTGTTTTTTTTGCTTCGCCGCTGTCAGTGTCCCTTCTCCTCCCGGAGCAGGGCACGAAAAGCAGCCTTGCTCCGGGAGGAGGAGAGACACTGCGGCGAAGCAAAAAAAACCCAAAAGCAATTTCGGTTTTTTTTTTCCAAAAGCGACTTACTTTTGGGATCTTGACAGATCCCAAAAGTAAGTCACTTTTGGACGCCTGCACAACCTACTTTTTTGAAGCCATCAGCAGGAACACGATCAGCTCCTCCCGACGAAGACAAAGAAGGCCGCCTGCACGGGGGAAAGCGTGCAATTGGCCGCTCAAGACGTGGCGTCACATCCCGTGACGCCAAACGTCGTGACGTCACGTCTTCAGCGGCCAATTGCACGCTTTCCCCCGTGCAGGCGGCCATCTTTGTCTTCGTCGGGAGGAGCTGATCGTGTTCCTGCTGATGGCTTCAAAAAAGTAAGTTGTGCAGGCGTCCAAAAGCGACTTACTTTTGGGATCTTGACAGATCCCAAAAGTAAGTCGCTTTTGGAAAAAAAAACCAAAATTGCTTTTGGGGTTTTTTTGCTTCGCCGCAGTGTCTCTCCTCCTCCCGGAGCAAGGCTGCTTTTCGCGCCCTGCTCCGGGAGGAGGAGGGACACTGACAGCGGCGAAGCAAAAAAAAAAACCAAAAGCAAGAAGTAAGTCGCTTCGCCGCTTCCCTCCTCCCGGAGCAAGGCTGCTTTTCGCGCCCTGCTCCGGGAGGAGGGAAGAGTGAAGCGGCGAAGCGACTTACTTTTTGCTTTTGGTTTTTTCGCTTTTTTTTTGCTTCGCCGACCCTTTAAAATAAATCCCCCACCCTCCCGAAGCCCCCCAAAATGTTTTAAATTACCTGGGGTTCAGTGAAGGGGTCCCGGTGCGATCTCCTGCTCTCGGGCCACGGCTGTGTTAAAAGAAATGGCGCCGGTGGCCCTTTGCCCTTACCATATGACAGGGCAAAGGTAGCGCCGGCGCCATTTTGGTTCTTGTCACCCGACGTCACGAGTGCAGGAGATCGCTCCCGGACCCCTGCTGGACCCCCAGGGACTTTTGGCCAGCTTGGGGGGGCCTCCTGACCCCCACAAGACTTGCCAAAAGTCCAGTGGGGGTTCGGGAGCGACCTCCTGCACACGGGCCGTATTGCCAGTATTCGAAATGGCACCGGCACTACTTTTGCCCTCACTATGTCGACATAGTAAATTGATATTCCTTAGGTGTTAACCATCACATTACCAAAATGAGGATTATCCTTTTGTACTCGGGAGAGCAGTGGACCCTTGGGCCGGCCTGGAAGGAGAGAGTCTTACTAGGAAGGCCGGGAGGCGGAGCTGGAGCTGGAGAGCTCTGGGGCTGATATAAGCTTGCGTAGAGGCACAAAATGGGCCATTTTAGAAAAGCGGTCCACAGTGACCCAGATTACCGTGTTTCCTTGCGACTGGGGCAAATCCACAATAAAATCGGTGGCGCAATGCATCCACGGTTCCGTGGGGACTGGGAGTGGCTGGAGCAGACCCCAAGGGGTTCCACATAGGGGTTTTTGCTTGGCACAGGAGGGGCAGGAGCTTCGTAGGTTCGAACGTCTCTCCGTACATTGGGCCACCAGTAGTAGCGGTTTAGGAGTTCTAAAGTTCTTTCTTGTCCAGCATGTCCGCCCGTTAAGGAGTCGTGCGCCCAGGAAAGTACCTCCTTACGCAGAAGTTTGGGGACTACGGTTCTTTCCCGGGACGTGACTATCGTGGAGGCTAGTTGAACCTTGGCAGGGTCTAGGATGTATTGAGGGGGATCTTCGTCCTTATCCGGAGCAAAGCTCCGAGACAGTGCATCAGCTTTGACATTTTTACAGGCGGGTCGGTACTGAAGGGAGAAGTTGAAGCGACTGAAAAAGAGGGACCATCTAGCTTGACGAGGATTCAGTCTCTGTGCTTGAGAGAGGAACTCGAGATTCTTATGGTCCGTGTAGACTGTTATAGGGTGGAGGGCTCCCTCTAGCCATTGTCTCCACTCTTCGAACGCTAGTTTGATGGCTAAGAACATAAGAAAATGCCATACTGGGTCAGACCAAGGGTCCATCAAGCCCAGCATCCTGTTTCCAACAGTGGCCAATCCAGGCCATAAGAACCTGGCAAGTACCCAAAAAATAAGTCTATTCCATGTTACCATTGCTAATGGCAGTGGCTATTCTCTAAGTGAACTTAATAGCAGGTAATGGACTTCTCCTCCAAGAACTTAATAGCAGGTAATGGACTTCTCCTCCAAGAACTTATCCAATCCTTTTTTAAACACAGCTATACTAACTGCACTAACCACATCAACTGCACTAACCACATCCTCTGGCAACAAATTCCAGAGTTTAGATCTCTTTTCATTATGTCTCCCCCTTCAGGAGTGTCCTCTCTGTGGCAGATCTTAGTTTCACCCACAAAAAGGCAAAACATTTTCCTCCAACTCCTCTGCAATATCACTAACAAAGATACTGAACAGTTAGAGCCCTAAGACAAATCCATGAGTCACTCCACTTACATTTCTCTCCTCAAAGTCATTCCATTTACCATTACCTTCTGTCTTCTATCACTACTAGTTCTTTGGATCCACCCATAAGCTATTCAGTTTATAGATGAACCTTCTTTGCAAGACAGTATCAAAAGCTTTGCTGAAATCCAAGTAAACCACATCCAGCACATGTGCTTCATGTAATTCTCTGGTCATAAGAACATAAGAACATAAGAAAATGCCATACTGGGTCAGACCAAGGGTCCATCAAGCCCAGCATCCTGTTTCCAACAGTGGCCAATCCAGGCCATAAGAACATGGCAAGTACCCAAAAACTTAGTCTATTCCATGTAACCATTGCTAATGGCAGTGGCTATTCTCTAAGGGGTAGATTTTCAGACCACGCGAATAGGCGTACTTTTGCTGGCGCATCAGGCGCAAGCAAAAGTACGCGGGATTTTAGTAGATACGCGCCTAGCCGCGCGTATCCGCTAAAATCCTGGATCGGCGCGCGCAAGGCTATCAATTCCGTATAGCCGGCGCGCGCCGAGCCGCGCAGCCTACCCCCGTTCCCTCCGAGGCCGCTCCGAAATCGGAGCGGCCTCGGAGGGAACTTTCTTTTGCCCTCCCCTCACCTTCCCCTCCCTTCCCCTACCTAACCCACCCGCCCAGCCCTGTCTAAACCCCCCCCTTACCTTTGTCGGAGGATTTACGCCTCCCGGAGGGAGACGTAAATCCCCGCGCGCCAGCGGGCCGCTAGTGCGCCGGGACGCGACCTGGGGGCGGGTCCGGAGGGCGCGGCCACGCCCCCGGGCCCGTCCTTGGAACGCTCCCGACACGCCCCGAAAACGCTGCGTGGTGCGGGCCCGCCCCCGACACGCCCCCGACACGCCCCCCTCAGAAAACCTCGGGACTTACGCGAGTCCCGGGGCTCTGCGCGCGCCAGTAGGCCTATGTAAAATAGGCTCACCGGCGCGCAGGGCCCTGCTCACCTAAATCCGCCCGGATTTGGGCGGATTTAGGCGAGCAGGGCTCTTAAAATCCGCCCCTAAGTGAACTTAATAGCAGGTAATGGACTTGTCCTCCAAGAACTTATCCAATCCTTTTTTAAACACTAACTGCACGAACCACATTCTCTGGCAACAAATTCCAGAGATTAATTGTGCGTTGAGTAAAAAAGAACTTTCTCCGATTAGTTTTAAATGTGCCCCATGCTAACTTCATGGAGTGCCCCCTAGTCTTTCTACTATCCGAAACAGTAAATAACCGATTCACATCTACCCGTTCTAGACCTCTCATGATTTTAAACACCTCTATCATATCCCCCCTCAGCCGTCTCTTCTCCAAGCTGAAAAGTCCTAACCTCTTTAGTCTTTCCTCATAGGGGAGTTGTTCCATTCCCTTTTTCATTTTGGTAGCCCTTCTCTGTACCTTCTCCATCGCACCTATACAAATATATGAGATTCATTTGACATGATCTGCCTGTGCTTTGATTAGACAGGAGATTACTTAAATCCTAATAAACAAAAACCATGCTGCCTTAGATCTTGCAATCCACCAGCCTATAGTTTCCAATTTCCTGTTACCACTTATGAAGAGGGACCACATCCGCCCTGCTCCAGTAATGCGGGACCATGCCTAATTCCAAAGATCTATTAATCCTTCAGCTGATCAGCCAGAACATCTCTAAGCTTCCTTATTATCCTAGGATGCACGCCACCCAGACCCATGGCTTTGTCCATTTTCAGATATGGCAGCTATACACAGACACTCTCCTCCGTAAATGGGTTATCTACCCCGGTCTCATGTGTACATCTGACAACTATCATCAGTCCTTTTTTTTAACACCTTCTTCAGTGAAAACAGATTTAGCTTTTCTGCTTTTTCCTCATCTTCTCTGAATCTTGCAATAGCACCTCTGGCCTTCCTTTTTTCACTAACTTACCTAAGAAAATTTGTCGCTTCATTTTATATTATACATCCCTATTTCAGATGTATGACTACATATGTGATACATAGACCAAACCACGATGTACCCGCTCACTAAGGCATATTTAACCCCGTCTTGGACTAGGTGTTATTAGCTCATACACTATTTCAAGGGCTCAGTTAAAGGGATCCATTTGTGAGTTACTAATGGAGGAGAGGGCACTATTATTATTATTGTCATTTGCATCATGCTACCAGATGTAGACACATACATAAGAGCTAGGAGCTCTTTGTCTCCTATGCTGTAATTACTTTCAGCAGGCGAGAATTTCTTCGAGTAGTAAGAACAAGGAAGTAACTGTCCTGCCGGGGAATACTGGCTGAGTACGGCCCCGACCGCGAGGTTAGAGACATCCACTTCAACCACAAACGGTCGCTGGGGATCAGGGTGACGCAAGCATGTGTCGGCTAAAAAGGCTTGTTTGAGGTCCTCAAAAGCTTGGATAGCTGAGTCTGGCCAGGATTTAGTATTGGCCCCCTTGCGAGTTAGTGCCGTGAGGGGAGCCACTCTGCGTGAGTACTGAGGAATAAAATGCCTGTAGAAGTTGGCGAATCCTAGAAAATGTTGCAAAGCTTTTAATCCCATGGGGCGAGGCCATTGGGTGATGGCTGAGACTTTCTCAGGGTCCATCTGGAAACCGGTCGAGGAAACTATATAACCCAGGAACGGCAGGGATTCACACTCGAACATGCATTTTTCCAACTTTGCGTATAGGTGGTTATCCTTTAGGACTTAGAATAGATTAGTACGTCATCTAGGTATACTATGACGTAGGAGTTTAACATCTCCCTTAGCACCTCATTCATGAGGTTTTGGAAGACGGCCGGGGCATTGCAGAGTCCAAACAGCATTACCATATATTCATAATGCCCATCCCTGGTGTTGAAGGTCGTCTTCCATTTGTCACCCCGGACGGATGCGGACCAAGTTGTAGGCCCCTCTGAGATCAAGTTTGGTAAACAGTTTGGCTCCTTGTAGCCGATCCAGGAGCTCCGAGATCAGGGGGAGAGGGTAACGGTCTCTTCTAGTTATGGCGTTTAAGCCTCGATAGTCTATGCATGGTCAGAGTGACCCGTCCTTTTTAGCCACAAAAAAGAAACCTGCTCCAGCAGGCAAGCGAGAGGGGCAGATGAAGCCCTTAGCCAGGTTTTCCGTGATGTATTGCGACATGGCTTGGGTTTCCGGGAGGGACAGTGGATACACGCGACCCCGAGGAGGTGTCTTCCCTGGCAGTAAGTCGATGGCGCAGTCGAAGGGTCAGTGTTGAGGGAGAATCTCGGCCTTTTCTTTGGAGAACACCTCGGCCAAGTCCATGTAAGGTGCGGGCGGCATTACAGAGACGCTATGTAGCGAGACTTGAGCTGCTGGGAGTCCCTTGATACAATGGGAGAAGCAGAATGGGCTCCATTGCGCCAGTTGGAGAGTATCCCACTGGAAGATGGGAGAGTGATGCTGCAACCACGGTAAGCCGAGCACAATGGGGTGCACGGCTTTTTCCAGCATGAGGAAGATGATCTCTTCAGAGTGAAGAAGGCCGATCTGGAGAGTCAGGGCGTTGTCGACTCCAAAATGGTTCCTGGAAGCATGGTGCCCCGAATGGAGGTGACACGTAGCGGGAGGTATCGAGGTGTGGTTGGCAAGCGTAGCTGGCAAACCAAGTCCATGACTATGAAGTTCCCCTCCGCTCCTGAGTCTATAAATGCTAGAGTATGGAAATACCCTCCGGGGTACCTTAAGGTCACGGGAACAGTGCATTGAGGAGCTGTGCCGGCACAACCTAGGAGTAGCTCCCCAGAACCTCCTAGGCACGAGCGTTTTCCGGCCATTCTTTGCATTGTGCAAGGAAGTGCCCCTTGCCATTACAGTAGAGGCACAATCCTAGAGTGCGGCGTCTTGTCCGTTCTTCAGAGGAGAGCGGAGAGCGACATATTTGCATAGGTTCATCCGAGGCGGAGGCTGTGGCGGGCGTTCTGGGCGTGGTCCTGAGAACCTGAGGTGGAGGAGGAGGCGGAGTCGGCATCATGGGATTGCGGAGCGAACGTCCCTCCTTGGCCCATTGTTACAGTCTACGGTCAACTCGACCCGCCAAGTCAATGAGGTTGTTTAAATCATCAGGGATATCTCTGGCAGCCAGTTCGTTCTTGATACGGCTTGACAGGCCCTCAAGGAAGACCGCCTTCAGGGAGTCCTCTCGCCAACACACTTCTATGGCGAGCGTGCGAAACTGTATGGCATACTCTGCCAAAGTCCTAGAACCTTGTCTTAGTTGCAGCAGGTTGGAGGTAGCTGTAGAGTGGCGGGCTGGTTCGTCGAAGGTCTGCCGCAGGTTCAAGACAAACTGTTCCAAATTGTGTAGGAGGGGATCAGCTCGTTCCCACATGGGAGAGGCCCAATCCAGAGCCCTTCCGTCGAGTAAGGAGAATATATATGCCACTTTCACTGAGTCAGTAGGGAATTGCGCGGGCAAGAGTGAGAAGCGAACATAGCATTGATTGAGAAAACCACGACAGGCTTTATGATCCCCAATGAAACGAGTAGGAGCCGGAAGCTGGGTAATTACTGCTAGACTTGCGGCAGGAGCCGAGGGTGTTGCTGGAGATGGCTCTGGGGCCGTGGCCTCAAGCCGATTCGCCAGCCACTCCACAGTGGCGGCGAGGGCCTCGAGACACTGTTGCTGCTGTTGCAGGCGCTGTGCCATTCCCGGTATGGCTTGTAAACTAGGTGTCTCCGCCGGGTCCATGGCCTTGCAAACTGTTGTACTCGGGAGAGCAGTGGACCCTTGGGCCGGCCTGGAAGGAGAGAGTCTTACTAGGAAGGCCGGGAGGCAGAGCTGGAGCTGGAGAGGCGAGGTCTTCACCCTCGTGGACCCAGGGTCCCCCCAGGAGGAGCCCGTAGGGACTGGGCCGCAGGGACTACTACCAGAGGCCGGGGCGCTGGTGGCTACTGGCTACTGGGGCAGACAGTGTTCAAGAGTCTTAGGAACAACCCGGAGTCAGGAACCAGGTATCAGCAGCATGACCGGAGGGCTGAGGCAAGAGAAGTCAAGAGCAGGTCCGAGGTCATGGCAGGCAGCGATCAAGAGTATCAGGAACTAACCAGAGTCAGGAACCAGGTGTCAGCAGCAGGACCGGAGGGCTGAGGGAAGAGAAGTCAAGAGCTGGTCCAAGGTCGTGGCAGGCAGCGATCAAGAGTATCAGGAACTAACCGGAGTCAGGAACCAGGTATCAGCAGCAGGACCGGAGGGCTGAAGCAAGAGAAGTCAAGAGCAGGTCCAAGGTCGAGGCAGGCAGCGAACAAGAGTATCAGGAACAAACCGGAGTCAGGAACCAGGTATCAGCAGCAGCAGAACAGGAACGCAACTAATTCGCAGAAGGAACCTCGTTGCAAGGCGAATCAAAGGAGCCAGACGCCCGGTAATATACTCTGCTGGCGTCTGACGTCACTCTCCGAGGGCGGTCCGGGACTTCCGGGTACGGGGCCTTAACTGCCCTGCTTACGCACGCGCGCGCGTGGCAGATGCGGTAGGCAGAGTTTAGCATGGCTTTCGGCGGCGTCCCCAAGAGGAGATGCTGAGACCATGCGGCCTACCGAGCCAGGGCAGCTGTGTTCCGTACCACAGTCTGGAGGAAGGTAAGCGGACCCGAGCCCGACCGAGGAGGAGGTGGTCGGGAGCGCAACAATCCAATGCAACTATTGTGGAGCTTTTATTCAGAGGGAGATCATCTGGAAACTTAGGGCTTGCCCGATTTGTTCACAGCTCGCTTCCTTGAAAAAGGAGCTGGCTGAAGTTAAAGCTCAATTAACTTCAATGAAGTAAGGCTCATCCTCTTTACAATATTCGGGAAGTAATTCCCCATTACCACAGTAAAACCAAAAGTCAAGGTTAAAGAAATTTACAGTCGGCTCAGGCAGGATAAGACCTGTGACCCACAGGCACCCATTCTTAACAACTGTGCAACCCACTAGTCTAACCCCCCCCCCCCCCCTCACACAGGGCATTAGGGAACTCAATAAACAACAAGATTACAGAGGGCTCTGGTAGAATTGATGCAGAGACACACACTGTATCAAGTGCAACAAGTACAAAAAGCCTTCCCTGTAATAAATACTGAAGAAGCTCTTGAGAAAAAGATTGAAGTGTTATCTGAAAAGAGAGAAGAAACCCAATGCATACAGGAATTCCAGATCAGTAACCAAAGGAAAAAGCCAATTGTGCTGGATGAATCTGTCATCAAAGGCACTAATCTTTCCCCTTGCACAAATGCAAAAGGAAAGGGAAAAGTGGATAACAAAACTCAAGTAAAGTCACAAAAGGAATCCAGGAACAGCAGTAACCTGAACGTGGAAAGCTGGAAAGCTATGAGCACAAATGCTCATAGTCTGGGCAATAAAATCCCAGATCTGCAAGCCCTAATGGTGGAGGCGGACTTGGACATTGTTGCTGTCACGGAGACGTGGTTCACAGAATCTCATGATTGGGATACAGCAATACCGGGCTATAACTTGTTAAGGATGGACGGAGCGGATAGGAAAGGGGGAGGCGTGGCTCTTTACATCAGAAACAATATCCAAGCATCTGAGTTGCAAGGAAGATGGGGCAATGAAGAAGCACTATGGCCAACCTAAAAAAAGATGAGACATCCATTTTTATTAGAATGGTTTACAGGCCTCCAAACCAAAAGGAAGAGCTGGACAGAGATCTGGTTGAAGACATCCAAAAGATGGGAAAGAAGGGAGAAGTGGTGATTGTTGGAGACTTTAATTTGCCGGATATAGACTGGAGAATCCCATCTGCTGAATCTAACAATAGAGAAATAGTGGATGCTCTGCAAGGAGCTTTGTTCAAACAAATGGTAATGGAACTCACAAGAGAGGGAGCTATACTCAATTTACTGCTCACTAATGCAGATAATGTCTCTGATGTGCAGGTGGGCACCCATCTCAGCACCAGTGATCATCAAACGGTATGGTTTAATATCACAAAAAGGATATGGAAAAGAAGCACACGAACCCGAGCTTTGCAGTTCAAAAACACGGACTTTGATGAAATGGGGAAGTACCTGGAGGAAGAACTTGTAGGCTGGGAGAACGAGAGAGATGTGGAACAACAGTGGACCAAACTAAAAGGAGCAATTACCAAGGCAACTAATCTATATGTTAGAAAAGTAAAGAAAAGCAAAAGAAAAATGAAACCTATCTGGTTCTCCAAGGAGGTAGCTGACAAAATAAAGGCTAAAAGAACAGCGTTCAAGAAATATAAAGGATCCCAAAAGGATGAGTACAAAGAAGAATATCTGGTAGCACTGAGGGAGACAAAGAAAGTAATCAAGAAGGCAAAAAGTCAAGCGTAAGAAAGGATTGCCAAAGAGATTAAGGGCCTCATTTACCAATATTGCATTAAGGGGTGTTTCCCATGCAAATGAGGCTTTTTTCATGCAGTGGGGAAACATCATATGACATTTCCCCACTGCATGATAAAACACCCAAAGCATCATTGGAGAGAGAGAGAGAGAGAGAGAGAGAGAGAGAGAGAGAGAGAGAGAGAGAGAGAGAGAGAGAGAGAGAGAGAGAGAGAGAGAGAGAGAGAGAGAGAGAGAGATGCTATAATGTCTCTTCCCTAGACAGCTATTTGTATCCCTATGAGAGGCTCACCTAGTAACTCGAGGTGGGGATTAGGTATGAGTGTAGGGGGTTGGGGGCCACTTTAACATTCAACATGAGACGTACGAACAGAACAGTGGTCTCTTGTGAAGATTTGATGGCCTTCGGAGTGAGGAAACTCACTCCAAGATGAGATTTGGGCAATGTTCTCTCAAACTAGCTTGTTGTTGCCCAGGTAGAGTGTCCATCAAGCTAGTTTGAGAGAACATTGCCCAAATTTATAGCAAATCTCTCTCTCTCTCTCTCTCTCTCTCAAAACACTGAAACAGGCTGTCCAGAAATGATGTGAACCGTGATAAACCTTTACCAGCCTCTAGTACACAACGTATCACAAATGAAAGGGTTGTAGCTATTGGCTGCGTTAGGAGCCACGCTAACACTGCGGCTGTTTCGCGCACACGATAACTTTACATATGCTCCGCCCCCTGAATACAACATTTGCATTCGCAAATCGTGTTAGCGCGATTTGCGGATTTATCTCCTGCGGTAACTCCTTGGAAAATGACCCCCTAAGAGAGGTGACAAAACATTTTTCAGATACATCAGTGAAAGGAGAAAAGTTCAAAGTGGTATAGTGAAATTGAAAGGTGAAAAGGATCAATGTGTGGAGAGAGACGAAGAAATGGCAGAAATATTAAACAAATACTTCAGTTCTGTGTTCACTAAAGAAGACCCTGGAGAAGGACCGTTGCTAGTTAACAAACTAGAGGGGAATGGAGTAGATGTAACTCCATTTACAGTAGAGAATGTATGGGAAGAGCTGAGGAAACTGAAAGTGGACACAGCCATGGGGCCTGATGAGGTCCATCCCAGGATACTGAGGGAGCTCAGAGATGTGCTGGTGGGTCCGCTGTGTGACCTGTTCAATAGATCCCTAGAAACGGGAGTGGTGCCTAGTGACTGGAGAAGAGCGGTGGTGATCCTGCTTCACAAGAGTGGAAACAGAGAAGAGGCTGGTAATTACAGACCGGTTAGCCTCACCTCGGTGGTGGGAAAAGTAATGGAGTCGCTGTTAAAAGAAGGAATAGTGAGCTATCTACAGTCGGAAGAATTGCTGGACCAGAGGCAGCATGGATTCACCAGGGGAAGATCCTGTCAGACAAATCTGATAGAATATTTCGACTGGGTAACCAAGGAATTGGATCAAGGAAGAGTGCTCAATGTCATCTACTTGGATTTCAGCAAAGCTTTTGATACGGTTCCGCACAGGAGGCTGGTGAATAAAATAAGAAGCTTAGCAGTGAGTGCCAAGGTGGTGACCTAGATTGCTAACTGGTTGATGGACAGAAGTCAATGTGTGATGGTAAATGGAACTTTCTCTGAAGAGAGCGGTGTTGAGCGGAGTGCCGCAAGGGTCAGTGTTGGGACCGGTCCTGTTCAATATCTTTGTGAGCGACATTGCGGATGGGATAGAAGGTAAGGTTTGTCTTTTTGAGGATGACACTAAGATCTGCAACAGAGTAGACACGCCGGAAGGAGTGGAGAGAATGAAACGGGATTTAAGGAAACTGGAAGAGTGGTCAAAGATATGGCAGCTGAGATTCAATGCCAAGAAGTACAGAGTCATGCATATGGGGTGTGGAAATCTGGAAGAACTGTATTCGATGGGGGGAGAAGGGCTGATGTGCACGGGGCAGGAGAGAGACCTTGGGGTGATAGTGTCTAATGATCTGAAGTCGGCGAAACAATGTAACAAGGCGATAGCTAAAGCCAGAAGAATGCTGGGCTGCATAGAGAGAGGAAAATCAAGTAAGAAAAGGGAAGTGAATGTCCCCTTGTACAGGTCCTTGGTGAGGCCTCATGTGGAGTACTGTGTTCAGTTCTGGAGACCGTATCTCCGAAGGGACAGAGATAGGATGGAGGCGATCCAGAGAAGGGTGACCAAAAATGTAGAGGGTCTTCATAGAATGACTTATGAGGAGAGATTGAAGAATCTAAATATGTACACCCTGGAGGAAAGGAGGAGCAGGGGTGATATGATTCAAACTTTCAAATACTTGAAAGGTTTTAATGATCCAAAGACAATGACAAACCTTTTCCGTTGCAAAAAAATCAGCAGAACCAGGGGTCACGATTTAAAACTCCATGGAGGAAGACTCAGAACCAATGTCAGGAAGTATTTCTTCACGGAGAGGGTGGTGGATGCCTGGAACGCCTTTCCGGAGGAAGTGGTTAAGACCAAAACTGTGAAGGATTTCAAAGGGGCGTGGGATAAATACTGTGAATCCATAAAGTCTAGAGGATGTGAATGAAGACAAGAGGCAAGGGGGTGGCTTGAGGGAATGTTGGCTACTACCTGGAGATGAATATCCTTATTCAATAATGCGACTCCCAACAGTGTTCTATGCTTCAACGGCAAGAAGAAATGTGGAAAAAAGGATTTGCAACCACATAAAAGCAGGGGAGTAGCTTGCTTGTTACGGCGGTTACTACCCCAAACCAAAAAAATACCTGATACTTCACTTTCAACGCAAATCCAGCATAGCTCTCTGCTTCAATGGCAGGGGAGGAAATTTTGTCAATTCACGCATATCCAGCATAGCCCTCTGCTTCAACGGCAGGGGAGGAAATTTTGTCAATTCACGCATATCCAGCATAGCCCTCTGCTTCAACAGCAGGGGAGGAAATTGTTGACAATTCACGCATATCCAGCATAGCCCTCTGCTTCAATGGCAGGGGAGGAAATTTTGTCAATTCACGCATATCCAGCATAGCCCTCTGCTTCAACGGCAGGGGAGGAAATTGTTGACAATTCACGCATATCCAGCATTAGAGATGTGAATCATGTGCCCGATCGTCTTAACGATCGGGTTCGGCTAGAGGGGGGAAAAAATCTGATCGTGGGTGATGTGGGTGATGTGAATCGGAATTGGTTCCGATTCACATCGTTATTTTTTTTGTAGTGAGGCCCGACCCTTTAAAATTAACCCCTTACTTTCCCCCACCCTCCCGAACCACCCCAAACCTTTTTACGATTACCTGGTGGTCCAGTGGGGGCACGAGGACCGATCTCCCGCTCTCGGACCATCGGCGCCATTTTGGCTGCCACTCAAAAATGGCGACGATGGCCCGATAAAAAAAAAACCCACCCGACCCTTTAAAAATGACCCCTTAGCTTCCCCCACCCTCCCGAGCCCCCCAAAACATACCTGGTGGTCTAGTGGTGATCCCGGGAACGATCTCCCGTTCTCAGGCCGTCGGCTGCCACTCATAAAGATGGTGCCGATGGCCCTTTGCCCTTATCATATGACAGGGTATCCGTGTCATTGGCCGGCTCCTGTCACATGGTAGGAGCACTGGATGGCCGGCGCCATCTTTAAAGATGGTGGCGGCCATCTTTACGACGGCGGTGGCCATATTTAAATACGGCGGCAGCCATCTTTACAAAGGCGGCGGCCATCTTTAAAGATGGCGCCAGCCAGGCAGTGCTCCTACCATGTGACAGGGGCCGGCCAATGGCACGGATACCCTGTCATATGGTAAGGGCAAAGGGCCATCGGCGCCATCTTTATGAGTGGCAGCCGATGGCCTGAGAACGGGAGATCGCTCCCGGGACCACCACTAGACCACCAGGTATGTTTTGGAGGGATCAGGAGGGTGGGGGAAGCTAAGGGGTCATTTTTAAAGGGTCGGGTGGGTTTTTTTTTTATCGGGCCATCGGCGCCATTTTTGAGTGGCAGCCAAAATGGCGCCGATGGACCGAGAGCGGGAGATCGGTCCCCATGCCCCCACTGGACCACCAGGTACTCGTAAAAAGTTTTGGGGGGGTTCGGGAGGGTGGGGGAAGGTAAGGGATTCGTTTTATAGGGTCGGGGTGGGTTTAGGGTTTTTTTTGGTGTGCTGGTTTTCCCCGCACTCCCCCCTCCCCGATTTACGATTTTTCACGATAAATCGGGGGAATTTCTATTGTATCGCGACTCTTAACGATTTTTGACGATTTAAAATATATCTGACGATTGTTTAAAATCGTCAAAAAACGATTCACATCCCTATCCAGCATAGCCCTCTGCTTCAATGGCAGGGGAGCAAGTCTGATATTTCACTTTCAAAGCAAAGCCAGCATAGCTCTCTGCATCAATGTCAGGGGAGGAAGTTTGACAATTCACACATATCCAGCATAGCCCTCTGCTTCAACGGCAGGGGAGCAAGACTGATACTTCACTTTCAAAGCATAGCCAGCATGGCTCTCTGCTTCAACGGCAGGGGGGAATGAAGAAAGATGGATCTATATTCAGGCAACAATCAACAAGGACTGAATTACATAGTCTGAATAAACAGATAAGCATGGGTGTAGCTTGCTTATTGCGGTGGTTATTACCCTTAACTAAATTAAGCTATTTCACTTAGTTGCAGGTCCAACACTGCTCTCTACATTAATGGTGGGGGTGGAAGGGAAATAGAATAAAAAAAAAAAAAGGTTACTAAGAACCAAGAGAAACAGATAAGTATGTGAAAGGAAAAAAAGTGTGAAAGCTTGCTGGGCAGACTGGATGGGCCGTTTGGTCTTCTTCTGCAGTCATTTCTATGTTTCATTTCATTTCTATGAGTTTGGTGATTTTTGTTGATGGGTTGCACACTATTTCCTTCTTGTATTCCCCTCCCCAGTGAGTCCAGGATGCCCCACCAACCCCAGTCTGCAGCACTATTTCATTTCTTTTGCTAACAGGTCCTGACCTTCCTACCAGCTTAAGGCAGAGAGAAAGAGAGAGAGAGAGAGAGTTCTATCAAACTAGGGCAAGAGTACATTGAAGAAATCTCTTCTTTGTGTATCTTTCCTCATTCCAAATCACATCAAATGTTCACTGATGTATACAGTGCTGTTCATACCTCTTGACTGTGCGTGTAAAACTGGCCCCCAAACACTAGACCGCTTCCAAAAACCTCACCTCAAATTATTAATTATTATACAGTGGTATAAATAGATAACAAATATGTATACCACCCTAGAGACTCTCTCTCTCTCTCTCACATTCCACTCCATTCTATTCGCTCTTCCCTCTCCTGCCCAAAACAGGATTTGTAACAAATATCACAAATCCCAATTCAGACATATTGTACAGCTTAACACCAGGAAAAAAGATGTAATTTCCAGTATTAAAGCATGCATTACACTATCACACCCAATGTTAAAACAACCCTCATTTCATAAATCCCACCAAACTCCTCCCCTTTTACTAAATTTTCAAAATTTGCATACACATCTTGCAATGCAAAAAAACAATGCACATGTTAGGGCGTTATTGCGAGCTTTAAGGCCCTAACTCCTAACGCATTTTGATGAATGACCCGGATGGCTTGTTTTCTTTGACCAGAGATACTTGGGCTCCCTGCTAGCCCCAGTCTTCTGTTCCACAGTGCTGATTTTTTTTTTCAGACTGCAGGGCCTGGTCACCCCTCTGGCCTTACTGCTTTGTCTTTGCTGCCTGCTCTACTGCTTATATCTTTAGGTTTATCTGCCTGCTTGTCCTGCCTATGGCATCGTTTCTAATGCCAGTGTCACAGACAGGAAGGACAGATAGACAAAAGTAAAAAGTGCTTTTTTTATTTCATAAAAATTTGCTAACAAACAGGATTTTTAATTAATTGTTTTGTAATTACCATCAGAATTACTTACAAAAATGTTGGTTACTACATAATTTTTTTTTTTTGCTGCTTACACCAGAAGCTGAGTGTCCAGGATAAAGTGATCAGGAACAACCATAACACCAAATTTCTATTAAACACAGACTTTGTGAGTTAGCTTGAGGTTAATGCATACTGCTCAAAAGTGTTTTTAAAAAAACAGAGAATGCATGTATGCATGGGGAATGGGGGACATTAATTCATTGAATATTCTAAGACTGTATCCAGGCTATTATAGGAACATTAATTTTTGTCTGATTTCCCATTTTATCGTAAACAGAGCTATATGTTTTCTTTGAAGCAGCTCCATTTCCAGTTGAGAAAAATCCCACAGAAATTCTGTTACCTGCTGTGGTTAGTGCTACTAAACGCACAGTTCTCTAAGCCTCCTCCTCTCTTTCACTTTCTCAAACTGTAAAGAAAAAACAAGAATAATTCTGGAGAAGTCCTTTTCACCCAAGGATCCCTTCTGCATCTGTCCTTGTTCAGTGTAAGGCCCTGTATGTCTGCAAATGTTTCCTTTTGTAAAAAAGAAACTAAAGGTCATTTTGATCTGAAAGGCACAATGCTCTTAAATCTAAAATCAATAGAAGCAGTTTAGTTTTATTTCAGTCTATATTGTCCTTTTCCTTTTTCCACTGAAAATGGATTCCAATAGAGTTATGTAGAATAAGTTTACAAAAATATCTAGTATGGATAATCACCCGTAATAACAGTTCGCATTTACTGTATATTGCACCTTTTATCCAATGCTGTACAATTAGCATACATCAGAAACATGTGACTAGATTTTGGCTTTCAAAGGAGAAAGCCAAGAAGGAACAATGGAATTATAATAATTAGGCATTTTATGGTACAGTAAATTGAGACTTGGAGTGATAAAAAGCCTTGTTCTGTGTCACACAGAGTCTGGAAAGAACAGGAGTTTAATTTACACTGCTTAGGATTTCTGATCTAACCATTACATCATATCTTGCCCCAAGGAGCTTTGTCTGAATGCACAAATTTCCATCCTGGATGCATGTCAAGAAGCTATTTTCTAAAGAAAACTACAATACTAATCAATATAGAAGGTAATTTTCAAAAGCTTTTCTGCAGGTAAAACAGTGTGTTATCTGGAGAAAAATTATCTACCGAACATGCAGATATGTCATGTCTATGAGTAAGTTTATCTGGACTGATTGGAGGCATTCCTGAAGGCAGAGCTGGGGGAAGGTTTGCACTTCCATACATACTTTTGCATTTTTAAAAGCATAAATGCAAATTTTCTCAAAAACATTCTGCAAAGTTTAGTAGGTGTAATTGCGTGCAGGTTGATTTGGTGGGATAAATTTCAAAATGGACTTATGTGGGTATTTTCTGGCTATCATAATTACCTCCTAAAACACAAAAGAACTTTAAGTTTTTTAGGGGGAGGCTCTTAGTAAATATTGGGAGGCAAAAGAGAGAAAATGAGCCAATCCGAGAGCAATATTCAAAGCCACTTATGCCAGTACAACAGTGCTGCTTTACCCCCGTAAAAAGCCATGTTGATTACTGTCCACTCTATATGTGGGTAAGTTTACCTGCATAGTACCACTATACCTTCAGTAGGAGGAGGCCATCCTGGCAGCAAAGTTGAAGCAGAGTTTGTAAATGTGCAGGTAGGTTTGCAAATGCAAACATGCACTGCATATTTTTTACCTGCAAAAAGTATTAGTTCAAATAGCAGGCCCAGATTGGTGTGGGCACTTTTTTTACCTTGGGCAATTTTCAAAGGGAAACTTTTTCCTTTGAAAACTGGTACAAAGTCTGCCAGTAGAAAAGTACCCACGGACTCTGCAGCTGTGCGGTTATTTTACATTTCTACCTCTCTCTCAGTATGTGGTAAAGCTCTTTTGGATCTCGTGGCTTCCAAACGCCTTCACCTATTTAAACAAAAGCCACATGGAAAATGTGACAGTTATGAGCCTTCATTGAGGAAGATAAATGTATCAATAAAACTTGTTTTTATCATGACACACATCTGTGGAAAACAGAAATCTTTGAAACAAGACAGAGAAACATTATTTCAACTGTTCATGCTACAGAATTCTACAGTGTAGTACATATGTTATGAATATTTTACAGACAGCTGTTAAAACTGAGCTGTGCAAACTCTGGCAAGAAATAAAAAATCCGTTAACTGGCTATTTGCATTTGTTTTCCTTTATTTTGACTGTGGTTGGCTGGTTTTGATTGTTTATTGTGGGTCAACAGCTTATCTAAGATACATACTACCTTCCAAATGCCATTGACCTGTATTTGGCAAAAATCCTAGCGTGTTTGGCCATGAACAGAGATTGAAAGGGACCATTCTAGAACATCTTGTCTCTGTTCTTCTTTTCACTGAAGGTTGTATCAGCAAAGAGTACACTAATAATAATGACTAACAAATCATTTTTCTTGGTTTGAAAACATTCAAGAGATTACCTGTTGGATCTGAAAATGCTAGTCCTTTTATCAAAGAGAAAATTTGATGATTCTATGGTGTTGGCTTGATACTACAAAAATGTTCACCTTTTAATTGCTGGTTCAAATCCAAATTGTAATGGAAGGTGGGGGTGTGAGCCCTTAGTGCTGTGGCATAGTTGAACCCCTGAGGCCTACGCTGGCAGCTGGGGAGAAGACCTGATAACTGGCCAGACTGGAGCTTAACCTCCCCCTTGAGTTGAGCCCTTAGGTTCTGGTAGCCTGCAGGATTTATTTATTTATTTATTTATTTATTGTTTTTGTTATACCGAGTTTCATGACAGGCATCACATCAACCCGGTTTACAATTAACAAAGTGTAATTAACAAAGTGTAATTAACAAAGTTTACAATTAACAAAGTGATTTAAGCAAGGTCCTAGGATAGATTACAAGGCAAGGGTCTAAAACACATCGGAGATAGAGTAGACAGCAGGCTTACGAGAGACAGAGAAAAGTCAAAGTTGGGGCAGACAGTGGGCAAGAATAATCAGGTCCAGACAAGGGGTCAGATCCAGTCAGCAGGCAAACATAGTTGGGTCCAGGCAAAAGGTAAAGATCCAGGAGCAACAAACCAAGGATGGCGGTGGACACACAGAAGACACTGGATGACACAACAAAGAAGACAAGCTGGACAGACTGGGCTAGAAGACAAGCATAGCCTGGAAGGCAAGGCTAGATGAGGCTGAAGATGAGGCTGGACTGGAAGGCAAGGCTGGATGAGGCTGGATGAGGCTGGACTAGAAGGCAAGGTTGACGAAGCTGGACTGGATGACAAGGTAAGATGAAGCTGGGAATTCAGGAATACTGTAGGCAGGAGACCCATTGCTGAGGCAAGGTAGGGACATCAGTCAAGCCCTAATATAGGCCAAGGTGTGTCATGTCATCAATGGGAACTACGGCCATTTCCTGCTCTAGGCCCTTTAAAAAGAGTGACATCAGGTGCATACTTATGGAGGGAGCCAAGATATGGGTGGCATGGTGGTATGCAGGGATGTGCTTTGTTGAGTTCTTGCTGGGCTGGAGTCTGACAGTGTTGGGGTGAGTCCAAGTGGCTCACGGACCTTCCAGCAAGCCACGGATCCTAACACAAATCAGGAGGATAGGGATTGAGTCACAACTATAGTTTCCCTTATTAGATCACAACATGTAATTTTCATAAATAGCCACTGTCATAAAAATGTATATTCAGGAGATCTTTGATGCAGACAAACATCCATTTGGCTCAGCTTGTAATAAAGATATTTGAGCCATGGAAAAGGTAGATCTACCAAAAATGCTCTATTATGTTAGGGCTGGATGCCATGGTCCCCTGGTTGATAGAGTTGGTGCAAGAGTATTAGGGACCCTAGGTGAACCTTACAACCTTACGCCACCCCTCCTCTGAAGACTTCCACACACATGCAATTAGAAATTATGCATTTATAACTGATTTTATATGATAAAGAACATCCAAAGATAAAAATATCACTTACAACATGTATATTATCTTTACATGTGCTACTGTGATGCAAATCAGAAAACCCTGCAAAAATGAATCTTAGAACCAATATGGCATTAGTCCTATAGTAAGTGGCATGTGGCACATGTTGGGTATGGACTTGGCCCTCAGAAAGCCTTTAGTAAACTGAATTACAATTATAATTGTAAACCTCCAATACCAAAACAGCACTAACTTCCAGAATTCAAACAGTAACAACCCTACCTCTAAAAAGGCACATTGGAAATATTACATCAGGCCCTAAAACATCAAAAGACTTCCTATTAGGAAAATAGAACACGCCAGGTTGCTATAGATTCCTACACAGAAACTACACACTAGCACAATACAATAATTTGTGGTATCCATCTTTAATCTTGTTGGTTATGTGGGTTTTTATAAACCTTTTGTTAAGCAGTACAAAAAGCTTTTGTTGGGCAGTACAATTTTAGTACTTCTGTAAGATATGCAGGGCAACCTTCATGAATTGCTCAAAATGTCAGTGTTAAGATTTTAAACTTAATTCTCTGCTCTCTGAGAAGCCAGTGTAAGGACTTCGAGACGGGGGTAATATGATCCATTAAGTTGCTATCAGAAACAAGTCATGCTGTTGCTTTCATCAGTAAGTTGTAATGCTGCCACATGACACTTAGGACTAGATTCAACATTTTGCTATAATTTTTGCATGAATAGCACCTGTGATAAAAAAAAAAAGGGGGTGTGGTAAGAGTAATTTTTCAGTTACTACAAAGTGTGCTATTTTAGTGCTTTGCATAGGTATTTTACTGCAATGTGATAGGCAGTTCCATGATTTTGGCTATTCCTGGAGAGAGAGGGAGAGAGACTGACTGACTCTATAAGGTTCTCATATTAGTCAACTATTTATATCACTATAGGAGGGTCATCTAGTAACTCGAGGTGAGGTTTTGGTGGTTGTCTCTCACCCTAGCTTGATGTACTTTCTATCTGGGTGCTATCAAGCTAGGACTACAGTGCATTGTAGAAATCTCATCTTTGTGTACCTTTCCTCATTTCAAACCACGTCAAATCTTCACTGATGTATACTGTGCTGTTTGTACGTCTGCCTGTGCATGTAAAACTGGCCCCAAAATCCTAGACCACCACCAAAACCTCACCTCGAGTTACTAGATGATCTCCTACAGTGGTATAAATAGTTGACTAATAGGAGAACCTCATAGAGTCTCTCTCTCTCTCTCTCTCTCTCTCTCTCTCTCTCTCTCTCTCTCTCTCTCTCTCTCTCTCTCACACAATATTTATCACAAATCCCATTTTGGGCATAGAGGTAGATCTTAAATAAGTATTTGTGCACAAGGCTGCGCAAAATTGGCAGCCTGCCTCCGCAGGCATAACTTGCACAGGCCGCAGTGCCGAGGGACTCGGGACTGACCCCGTCCCGGGGCTTTGCGCGCGCCAGTGGCCTATGCAAAATAGGCATGCCTGCACACGTAAATCCGGCAGGATTTACGCACGCAGGGCTTTTAAAATCTACCCCATTTTGAACAGCTTAATGCCAGGAAAAAGGTGTAGTTATTTCCAGCGCAATATTACACATACTTCATTTTATTAAACTCCTCCCCTTGACTACATTTTCAAAATTTGCATAAGCATCTCACAATGTAAAAATTAATGCATGTGTTATGCTTCTATTGTGGGCGTTAGGGCCCAATGCCCACAATAATGCCCTAACACATTTTGATGAATGACCCTGTTAAGTATGCCCAAATACAAGTTGTTGTTGCGGTTCTGGCTGCGAGCGCCACGACCAGACCCTTACGTCCATGTTCCTGGACCCGTTCCCGCTTTCGCTGGCCTAGTTCCTGGCCTGTTCGGCGGCGTCCCTGCGAGGGCCGTGCCGCCGGGAAGCCTTCAGTGGACGCCCTGTCTCTAGGCGTGCGCGCACGCCACTTGGGCGCTTTTCTAGGCCATTTCCCGCCAGTGGTGACTACTCCCAATCTCTGACGTCAGACGCTGCGACCAGGGCCACCCAGTCTTTGCCTTGCACAACAGGGCTTATCGACCGGATCCCTGTTGCGCAGTGCCCCGGAGTGACCTGCCTTGCTTATCGCTCCGTTCCTGCTTGCCTGCTACAGTACCTGCTTGGTTCCTGCCTGCCTGCTACAGTGTCTGCCTGGTTCCTGTTTACCTGCTACAGTTTCTGTCTGGTTCCAATACCTGAGTCTTGCTACGGTTCCTGTCTGGTTCCAGTACCCGAGTCTTGCTACAGTTCCTGCCTGGTTCCAGAACCCGATCCCCGTTATAGTACTGACCTACTGTCCTAGTCTGGTTCCAGTTCCCAGTCCTGATCCACTACCGCCTAAGTCCCAGTGGCCAGGCCCCTAAGGGCTCCTCCCGGGGGGGCTTCGGCTTCCAAGGGTGAAGCCACTTAAGTCCCAGTGTTTGGGCTCCTACGGGCTCCTCCCGGGGGAGTACCAGCTTCCAGGGTGAAGAGCACCTCTACGTCCAGCCAGAACATCTGCCTCCCGGCCTGCCATATACTAGAGATATCGACTATCTTTTCCCAGGCTCTTGCAGGTCGGCCTAATGGTCCACTAAACAGAAACTCCCATAACAGACTGCAAGACCATGGACTCGGCAGATGCGCCTGTCCCTTTGGACCTGCCTGGGTTGGCCCAGCAGCTGCAGTATCAAAAACAGTACCACAAGGTCCTTACTGGTTCGGTAGGGGAGTTATCGGCCCAATTGGATGCCAGGGCTTCGTCTGCCCCAGAACCAGCCCCCGAGATTCAAGACTCCTCAGTGACTCAGCTGCTGGCACCCTCTCGCTACGCTGGAGATTTAAGGACCTGCCGCGGCTTTCTGAACCAATGTTTTGTACGGTTCTCTGTATTGCCTCGGCAGTTCCCTTTGGATGTGGCGAAAGTGGCGTTCATCCTGTCCCTGCTTGATGGGAAAGCCTTAATATGGGCTTTTCCCCTTTGGGAAAACAATGATCCTTCGCTAACGAACTTACAACAGTTCATCTCGAAATTTCGTCAGGCCTTTGATGAGCCCACCCGAGTAGCCACTGCTACGTCTGATCTGCTTCAACTCCGACAGGGAGCTCACTCCTTGGCAGATTATGCTATGGAGTTTCGGACTTTAGCCCAAGAAGTAGGTTGGCAGGATGGTAGTCTTAAGGCCATCTTCTTGGAGGGTCTTTCCGGACGCATAAAGGATGAGATTGCCGCTCGAGATCTGCTGGAGGACCTCAATGCCCTAATAGAGATGGCTGCCCATATTGACCACCGCCTACAACAACGGGCCAAGGAGCAGCACTCCTCTCGCCATAGTCCTGCCTGTGTGCCAGCGAGACCTGTATCTTCTCCCAAGATTTCTCGTCCAGATGTTCCCACCTGCGAACCTATGCAGTTGGAATGGGCCCCGTTTCTGCTGAAGAAAGGCAACGTCGCCGTTCGTTGAAGCTGTGTTTATATAGTGGTCAGAAGGACCACTTCTTGGCACGCTGCCAGGAACGTGTGGAAAACGCCAAAGCCTAGGAGGTCGGGAAGAGCTCCTCCTAGGTTGTGCTACAGCTCCTCAATGTACTGTCCCTGTTACCCTGGAATATCCTGGAGGTTCATTTGAGATGATGGCGTTCCTGGATTCGGGAGCCGGAGGTAATTTCATCCTGCAGGACCTGGTCTCCCAGAGGGGACGCTCCTTCCAGGACCTGTCCTGATGTCCATGGTACCCATTACTGTCCGCACCGGGGTGATCCATTCGGAGGAGATAGCTTTCCTAGTGTTGGATAAGGCTGTCCACCCTGTGGTGCTAGGGTTGCCATGGTTACAGAAGCACTCGCCCACGATCCAGTGGGATACGTTACAGATTGTCAAGTGGAGTCCTTTCTACTTAACTAATTGTATGAAAGTGCCCAGGAGTCCCGCACTTCCGTTGATGCACTCTGCCTTAGGTCCTCCTGCACCTTATGAGGACTTTACGGATGTATTTTCCAAGACCAAGGCAGAAATCCTTCCGCAGCATCGTCTGTATGACTGCGCTATAGACTTGTTATCTGGTACTATGCCTCCCCGAGGAAGGGTTTATCCCTTATCATTACCTGAGACCCGGGTCATGTCCGAGTACATTTCAGAGATTTTGGCCAAGGGCTTCATTCGCCCGTCCAAGTCGCCTGCAGGGGCAGGCTTCTTCTTTGTCAGCAAGAAGGATGGCTTGCTGAGACCGTGCATAGACTATCGAGGCCTAAATTCTATTACTAAGTGAGACTGTTACCGCTTCCGCTAATCCCGGAGCTCCTCGATCGGCTCCAGGGAGCAAAGATTTTCACAAAGTTGGACTTACGAGGAGCATACAACTTGGTCAGAATCCGTCCCGGAGACGAGTGGAAGACCGCGTTTAATACCAGAGACGGGCATTACGAGTATCTCGTGATGCCTTTTGGCTTATGTAATGCCCCGGCGGTGTTCCAGCACCTTATGAATAAGGTGTTACACAACCTTAGGAACACCTGCGTAATCGTCTACCTCGACAATGTGTTAATATACTCCCAGGACCTGCCTTCACACTGTCAGCATGTCCGTCAAGTGCTCCAAATACTTAGGGAGCATGGCCTGTACGCGAAATTGGAAAAATGCAGCTTTGAGAAGACATCCCTGCCATTCCTGGGCTACATAATCTCTGCAACAGGCTTTCAAATGGATCCTGAGAAAGTGGCGGCAATTAAGCATTTGCCCTGACCTAAGGGCCTTAAAGCGTTGCAATGCTTCCTCGGCTTTTCCAGTTTCTACCGTCACTTTATTCCTAACTACTCCCGCATCGTGGCCCCGTTGATTGCTCTCACCCGGAAAGGGAGCCAACGCGGTGGATTGGCCTGTTCCCTCCTGCCAAGCTTTTGAGGCTCTTAAGGAAGCCTTCTTGTTAGACACCTGCCTTCGTCATCCGGATCCAAGCCGGCCCTTTGTGGTGGAAGTTGATGCCTCCAATGTGGCCGTGGGGGCTGTACTGAGCCAGTACTCAGATTCTGGACAATTGCTACCCTGTTCATATTTCTCGAAGAAATTCTCTCCAGCAGAGAGCAACTACTGTGTTGGAGATAAGGAGTTGCTAGCTGTGAAACTTGCCCTGGAGGAATGGAGACAGTGGTTGGAAGGAGCCAACCATCCGGTTACGATTTACACCGATCACAAAAACCTAGCATTCTTGAAGCAAGCCCAACGCCTGAACCCAAGGTAAGCCCGGTGGTCACTGTTTTTTGACCGTTTCGACTTTACCTTATGCTATCGACTCGGCTCTAAGAATGTTCTGAGGTCAAAGAGACCCCTGACGCGCCTCAGTTTATTTTGGATTCTGTGAAAGTCAGTCTAGCAACAACTATGGTTTCCTCCCAAGGGAAGACCGTCGTTCCACGTCGCTCTCGGACAGCAGTTCTCACTTGGACCCATGACTCCCTCACGGGGGGCCATGCTGTTGCGGTCTCGGTCGCCACGCTGGCGCCCGAGGCCTTACCTTCTTCCCGGGTCTCGGGGAGCTGCCGCGTTCCGCGGCCTCAGGACCCCGGTCGCTGCGTTCCTCAGCCGTTCCGGTCCTCCGCGGGCCTGCAGGGTCTTCGGGCGCCATGCACCGGCTCCCACGCTGCCGCTGGCGTGCCCTCGCGGCCAGCCCCGCCCCCAGGCGCGCGCGCGCGACTGATCTCTGCTTTTAAAGCAACCAGCGCGGGAAAACCCGGCTCCTCCCTCCTCTGACGTCAGACGCTGCAGGGCTATTTAAGCTCTGCAGTCTCTTCCTTTCTTTGCCTTGTAACGAGGTTCTCTACTTCCTGTAGTTCTAAGTTGCACTCCTGCTTTGCCTGCTACCTGCCTTGACCTCTGATTGCCTGACTCCGCTTTCCTGCTACCTGCCTTGACCTCTGATTGCCTGACTCCGCTTGCCTGCTACCTGCCTTGACCTCTGATTGCCTGACTCCGCTTGCCTGCTACCTGCCTTGACCTCGGATTGCCTGACTCCGCTTGCCTACTACCTGCCTTGACTCCGGTTCGTATTTGACCTGCTTGTCTTCAGCCTGCCTTGACCTCGGACCGTGATCCCGACTTGTCTGCCCAGACTCCAGTCCGGATTCCACTCCTGGGTTTCTTCGTTCTCACCTAAGTCCCAGCGGTCCGGGTCCCTACGGGCTTCTCCTGGGGGGACCTCGGGCTTCCAGGGCGAAGCCTCCTAAGTCCTAGCAACCCGGGCTCCCACAGCTCCTCTGGAGGAGTCTCGGGTTTCCAGGTGAAGATCCTTTTGCCCAGTGGGAGTTCTGCCTACCGACTGTTCCTTCGGGCCGGTCGGCTCAAGGATCCACATCCGGATTTTCTCCAGCATAACACATGCAGGCCGTAAAAGGACCTTAGACTTGTTGAACAGATTCTACTGGTGGCCGATGGTGAGACAAGATGTCCAAGCCTTTGTGAGCTCGTGCCCGATTTGCGCCGTGCAAAAGCCGCTCATCGGGAAGCCCAGGGGCCTGTTGCAACCATTGCCCATCCCGGTGGAGCCTTAGATACACATCTCCACCGATTTCGTCGTGGACCTTCCCATCTCAGAAGGTAATTCGGTCATTTGGGTAACCGTAGACCAATTCTCCAAGATGGCGCACTTTGTCCTCCTGCCAAAGCTGCCTTCTGCACCTGATTTAGCTAACCTTTTTGCCCAGCATATCTTTAGACTTCACGGTCTCCCGCAGGATATAGTCTCCAATCGAGGACCACAGTTTACTGCTCGTTATTGGAAGGCACTTTGCAAATGCTTCAATGTGCAACTTTGTCTTTCGTCTGCGTTCCATCCTCAAAGTAATGGGCAAACAGAATGAACTAACCGAACCTTGAAGACTTTTCTCCATTCCTTCGTGAACGAACGCCAAGATAATTGGGCCAAGCTACTCCCATGGGAGGAGTTCTCGTATAATAATCACACGCATGCTGCTACTGGAAGTTCACCTTTCCTGGTCGTTTATGGGAAGCAACTTCGACCGCCCTTGCCTTCACCTGAACCTAGTGCACTCCCAACAGTGCAACTTTCAACCCGCCAGCTTCTTTCCTTGTAGATGTCCATCCAGGGAAAGAGCCATAAAGCCGCCCAGTCCACCAAGAAATGGGCGGATAGCCATCGTCAGCCAGCACCCATCTTCCTCCCAGGAGACCGTGTCTGGCTTAGTACCAAAACTCTACAGCTACATATTCTGTCTCGAAGACTAGCTCCAATATTCTATGGGCCTTTCCGAGTTGCCGAACGAGTGGGAGCAGTCTCGTACCGACTACGCCTGCTCTCCTCCATGCGCATACACGATGTGTTCCATATGTCATTGCTGAAGCCTCTTGTTTTATCCAGATACCACTCCCGGGCTCCTGAACCATCAGACCCTTCAGTACCGGATGAGGTCACATATCAAGTACGTGAGGTCTTGGATGTCCAGTTTCACCAACGCCGATGGGAGTGCCTACTTGCCTGGGAGGGTTGCGAACCCGAGGATAATTCTTGGGAACTGGCCCGTAACATCCTTGACAAAGACTTATTACGGCAGTTCCATCTGGACCACCTGAGTAAACCCGGACCTGCTAAGAGAGGGCGTAAGAGGGGAGGTACTGTTGCGGTTCTGGCCGTGAGCGCTGCGACCAGACCCTTACCTCCAGTTTCCTGGACCCATTCCCGCTTTCGTTGGCCTAGTTCCTGGCCTGTTCGGCGGCGTCCCTGTGAGGGCCGCGCCGCCGGGAAGCCTTCTGTGGACGCCCTGTCTCTAGGCGTACGTGCGCACCACTTGGGCGCTTTTCTAGGCCATGTCCCACCAGTGGTGACTCCGCCCAATCCCTGACGTCAGATGCCGCGGCCTTGATAGGCCGGCCACGGCCACCCAGTCTTTGCCTTGCAACGGGCTTACCTACCGGATCCCTGTTGCACTGTGCCCCGGAGCGACCTGCCTTGCTTATCGCTCCGTTCCTGCTTGCCTGCTACAGTACCTGCTTGGCTCCTGCCTGCCTGCTACAGTACCTGCCTGGTTCCTGTTTACCTGCTACAGTTCCTGTCTGGTTCCAGTACCTGAGTCTTGCTACCGTTCCTGCCTGGTTCCAGTACCCGAGTCTTGCTATAGTTCCTGCCTGGTTCCAGTACCCGAGTCTTGCTACAGTTCCTGCCTGGTTCCAGAACCCGATCCCCGTTACAGTACTGACTTACTGTCCTAGTCTGGTTCCAGTTCCCAGTCCTGATCCACTACCGCCCAAGTCCCAGCGGCCGGGTCCCTACGGGCTCCTCCTGGGGGGGCTTCGGCTTCCAAGGGTGAAGCCACTTAAGTCCCAGCGGTTGGGCTCCTACGGGCTCCTCCCGGGGGAGTACCAGCTTCCAGGGTGAAGAGCACCTCTACGTCCAGCCAGAACATCTGCCTCCCGGCCTGCCATATACTAGAGACATTGACCATCTTTTCCCAGTCTCCTGCAGGTCGACCTAAGGATCCACTAAACAGAGACTCCCATAACAGCTGTTACTATAATCGAACACAGAAAGAGCAATAGCTCAAATAACACATCAAAAATCACTAAGTTCTAAAATATGCTTAAGATGCCATAGCATCCTGAACATAAAGCCATTTTTTGCAACTAGTTTCAGTTGAGAAAGAAACTTAAATCACAGATTATAAATCCTAAATTCTGGATGGTGTCTAAGAAAGGTACAACATTCCCATCTATGGTCAACTGGAGGATATTAAGATCAGTTTTATTATGAGAAATTTTTATGGCCTTGGTTTATTTAGGTTTAACAAAAGGCCCTTTTTGTTCATCCATTTCTTGATGGTGTCTAAAGTATAATGGACAAAATTGTAAGTTTTTAGACTGGAAATAATAGTTGGATAGCATCCACATACATTTTAAAGGCAATGCCTACTTCCTGTAACAGTGCACATTATGGGCACATATATACATTAAATAGGGAAGCTGAGAGACAGGATCCCTGTGGAATGGCTGAAACCACTGGAAACTAGTCAGAGAATCTCTGGTCTACATGAACCTGCTGAAAGCAACTTACCAGAACTTAACAAATCCAATTCAGGACCACTCCTTCTATCCTGATTTCTTTCAAAAGCTCTTTCATGAACTAGTGAATTAAAGTCAAAAGCTACTGACACATCCAAAAAAATTACAATTACCAGCTGTTTCTGATTGATATTTTTCTAAAATTAAGTTGGACACTGATACTAAAATGGTTTCAGAACTATTCCTACCTCAAAAGCCACACTGTGTCTCATGCAAAACATTATTTTCTTTAAGAAAAGAGTCAAACTGTGCTAGAAATTGTCAAACTGACAATCCAAACTATGAAATATTTCATTTTCCAAGAATCAAAGATAGAAGAGGAGGTCTTCTATTGATTGGCAAAAAAGAACTTAAACTTAAACCTTATAAAGTAGAAATAAACTCTCCTAATGAAGTTGCAATACTTAAATCACAGACACTAAACATTGGTCTGATATAAAGTCCACCTGGAACTCTAAAAAAAACAAAAAACTGTTCTTCATTAATTGAACTCTTTACTAAATCTTTCCCAAACCCTGAATCAACAATAATTTTAGGTGACTTCAGCCTTCATGTTGACAACTCACAAAAAAACAAATGCATGTGAAATCTACCTAGATACAATGGAAGCTATTGGATAGAATCAATTTGTAACCAAACCATCACACAAAGTTGGTCATATTCTTGACTTAATATTTGCAAATAAAAATAAATGCCAAATTTCATTATCTCATAAAACTATACCATGGTCTGGCCACCAACTGATTAAAGCTGATATTACTCTACAAACTTAACAACAATCATTTTCAAACAACTTTATAACCATCAAATACAGAAAAAAAAATAGACTATGAAATTATTGAAGAATGCATCAAAAAATAATTATAGGAACTAGACATAAACAACTCTTGTTCACCTCTAGATCTCTAGCAAAAAATAATATGAAATAGCCAATGACCTTTGCCCTGAACAAAAAAAAAATCCAAATAAATAAACATAATTCAAAAACAAATAAACCCTGGTACAATGAAAAACTATGACGAAATAAACAATTTCTTAGAAAATATGAGAAACAATGGAGAAAAAAATCCTTCTACAGAACAACTAAAAAACTACAAAACTAATCTAAACAAATACCGTGAACTAATTAACAAAACAAAAAAACAATATTATGCAAACCAAATACGTGATGTTATCTTCAATTCCAAACTACTCTTCAAAACTGTATGAAACCTCATCAAAGATCCATCATCAACTTCATCTAACTCTTATGAATTTACTAAAGAATCTTGCAATGAATATGCAAACTTCTTATTACAAAAAATAAACTCTATAACATTTAAATTCCAATCCAACAAAAATGTTTTCAAACCTGAAAATAATATTTCTCAACTAATATGGACATCTTTCGACACTGTATCCAAAACTGAAATTAATCAACTAACCAACAAGATGAACCCTGAAACCCACCCTCTCAGTCCAATTACTGAAAACACCCTAAAAAAGGTTAACGCCTGAAATACACCAATAATAACAAAAATTGTAAACCACTCATTATCACAAGGAAAAGTTCCCAATCTATCTAAGCAAGCTATTGTTAAACCTACCCTAAAAAAATACATCTGGTAAAACAGATGACTGGGATAATTACAGACCTATATCAAACTTACCTTTCATTGCAAAAATTTTAGAAAAAGCAATTTTAAATCAACTGGAAAACTTCCTTGATGAAAACAAATGCCTACATCCAAACCAATTCGGCTTCAGGAAAAACTGTTCAACAGAAAAATTATTAATTTTTTTGTCTGATAATATTCTTAAAGGTTTTGATAATAATGAATTTTACATTCTAATTCTCCTTGACCTAAAAGCTGCATTTGACACTGTTGACAATGCTCTTCTCTGCAATCAAATAAAGAATATTGGAATTGGCGAAAATCTATATAACTGGTTCTCATCATTCCTAGAATATAGATCCTTTCAAGTCAAATTAGGCAATCAAACGTCAGACCTCTTTAACATTGACACAGGAGTTCCTCAAGGTTCAGCTCTCTCAGCAACTTTATTTAACATTTATCTCCTTCCAATTTACACTTTATTAGCAAATTTAAACACAAAATTCTTTATTTATGCTGATAATATTTAATTTTAAATTCCTTTTGAAAAAACCTTTGAAAGAAAAACAGCAGCTATAACAAAATACATTAAATCTATCCAAAAATAACTCTCTGTATTGAAATTGACTCTCAACATTAACAAAACTGAAAGAATTTGGCTAAGAAAAGAAAATACATCTCCAAATCCACCCATTCTAAACATAGAAATAGCCAAAATATCAACTGCTGATGAAGTTCATGATCTAGGAATCCAAATTGATGAAAACCTCAAAATGAAAAACACATTTCGAAGATAATCAAATCTGGTTATGCCAAACTCAGAATGCTTCACCATCTGAAACCTTTGCTAACCTTCCAGGACTTCTGCACAGTGTTACAAACTCTATTTTTTTCTTATCTAGACTACTGCAACTCCCTATTGCTAGGCCTCAATGCAAAATTAATTAAACCTCATCAACCACTCCAAAATGCTTCTGCCAAAATTCTCACCAGAACTGGAAAATGTGATCCTATCACTCTCACCCTGAAAGAACTTCTTTGGCTTTCAGTAACCTTCAGGATTCAATACAAAGTGTTATCAATTATTTTCGATATCATCAATAATATTGACTCATCTCTGCCCAGAATTTCAATACAACTCTACAATCCAACAAGAGATCTAAGATCCCAAAACAAAGGTATTCTATCAATACCTTCCAACAATATTACTCATCTAACCCAAATCAGAAATCGTATGGTTTCTATTGTTGGTCCTAAACTCCTTACATAGTCCACTAAGACTAACAACTGAAAAAAAGAAATTCAAACAAGATCTCAAAACATGGCTCTTCAAAAAAGCCTATGAACTCACCTGAAATTATTCAAATCAATTTAGTAAAAAGACTGATCTTACATTTACTTTCCTTTTCCTTTTATAATTTCTTAAATCTTCCATTTAAATAATTCCTTGGAATTATTTTCCATTGTTGAGTAACTCTCATATTTTTTATATCTTCTTTCACATTTTTATTAATGCAATTTGAAATTTATTACTTTTCTACAATGTAATTTAATGCTTTATTTGTGATCTACCTATGGAATGATGGTATATAAAAAGCAGAATTAAATAAATAAATACACAGAACCATTTTCTCAATTATTTTGCATTGAGGGAAGAATGGAAACTGGTCTATATCTAGCGGGATTGTCTGGTTGAAAATGTAAGTTCTTTAAGAATGGACAAAATATAGCCTTTTTAAAGCAGGAAGGAAACACTCCCTCAGACAAAGACATATTAACCAATTTACTCAGGGTATCAATAAATGATGATTTCAGCCCATTTAAGAGCCAAAAAAGGACATGAGTCCAATAGGCAAAATGATATATTTAACTTGGATAGGACTGGTTCAATTTCCATTATGGTAACGTACTCAAAGGTAGCCCATCTTGTTGAACAATCTATATCCAATATCTGTTCCGCACTATCCCCACGGTATCTCTGCAAACCTTAGTATGAATTTGCTCTAGTTTGGAAACTATTCTCAAGATCAAAATCGTTGAGCATATAGAAAGACATGGTTTAATGGAATACAGTCAACATGGATTTACCCAAGGGAAGTCTTGCCTAACAAATCTGCTTCATTTTTATGAAGGGGTTAATAAACATGTGGATAAAGGTGAACCGGTAGATGTAGTGTATTTGGATTTTCAGAAGCCATTTGACAAAGTCCCTTATGAGAGGCTTCTAAGAAAAGTAAAAAGTCATGAGATAGGAGACAATGTCCTTTCGTGGATTACAAACTGGTTAAAAGACAAGAACCAGAGAGTAGGATTAAATGGTCAATTTTCTCATTGGAAAAGGGTAAACAATGGAGTGCCTCAGGGATCTGTACTTGGACCAGTGCTTTTAAATATATATATAAATGATCTGGAAAGGAATATGACGAGTGATGTTATCAAATTTGCTGTTGATACAAAATTATTCAGAGTAATTAAATCACAAGTGGATTGTGATACATTACAGAAGGACCTTGCAACACTGGAAGATTGGACATCCAAATGGCAGATGAAATTTAATGTGGAAACGTACAAGGTGTTGCATATAGGGAAAAATAACCCTTGCTGTAGTTACACGATGTTAGGTTCCATATTGGGAGCTACCACCCAGGAAAAAGATCTAGGCATCATAGTGGATAATACTTTAAAATCGTCGGCTCAGTGTGCTGCAGCAGTCAAAAAAGCAAACAGAATGTTAGGAATTATTAGGAAGGGAATGGTTAATAAAACAGAAAATGTCTTAATGCCTCTATATCGCTCCATGGTGAGACCACACCTTGAATTCTGTGTACAATTCTGGTCACCGCATCTCAAAAAAGATATAGTTATGATGGAGAAGGTACAGAGAAGGGCAACCAAAATGATAAAGGGGATGGAACAGCTCCCTTATGAGGAAAGGCTGAAGAGATTAGGGCTGTTCATCTTGGAAAAGAGACAGCTGAGGGGGGATATGATAGAGTTCTTTAAGATCATGAGAGGTCTTGAACGAGTAGATGTGAATCGGTTATTTACACTTTTGAATAATAGAAGGACTAGGGGTATTCCATGAAGTTAGCAAGTAGCCCATTTAAGACTAATTAGAGAATATTCTTTTTCACTCAACGCACAATAAAGCTCTGGAATTTGTTGCCAGGGGATGTGGTTAGTGCAGTTAGTATAGCTGGGTGCAAAAAAGGTTTGGATAAGTTTTTGGAGGAGAAGTCCATTAACGGCTATTAATCAAGTTTACTTAGGGAATAGCCACTGCTATTAATTGCATCAGTAGCATGGGATCGTCTTAGTGTTTGGGTAATTGCCAGATTCTTGTGGCCTGGTTTGGCCTCTGTTAGAAACAGGATGCTGGGCTTGATGGACCCTTGATCTGACCCAGCATGGCAATTTCTTATGTTCTTGTGTTCTTATGTTTACAATATTGAGAACATTTATCACTGTCTATAGCCTTTGTGTTCCTTATTGTACCTGCTGGCATAGTTAAAAGGGAAACTATCTGATACAATTCTTGTGGGTGATTTAATGAGGAATTTAGTAGGTTAGAGAAATAGGATTTCCATGATTCAAACCCAGCCAGGTAAGACCTACATGCAGCAAAGTAGCTACCCTTAGCCATATCAGAATCATGTTTCTTCCATGATCTCTCTGCATATCACATTGATCTTTTCTTCACTACAAGGGTCAAATTATACCTTGGGACCTGTGGTTGGAGTAATGGAAAATATACATCCTTTAAAGGTGCAGACTTATCAATGACTTTAGTTAATGAAGCACACAGAGAATTAACCAGGGATGAAGCAGTATCAGCGGACAATGTGTCTTCAACTAACTTCCACTCATCCTTAAGTTATTGAAGTCCATATCCACCCCCTCGACTGACAGTGATAATCCTTAGCTTAAATAACAGCTGAAAGATGAAACTGATCAAAAAATAGACAGACCATCCTACCTCTGTAGCATATAAGTCCATGATAATATTTTTAGAGCCCAAATCAGTAGGAATGTGAATCGTGTTCCATATCATCTTAACGATAGAAATTGTGTGGCAGGGCAAGAAAATCATGTTAGGCACGATTTTTTAGTTAAAAAATCGTTAAAAATCGTTTTTTCCGATTAGTGCGCACTAACTGAAAATGATACAATTTGACACTTTTCAGGTCAGTTAAGGTCAGTTTAGGAATGAATATGTATTCCTATTGGCTGCCCTCTTATTTATTCATGTTAACAAGGTTCCCACTGACAGTATATGGGGGATGGGAAATGGAAACAGTTGGTAGCTTGACAAAACAAGTAATGTGATCAGTCAATGTGACTAGAACTTGTGCCCTAACCCTGATACCAGGGGTATTGTGATCTTCCTGCACACAGTGCCCTATCCCTATTAATACCAGGAGTGTTGTGATCTTCCTGCACACAGTGCCCTAACCCTGGCACCAGGAGTGTTGTGATCTTCCTGCACACAGTGCCCTATCCCTATTAATACCAGGAGTGTTGTGATCTTCCTGCACACAGTGCCCTAACCCTGGCACCAGGAGTGTTGTGATCTTCCTGCACACAGTGCCCTATCCCTATTAATACCAGGAGTGTTGTGATCTTCCTGCACACAGTGCCCTAACCCTGGCACCAGGGGTGTTGTGATCTTCCTGCACACAGTGCCCTATCCCTATTAATACCAGGAGTGTTGTGATATTCCTGCACACAGTGCCCTAACCCTGGCACCAGGGGTGTTGTGATCTTCCTACACACAGTGCCCTATCCCTATTAATACCAGGAGTGTTGTGATCTTCCTGCACACAGTGCCCTAACCCTGACACCAGGGGTGTTGTGATCTTCTTGCACACAGTGCCCTATCCCTATTAATACCAGGAGTGTTGTGATCTTCTTGCACACAGTGCCCTAATCCTGGCACCAGGGGTGTTGTGATCTTCTTGCACACATCCCGGTATCAGGGATAGGGCACTGCATGCAGGAAGATCACAACACCCCTGGTATTAGGGATAGGGCACTGCGTGCAGGAAGATCACAACACTCCTGGTATTAATAGGGATAGGGCACTGCATGCAGGAAGATCACAACACCCCTGGTATCAGGGATAGGGCACTGTGTGCAGGAAGATCACAATACCCCGGAGGAGTGAGGGTCAGGCAGCTCCCCCCTGTCTGTGAAGCCAGCCTCTCACTAGTAATGCAGGGAGGGAGCTGTCTCAGACTTCACCATCCTCCCCCCCCCTCACCCACACACCATTCACTAGCTGGGACATGGGGGAAGTCAGGAGTGAGGGTCAGGCAGCTCCCCCCTGTCTGTGAAGCCAGCCTCTCACTAGTAATGCAGGGAGGGAGCTGTCTCAGACTTCACCATCCTCCCCCCCGCTCACCCACACACCATTCACTAGCTGGGACATGGGGGAAGTCAGGAGTGAGGGTCAGGCAGCTCCCCCCTGTCTGTGAAGCCAGCGTCTCACTAGTAATGCAGGGAGGGAGCTATCTCAGACTGGTATCAGGGATAGGGCACTGAGTGCAGGAAGATCACAACACCCCTGGTATCAGGAATAGGGCACAGGTTCTAGTCATATTGACTGATCACATTACTTTTTTTGTCAAGTACCAACAGTTTCCATTTCCCATCCCCCCAACCATCACCTCAGTTGGAACCTTGGTAACATCAATAGATAAGAGGGCAGCCGGCCAATAGGAATACATATTCATTCCTAACTGACCTTTACTGACCTGGAAAGTGTCAATAATTTGTATCATTTTCTGTTAGTGTTCCTGAGTTTCCATTTCCATTTCCCATCCCCCCAACCATCACCTCAGTGGGAACCTGGTTAACATCAATAGATAAGAGGGCAGCCACCCAATAGGAACACATATTCATTCCTAACTGACCTTTACTGACCTGGAAAGTGTCAATTTGTATCATTTTCAGTTAGTGCGCACTAACTCCCGTTAAATGCCCGTTAACTCCCGTTAAATGCCACGATTTAACACGATTTAACGATTTTTAACGATAAATCGTTAGAATTTCTATTGTATTGTGTTCTATAACGATTTAAGACGATATTAACATTATCGGACGATAATTTTAATCGTTAAAAAACGATTCACATCCCTACAAATCAGTGGGTATTAAAATTAAGTCAGTGGTATACATCTTACGATGGGTAGGGAACATAACCAGTTACAATAAACCAATGTATGAAATAGTGTCCAGTAAGTCATGAACTGTTTTCTCAGCAGAACAATCTACACTAATATTAAAATCCCCTATTATTAAAAGTTCCTTATAGCGCAGGTGTAAGGAATAGAGAAAGTTTAATAAACTCTCCACTGGGGTTCCCTTAAGTTCAGTGGGATGATATATCTGAGCAATAGCCCAGCTTCCAATGAAAACCACTAGGCTCTTACTCCTCTGATCAATTTTATGTTGCATACATCATCAGGGTAGCAACGACTTAGAAATCAAAATTAACCCAACCCCCCCTTTATGATTACTTTGAGCAAGGTGAAAAAAGGCATATCCCAGAGGACATACCTGATTTAATATCACCAAATCAGCATCAGAATGCCAAGATTCCAAAATCAGGAATAGGTCTGGCTTAAAATCTGTCAGCAAAGTAAATAAAATTATTTGTTTTTAATGGAACAGGCATTGATATAGACACAACCTAAAGACCTTGCGAGGCTGAGTCTATTTGTGGGAGAAATGTTTATAATGTTTGATGTAACTGATCCATCTGGTTGACTTCGAGCTCTTTGTACATACGAGTGAGTTTGTTACATTTTCCTCGACCAAGCATAACTGATATTACATTAGAACTACATTCAGTGTTGAGTGAATCCATATCTCCCTTAAGAGTAAAACTATCGAGCGTGTTTAATATCACAACAAAGAATAAAATCTTTCTTGAAAATTGCAATTCGAAACTGTGGACAAGTTGGCATAAAAGTAATTGCTAGGAAGCGGTCATTTGGAGGGGACCAGCCATAGAAAAAGTCACCAGAGATATGTCCTTATCAAAAAGGACAATATGATCCACAGGCAAAGGTTACTATTAGCAGGGATGCCCTGTTAACTTAATAAACCATGAGAGAACAAATCATTTGAGGATAAAATTCTAAATCTGATAAAAACTAGTGATATAAACATAAAGGGGCAGATTTTAAAATGTACCCCTGATTTTATAACATATGCATGTGCAAGTGGGTGCACACTAGTGCACCTTGCGCACCGAGCCCTCAGGGAGACCAGCTGACTTTCCCTGTTCCCTCCCCATCTTCCCCAAACTCCCCCGCCCTTTCCCCCCTACCTTTGATGATTTCTTGTTTTTGTTTTAAAACTTACTACAGCCCTGGGGAGGCCTCTGGCCCTGCCCCGACCCTGCCTCTGGACCACCTCCGGAATTTACGGCACATAGGGCTTTTAAAATCTGCCCCACATGGTTTAGTCAGGCATGTTTCTGCATATTATTGTGCACAATACACATACACACATGCTCACACATATACACTCTTATGTATGCTCCCTCACACTTACATTCACACCCACTTGCCCATGCTCTCTTACATACAGGGACACACTCAAACTCTTGCTATCTATCTTCCCACTGCTCCTCCTGGAATGTGCAAGCAGCAGCAGTAGCAGTCTTGTATTTGAACAAGACCCACGGTCTGGATGCCTCCTCTCGCTCCTGTTTGAAACTCTGCAGGCCCAACCAATGCTGCTCCAGCTCAGTGCTGCTCTCTTCCTGCCTTTGTCACATGGGCCTAGTCACTATTCCTCTTTTGGACCATGCAGGTGGCTGACTCTGCTCCTGCTCAGTGCTCCTCTCTTCCCGCCGCCATCATACAGGCCCAGCCACTGCTATTCCTCTCTTCAGCCACATTGGCTCAGCCAATGTTCCTCTTTCTCCAGACTCCTTTCTTCCAGTCCCATCAGGTCAATCCCCTTCTGTCAGGGTGATGGGGCCTCCTTTTTCCCATCCTGCAGCCCATGCAACATAACTACCTCCTCCATCAGTGGGGGCAGGAAAGAGGATGCCTCATTGCCACCGTCCTGCCATCAGGAAGAGTCTGGATAATTGTTTCCATAATTCTGAGCAGGGCCAGTGGAAGCACTAGGCAGCTGGCTCCAAACCTATAGCATTCTAGGTAGCCACTTAGTCTGCTTAGTGTTTCCACTAGCACTGCTGGTTGGTAGACTAATCTGGGAACGCAGGAAAATGTAATCCCAATATTTAAAAAGGGCTCCAGGGTGATCCAGAAACTATAGACCAGTGAGCCTGGATTCAGTGCCAGGAAAAATCATGGAAATTATTCTAAAGAATGAAATCACAGATCATATAGATAAACATATAGATAGCCAACATGAATTTACCCAAGGGAAATCTTGCCTCACAAATCTGCTACATTTTTTTGAAGGGGTTAATAAACATGTGGATAAAGGTGATCTGGTTGATGTAATGCATTTTAATTTTCAGAAGGTGTTTGAAAAAGACCCTTATGAAAGGTTTTTAAGAAAACTAAAAAGTCATGGGATGGAGATGATATCTTTTTATTTATTTATTTATTTATTTATTTGTTTGTTTTTATATACCAATATTCAACGTATGTTATCACATCGGTTTACATAGAACAAGTTGAAAAAGGTTTCAATTCAACAGGGTGTAATTATATAGAAACATAGAAACATAGAAATGACAGCAGAAGAAGACCAAATGGCCCATCCAGTCTGCCCAGCAAGCTTCACACATTTTTTCTCTCATACTTATCTGTTTCTCTTAGCTCTTGGTTCTATTTCCCTTCCACCCCCACCTTTAATGTAGAGAGCAGTGATGGAGCTGCATCCAAGTGAAATATCTAGCTTGATTAGTTAGGGGTAGTAGCCGCCGCAATAAGCAAGCTACACCCATGCTTATTTGTTTTACCCAGACTATGTTATACAGCCCTTATTGGTTGTTTTTCTTCTCCCCTGCCGTTGAAGCAGGGAGCTATGCTGGATATGCGTGAAGTATCAGTCTTCTCCCATGCTGTTGAAGCAGAAAATTAGTAGGAGAGCAAAACAGGGAGAGAGGGATTTAAGATAGATAAGGCTAATAAAGAAAAGCTGATAAAACAAATCAATCAGGTAAAGAAAAACTTGAGGGAAGGGTTTCTTTTATATTCATTTAGGCATATGGAGGATAGGCATTCTGTATTATTTTAGTCAGCTAGGATTGATGAGTAAGTACGTTAGATGGATAGGGGGAGATTATAGATTGAATATTTCGTGGAAATGGGTTAGTGTTGGAAATCAGATTGCAGGAGTTAGCAATCTGTTGTTGTTTGGGATAGTTGTGGATGGATCCTTGGGCCGGTGGCAGATGACCACGCCCCCGGGGGAAGATCCCAAGAGGGACCACCAGTCAGGCTCAGAGTTTGGAGACAGACATACACTAGTTCTTTTATTAAACAGTATATTGAACCACCAGAGATGGCAGTAGTGAGCTGGAATGCCCGGCTGGGCTGCAGTCCCTCAGATACTGGAACAGCGATCCCTGGAGGCTGAGCTGGAGAGAAACTGAAATATAGTGAGTAGGCAGGGTATGCAGAGTTCATATACCGAACCAGATGGTAACACTCACACTGTCTCACAGAAGCCCAGGAGCTGGAAGGTGTAGGCCCTCGAGGAGCGAGTACCTGTTCCAGGGAAAGCTCTGAGAGAGCGATGGTAACTCACTGAAGTAGTTAGGCAGTGAAGACGTCCAGGCAGAAGGGAATTCAGCAACAAGTCTGGGAACAAGAGCCCTCGAGGAGCGAGTACCGATTCCAGACTGACCTGAAAAACAAGAAGAGAGCGAGGTCCCCGAGGAGCGGGTACTAGGGATGTGAATCGGGCTTCAGACGATTGAAAATATCGGACGATATTTTCAAAATCGTCAGAAATTGGGGGCTCCCCCCAAACGATAGGAAAACCCCACGATATTGATCGTGGGGGTTCTCTTATCGTTTTGGGGGAGGGCGGGAAAAACGGCACACAAAAATAACCCCTAAACCCACCCCGACCCTTTAAAACGAATCCCTTAGCTTCCCCCACCCTCCAGACCCCCCAAAAAACTTTTTACAGGTACCTGGTGGTCCAGTGGGGGTCCCTGGGAGCGACCTCCTGCACTCGGACTGTCGGCTGCCACTAATCAAAATGGCGCCGATGGCCCTTTGCCCTTATCATGTGACAGGGTATCCTTGCCATTGGCTGGACCCTGTCACATGGTAGGAGCACTGGATGGCCGGCGCCATCTTTTGCTCCTACCATGTGACAGGGGCTGACCAATGGCACCGGTAGCCCCTGTGACATAGTAAAGGCAAAGGCTATCGGCACCATTTTGAATACTGGCAGCCGACAGTCCGAGTGCAGGAGGTCGCTCCCAGACCCCCGCTGGACTTTTGGAAAGTCTTGTGGGGGTCAGGAGGGTCCCCCAAGACTTGCCAAAAGCCCCTGGTGGTCCAGCGGGGTCCGGGAGCAATTTCCTGCACTCGGGCCATCGGCTGCCAGTAATCAAAATGGTGCCAATAGCCTTTACCCTTACTATGTCACAGGGGCTACCGGTGCCATTGGTCAGCCCCTGTCACATGGTAGGAGCACAAGATGGAGCCGGCCATCCAGTGCTCCTACCATGTGACAGGGTCTGGCGAATGGCATGGATACCCTGTCACATGGTAAGGGCAAAGGGCCATCGGCGCCATTTTGATTAGTGACAGCCGATGGCCCGGGAGCGGGAGATCGCTCCAGGGACCCCCACTGGACCACCAGGTACCTGTAAAAAGTTTTTTTGGGGGGTCGGGAGGGTGGGGGAAGCTAATGGATTAGTTTTAAAGGGTCGGGGTGGGTTTTTTGTTTATCAGCTCGGGCGCAGTCAATAAACAAAACCGCGATCGGGCCCGATGGAAAAAAAAAACCACATGTGAATCGGAACCGGAATCCGAACCGATTCCGGTTCCGATTCACATCTCTAGCGGGTACCCCTGGTAAGCCCGAGGAAGCAGAGTAGTTCAGATAGAACGAACCCTTATCCTTGTCCTTCTCCTTGCTAACTTGATGTGCTAGCAAATACTGAGACCTTAAATATCCGTCACGGGTGACACCATCTTTGGGGGATGCCCCCGAGGTTTGTGCCATTGCCGGTATTTCTGTCAGGCCACACGCGCGCCGCTAGGCCTCTCAGGAACATGGCGGTTTGCAGCGTGGAGCCGATCCAGACACGCCGGAGGGCCTCAGCAGGAGGACGCCGCGGCAGCCAATCTTCCCGCAGACGAAGAGGGAGGCACCAAAGAGGTATGGAGGGCGTCGGGCACTGACGGACACAACAGTTGGTGAGTGTAGTAGGGGGTTTGTAGGTGAGTGAAAGGGAGGGAGGATAGGATAGTGGGTGAGGGAGGAGTGAGTGTGAGTTGGGTGTGATTGAACTCATGATGCTGTGAATGCCTTTTTGAAGAGCCATGTTTTTAGTTTCTTTTTGAAGGTTTGTGATGTTTGTTCAAGTCTTAGGTCAGTGGGGAGGGTGTTCCATAGAGGGAGTCCTGCCTTGGAGACAGCACATTCTCTGGTTGAATTGCGGTGGGCTAGTCTTGGAGATGGAGTTGTGAGAAGACCAGTGTTTGTGGAGAGTAGATTCCTATGTGGGTTTTGGAATTGAAGTATGACATTCATCCATTCTGTTTTTTTATTGTATAATGCTTTGTGGATGATAGATAAGGTTTTATATTGTAATCTACAGAGGATCGGTAACCAATGAAGCTCTTTGAGAATTGGTGTGATGAGGTCAGACCACTTGCTGCTGGTGAGGGATTGCAAACTGGTTAAAAGATAGGAGACAGAGAATATAATTAAATGATCAGTTTTCTCAGTGGAGAAAGGTTAATAGTGGAGTCCCTCAGGGATCTTTACTTGGACCAGTGCATTTTAATAGATTTATAAATGATCTGTAAAGGGGTATGACAATTGAGGTGATCAAACTTGTAGATGATTCAAAATTATTCAGGATAGTTAAATCACAAGTGGATAGTGATAAATTGCAGGAGGAGCTTGCAAGACTGGAAGATTGGGCATCCAAGTGGCAGATGAAAGTGCAAGGTGATGCATATAGGGAAAAATAATACATGCTGTATTTACACGATGTTAGGTTCCATATTAGGAGCTACCACCCAGGAAAGAGATCTAGGCATCATAGTTGATGATACTTTGAAATCGTCGGCTCAGTGTGCTCTGGCAGTCAAAAAGCAAACAGAATGTTAGGAATTATTAGGAAGGGAATGGTGAATAAAACAGAGGATGTCATAATGCCTCTATATCGCTCCATGGTGAGACCACACCCTGAATACTGTGTACAATTCTGGTCACCGCATCTCAAGAAAGATATAGTTGTGATGGAGAAGGTACAGAGAAGGGCGACCAAAATGATAAAGGGGATGGAACAGCTTCCCTATGAGGAAAGGCTGAAGAGATTAAGGCTGTTCAGCTTGGAGAAGAGACGGCTGAGGAGGGATATAATAGAGGTCTTTAAAATCATGGGAGGTTTAGAATGGGTAAATATGAATCGGTTATTTACTCTTTCAGATAATAGAAGGACTAGGGGGCACTCCATGAAGTTAGCATGTATCACATTTAAACTAATCAGAGAAAATTCTTTTTCACTCATCTCACAATTAAACTCTGGAATTTGTTGCCAGGGGATATGGTTAGTGTAGTTAGTGTAGCTGGGTTTAAAAAAGATTTGGATAAGTTCTTGGAGAAGAAATCCATTGCCTTCTATTACTCAAGTTGACTTAGATAATAGTCACTGCTATTACTGGCATCAGAAGCGTGGGATATACTTAAACTTTGGTTACTTACCAGGTACTTGTAGCCTAGATTGGCCACTGTTAAAAACAGGATGTTGGGCTTGATGGACCCTAGGTCTGATCCAGTATGGCAATTTCTTATATTCTTATGTTCTTATAACCAACCTAAAGTTATCCAGGTACATATAGCTGGATATCAAAAACCTAATCGGTTATGTTTGAATATAGCTGGTTAATTTTTTGTTATCCGACCTTGTGTGGCTGGGCAACATGCTACTCTAACCGGATATCTTTATAATACATACGGTGGCAGCTAGTCCCCCCTCTCGAAAGCTTGATACTGATTATTGCCAGGCCATCTCCTACTCCCACCCTCACTTACACTGAAATTTACATTTCTAGCGCTGCCACTGTCAGAGAACTGCCACTGTGAGATCAGCCCTGGAAGTGCTGGGAGCAGGACAGCAGATCCTTCACTTCTGGCACAGATAAAAAAAGGTATTGGACAGGATGGGGAAGGTTGGGGGAGCAGGTGCCATAATTCATCATTGTGGGTAGGGTGGGGAGAAGGCAAAGAGACAGCTGAACAGAGTTTTTAACAACAGGGACCAGCAACCAGGGACTAGGGCCTGGCATATAAACCATTTTAAAACTTGAGGCATTTCCTCAAGTTTTATAATGGTTTGGGGAGAGGGGGAGGGGAGAGGAGAGGAGATGGCCTGGCAAGGCTTGAGTATCATGCTTTTGGGGAGGGAGAAAGGGGGTTGGCCCCCTATAGTCTGTACCTTTACCTTGTACCGCAATAACAGATAATCCTGATATTTGGCTAGGTTACCCAGATATCTCACCCTCTCCCTGGAACACTCCCAAAACACCCCTTTTTTATCCAGCTAAATTACAGCCAGATAACTATTTAGACGGATAACTTGTGAATTATCTGTTTAAATGGCTTTTGATTATGGACCTCAAAGCAAATATTCATTACAAATTGAGAGTCCGTTCCCCCCTGCCAAATGAAACAAACCTTATTTGTCCTTATTTGTTACATTTGTTTTAAATGAATGCATCGGGCCTAGGCCCAAGACCAGGGCCTCACCTAGGGCATAGGCTGATGTCCAAACCAGGGCCATGGCCTAGACCTGAGTGCAATGCCGGGGTCTCATTGTATCACAACACAGAGGGTTATATTCTAAATTCTTCCATATCTATGAAGTTAACAACACACATAGAAGAAAATGTATACTTCACAGTATCATTTTTATATTTATCCAAAACAAGATATCATATCATCTATCTAAACAATTAAAAACTATCTATCTCATACATCCCTACACATCCAATCATCCATATATTTATTTATTTATTTATTTATTTAACAGTTTTTCTATACCGACATTAAAATACACATCATATCGGTTTACATGATAACAAAAGGTGGAAATTATAAATAACAGGGGGTGGGGGAGGTGGAGAGCTAGGAGTAACTGGGGGTCGGAACGGGAACCCCAACAAAAATAGAGGAAGGAGAGAAAACAAGAGGAACGGTAACGTCTAAGTATCTAAGTAACACAGGTTAAATATAGTTCAAGTGGAAAAATATATATGGTTAAATAAAGGTGTAGGGGTGCAAAAATACAAGGGGTGCATGAGTCCAGAATTAGAATGTACAAAATATATGGTGAGATTAAATGTGGGAGTACAAATATATACAGGGGGTGCGGGAGTACAGAATAGTGATGAAAACCGAGAACCGGAGGGTCGTGGAGGCAGGTATGGAAATATGCATGGGAAATGAAGCGGACCGGGGGTAGTAATAATAACTGGAGTGTCAGGAAGTTAATCCGGGAAGGCTTGATGAAAGAGCCACGTTTTTAGCAGTTTTCTAAATTTGAGAGGGCAGGGTTCCATACGAAGATTGGGTGGTAGGTCATTCCAACGCGTGGGGCCGGCAATAGAGAAGGCGCGGCTTCAAAAAAACACATTTATAAATATTCCTAATTAGTTATACATTCAATTACAAAATTTCAATAATTACACAAACTTTTTTATCTTCTTTATTCTAATTTCCAATATGTATTTTTTTCTTGATATAATCTTCTTTTATGAACCAAGTCCCTTCTTTATTCTAATTTCCAATATAGATTTTTTTCTTAAAGTAATCTTCTTTTATCAACCAAGTCCAGCAAAGATATCTTCGTTTAACCCTCTTTCATGAGGGTGTCCTCAGGGGCTAACTCGGAAATATCTATTAATTTCTTCAAATCTTGTCCATTTTACATGAAATATATAATCTCACCAAATCTAAGCCATCATTCAAAAACTTTATATCAAGTAGTTATTGCCCACGGCTCTCCGCAGAATCCATAGCCTTCATACAATCCACCTCTTCAACACCTTGATTCAATATGTTTAACCGGAACTGACGTCATCCCTCCAGTGTAGCCAGGCTGACACTGGGCCCTTGACCGATACCTGAGCCCCTCCCAAACAATCATTTACCTGATCAGTCAGGTATCCATGTAAGCGGCCAGGCTATGTCCAGTGATTGGGCTTTGACCCAGTCCCAGGCCCAAGTCCCAGTCCCAGGCCCAGGCCCAGGCCTGGTAACGTGGCCTGGCCCAGAGTACGAGTCCTGATGTTGGAGCCTTGACACAGACCCAGGCTAGATGCCAGGGGCAGAGGCTGGGTCTCAATGCTGGGGTCTGGTTGGGAGGCCTGTCTTGATGCCTGGTCCTTGGTCTATGGTCAAGTCAGGCTGGGAGACCAGGTCTTACAGCAGCTCTGATGATGTCCTCATCTTTCTTAAATAACTACAGAGGATTACTTCCAGTGAATGGCACCAATTTAATTTGTGGCATTATATAGCAATGCTTACATCAAAATGATGCCATCTGCTGGGGTGAATGTGCCAGGTTAATTAACTCTGGCATGACCCCAGCAGATGGTGTCAGTTGAAGGAAAGAAGAAAGAAAAGGATGTTGTCTGAGCTGCTATGAGGCCTGGTCTCCAGGTCTGGGTCTGACCCTAGGCCTAGGCCCCAAGCATCAGGACTGGGCCCACTGGCCGGGCCCTGGCATTGGGACCTGGCTTGCAAGCCCCAGCATTGAGCCTGTGTCCAGGTCAAGGCCAAGGCATCAGGACCTGGCCTCCAAGCCCGGCAGCAGCATCGGACCTGGTCAGAGCCGAGGCCCCTCTATCAAGACCCAGCCTGGGGCTGAGGTCACGGTGACTAACTTGTCCTCAGCCTACACAAGGCTGAGGCTTTGGCCTGTGTCTAGGCCTTGCTGGCAAATCCCCACTGGACCGGGTAAGTCGGGGCTGGGGGGATTCTGGCCCCAGCATTTTTCCAGGTGGGTGGGAGGAGGGACAAGAGGCCCCATTTTCATTTTTTTTGTCCGTTTTTGGGTTTTGTTTTTTTAAATATTTGATTCATTTTTTTTACACGAATGAAATGAATCAAACATTCCACAAACCAAAATTTGTGGTAAAAAAAAAAAAATCCCGAAAATGAATTTTTTCCCTGCACACTCCCATCACCCATCTTTTTAAAGGTGCAGGATTGCTGGCATTAGGATTGTAAAATGTAATTACCACCAGCCTGCTCTGCACCTCCAAGGAGATGGATGCAATGGGATGCTGCCACTCAGGAAAGTGCTGCTGAGAAAGAGGAAGCAGTACTCCCTTCATAGCAGAGTGAAGAATGCGCTACTTTTATGGCTTCATACTGCATCTCCCTTTGGCTCTTGCATTCTCAGGGGCGGTATTGTGATATCCCCCCTCCCCAATCCTGCTTACACTCCCTGCTCCTGTGTCTAGGAATGCCTGTAAGGTAAATTCTGCTTGTGCTGGGGAAAGACAGCCTACATCCTTTTGAAAATGGACATGTACATGCTTTAATAACTCTCCCAGCCCATAGATGCCAGAATGGGGTGGGCCACCCAGACCCTTACCCAACTACATTTTGGCCACTGGAAGCACTTTTGCCGTAGTTCTCTGCATGTCTCATGCTGGTCTTGTGAACAAGCAGATCAGCATGGAATACAGATACTGCGTGGGCGCCTGTATTATCATGCTGATTTTCATGTCTGAGTCTAGCACAAGATATGCAGAGAACCACGTGGTGCCGCCAGCAAAAGCATTTCCCCAACAGAGAGCAAGCCAACCTGGAGGCTTGCTGGAGAAAGGGGAAGTCCAGAGACTGGAGGCTTGCTGGAGAAAGGGAGGGGTCTGAGGTTGAGGGCTTGCTGGAGAAAGGGGGTGGGGTCTGGAAGTTTTCTGGGAAAAAGAGGGGTCCAGAGGCTGAAGGATTGCTAGGGAAAGGAGGTGTCTGGAGGCTTGCTGGAAAAAGAGAGGGTCCGGACTGGGTAGGGGGCAGGCCAAGGCTGGAAGTTGGAGGAGTCCATGGCTAGAAGCTGGCTGTTGGAAGGGTCATCCAGTGCTGTAGGTTTGCTGACTGGGGGGAGAAGGGCTGTGTTCAGGGCTACAGGCTGACTGGTTGCCTGACTTGATGCTTTGCACAGTGGAAAGAGAGGGAGTCAGGGAATACTAGTGCTGGGCAAGTGAGAGAGTTGGTCATTGCTTCTGAGCTAGGGGAAATAAAGTACCACAATGGGGAGGGAAGCAGAATGTCTTATGTTGGAGCCATCAAGCCCTTGTTGTGGGTGTTGGAGGTGAGTGCTGTGTAACAAAACAACACCCTCCCCTCAGTTCTCCACAAGAGCAATGAAAGGAGCTTGGCAGCTACAACATAACACCCTCCTCTCCTCTTCCAAGAATGGCTATGGAGGCTTGGCTTAAGCGTCAGAGAAACTTTTTTTGTTTCTAGTTTTCCAGTTTTGTGCTGCGTTCAGAGTCTGGCTTCTAGGGGTTTCCATTTCAGTTTTTGTCTGCACACTTGTAATTTGTGGTCAGCCATTCTATATTTGGTGAACGTCTGCTGTGTTCTGCAAGTATAGCTGAGCTGAGGCATTCTGTTAGTATGTAGGGATCTGTAACTGTCTTGTTCATTGTGTTTTCCCAGTAGGTGGTACATTGGTGTTGTAGGGCCCAGTGTAATATTTGCCGTGCTGCTTTTCATAGGTAGGGTTCTTGTTGGAATTCTGTGAGTTAATGTTGCTATGGTATGGTAGGTTTGCTACAAATGTCTTGAGCAGTTTTTTTTCTCTTTTTTTTTTTTGGCAGGATTTTACATTTCACAATATGCCTGGTAGTAGAGGGAGTTTGTGTTATTGTTACTTAGATGACAATAGAATTTGAATATTTTTGTATGATGAGATGTACAGGGAAATATCCTGCTCTGATCCCTTGTTGGAGGTATATATATATATATATATATATGTGTGTGTGTGTGTGTGTGTGTGTGTGTGTGTGTGTGTGTGTGCTTATAAATTGGGTGTTTCTGTGGATGCAGAGTATATAGTTATAGAACTGGAGGTTCAAGATTTATATTGGGTGTCTCCCACATTCAATGACAAGAATGAACCTCATTCTTAAGGTAGAGTGTGATGGGTACGATCTCAATCTCTCAAATTTACTGCTAGTGCTTCTCTTAATACTTGTATTGTGCAAAACAACTTTTTTTCTGAAGCTTGTACAGTTTAATATATATACAAGCAATATACTGAAGTGGCCTTGGAAGTTCTTTTTAACCAGGTGTATGGTGGCCAATTTAGTAGGGATGTGAATCGTTTTTCTGATGATTGAAAATATCGTATGATATTTTCAAAGTCGTCAGAAATCAGGGGCTCCCCGAAACCGATAGGAAAACCCCACAAAAGTGTTTGTGGGGTTTTTTTATCGTTTTGGGGGAGGGCGGGAAAAATGGCACACAAAAACAACCCCTAAACCCACCCTGACCCTTTAAAACAGCTCCCTTAGCTTCCCCCACGCTCCCAGCCCCCCCCCCCCAAACGTTTGAAAATTACCTGGTGGTCCAGTGGGGGTCCCGGGAGCGATCTCCCGCTCTCGGGCCATCGGCTGCCACTAATAAAGATGGCACCAATGGCCCTTTGCCCTTACCATGTGACAGGGTATCCATGCCATTGGCCGGCCCCTGTCACATGGTAGGAGTAATGGACGGCCGGCGCCATCTTTAAAAATGGTGCGGGCCATCCAGTGCTCCTACCATGTGACAGGGGCCAGCCAATGGTAAGGGCAAAGTGCCATCGGTGCCATTTTTATTAGTAGCAGCCGACGGCCTGAGAGCGGGAGATCGCTCCCGGGACCCCCACTGGACCACCAGGTAATTTTTAAACGTTTTGGGGGGGGGTCGGGATGGTGGGGGAAGCTAAGGGAGCTGTTTTAAAGGGTTGGGGTGGGTTTTTTGTTTATCGGCTCGGGCACAGCCGATAAAAAAAAAACCCGAACAGGCCGCATGAAAAAAAATTCACGATGTGAATTGGAACCGGAATCGGAACCGATTCCGGTTCCAATTCACTACGTTAGTGGAACTGTTTCTGTATCCTTAGGCCACATTTTCTTGGACTCTGATTACATCTCTAGGTACTTAATGATCTTCTCTCTCGCCATACATAGTACAGAATAGTTACTTAGTACTGACATTTCTATTGGTAATGGTGTTTTTGTCATTTCTCCTTTACTTACTATGGGGCCGATGCAATACAGTGCGTTGAGCCCAGTGCGCTGTATAACCCGCAGTTGGACACAGGTTGTAGAGTCGCTAATTAATCCCCTTATGCAATAAGGGGATTAGCGCCTCTACAACGCACGTCCAACGTGGAGTGAAACTAATAGCGCTCATCACATGCAAATGCATGTAAATGAGGCTATTAGCTATTCACTCCCTATGCAAAAAAAAAAAAAAAATGTACGTCTAGGATGCACATTTTAGCGATCAGAAATTAATGCCTGCCCGGAGCAGGCGTTAACTGCTCAGCACTACTAAAACTAGTACAGAAAAGCAGAAAAAAACTGCTTTCCTGTACTGCCTCCTACTTAATCCTTGGGATATTCACTGATATGTGACAGTAAAGGGACCAATCCGCAATAAATGAAGGAGTGAATAAATTAATATTAAGTACCCAATGCTTTAATATTGATTTATATACTCCTTCTGGTGCCAGTAGTCAGGTTGGGAGAATGGACGCTGAATTTATCAGCGTCCATTTTCCTAAACCCTGCATGTGCGCTGGTTAGGAAAATAGGACGCTGATAAATTCAGCATCCGTTTTCTTAACCGGCAGACAGTCACCGACAGTGAACCTCTCTCCGGCTTGCGCTGTCGAGGCGCTAGGGGCGTGCAATCGCCCCTAGTGCCTCCTCAACAGCGTGAGTCCTAATTTAAATATTGCATCGCACCCCTAGGAGAGGTGCCTGGGGGCGCGTTATGAAAGCGGGCGCTGAATACACAGCGCCCGCTTTCAGCACAAGTTTTTTGCATCGGCCCCTATGTCTGGTTTTCTAGCATCAGCTTATTGGTTGATCTGGGAATGAATAATTATACACTAAGCTGTAAATGAAGAATACATGTAGGGAAGAATGAATAACTGTCAATGTAAAGTCAGAAATTAATAATTGGAGCTGGGGACGAAGCTGAAGTTTGGTTGATATTCTTGGAGTTCCCCCTAACCAAACAAAGTGTTCTGCTGCTCCTGACACAACTCTGGAATTCCTCTTTTTATCCCAGCTAAACGCGCACGTTCTGTAGAAGACTCCACGTGCGTTTAGTTGGCCAAAGGAGGGAAATTTTAAGCCAGGTCTATTTACTTGAACAAATGGCTTTTAAAATTGCTCTCAAGGAAGATACTTTTACAGCTGTGCAAGTGGGATAAAGTTTATGGGCTAGATTTTAAAAGCCCTGCGCGCGTGTATATCCTGCCGGATTTAAGTGCAGAGGGCACTCGCGCGCCAGCGCACCTATTTTGCATAGGCCGCCGGCGCGCACAAAACACCGGGACGTGAATAAGTCCCAGGGCTTCATAAAAGGGGCGGGAGGGGGCGTGTCCAGGGTCAGGGGACGGTCTGGGGCGGGTCCGGGGGCATGGCGACGGTTCGGGGGCGGGCCGGGAGGGTGGTCCCGAGTCTCCCAGCACTACAGCCTGTGCCGCGGGTTGCCAAGGCGGCGCGCGCAAGTTACGCCTGCTTCAAGCAGGCGTAACTTGCACAACAAAGATGAGGGGGGATTTAGGTAGGGCTGGGGGGGTGGGATAGATAGGGGAAGGGAGGGGAAGGTGGGAGGACGCAGAAAGAAAGTTCCCTCCGAGGCCGCTCCGAAATCGGAGCGGCCTCGGAGGGAACGGAGGCAGGCTGCGCGGCTCGGCGTGCGCAGGCTGCCAATTTTGAGCAGCCTTGCATGCGCCGACCCTGGATTTTATAAGATACGCACGGCTACACGTGTATCTTATAAAATCCGGCGTACTTATTTAAGATCTACCTCAAAGTATACTTTTTACCCCGAATTTACAAAGGAAACTTATGTGTTTGATTTGAAAACTTGTGGGTGAGCGCTGCGATACATGCACAAAGTTACACCTGCCCTTAGGAGATCATAATGGGCCAGATTTTAAAACTTATGTGCAGGCATAGATTTGTGCGTGCAACCCGGCATGCACAAATCTATGCCCAATTTTATAACATGCGCGCGTAGCCGCGTGCACCTTATAAAATCCGGGGTCAGCGCACGCAAAGGGGGTGCACACTTGTGCACCTTGCGCGTGCCAAGCCCTAGGGGAACCCCGATGGCTTTCCCCATTCCCTCCAAGGCCTCGGAGGGAACTTTTTTTTGCCTTTCCCCATTCCCTCAGAGCGGCCTTGGAGGGAACTTTTTTTTCGCCTCCCCCCCACCTTTCTCTTCCTTCCCCTTCCTTCCCCTATCTAACCCAACCCCCAGCCCTACCTAAATCCCCCTACCTTATATCAGCGGGTTACGCCTGCCTGAGACAGGCATAACTTGTGCGCACCGGCAGCTGCCGGCGCGCAAACCTCTGGCACAGCCGCCCCCAGCCCACCAGCATGCCCCCAACCACGCCCACGGACCGCCCATTTTGGAAAGCCCTGGGCATACGAGCGGCCCGGGGCTTGCGTACGCCGCCGAGCCTATGCAAGATAGGCTCGGTGCGGGCAGGGGCAGCTTTTCGGGGGTTACGCATGTATGTTACGCTTGTAACCCTTTCAAAATCTGCCCCAATGTGTGTAGGTAAATTTATGCGCATACTTTTTTAAATCAAAAAGAATATGTAAAAGTTCTAACACCGTGTGGCACTGTGAGTGGTCGGTGGCTGGAAGAAAACCGTCTAAGGATGGACTCTAGCTGTTTTCTCATAAGCTTTTTATTAATCTAAAAAAATGTAACCAAACCAGTTCTGCTTACTTTAGCATTTCTCAAACAAGGGACATGCAGTATCGGCCTTCCCTAATCTCCTTTCCTTCCCTGGGGCTCCCCATGTTCTCCTTAGGCCTAGCTTCTTATCCCGTCCTAAGGAGAACATCCTCAGAGCAGAACTCCCTTCCTGACTGTGGCTTAAGGTAGACCAGGCTCCTGGGCTTTTAAACAGAATCTAACATATACTCCTTTACAAACCGCCCCAGCTTTGCCCCCAGAACAGTTCTCCTCAGTTTGTGTAAAAGTTCACACATAACTAGATTACAAGCACACTTTTATGCACACTGAGACCTGTTTTTTTTTTTAATACAGCCATTTAGGCACATAAAACTGGGTTTTATGCATGTAAATGGCTTTGAAAATTCAGCCCATAAAATGCAAAACGGTAAAAACAGAGCCAAGAAATTGGCATGTTGATATTTTGAAAAATGTAGGTAGTACTGCTGTTTTATAAATCCTAGGAATACTGCAGTGAATGCTGTGGTTTTGTTCACTGGCTGGAGCTTTAATTGCTAAACATACATTCATTTCATTTTGGTTTACAGTCAGTCTCAATTCATGGGATTGTGTCTAGCTCTGAATTTTCTAGCTTCAAGCTTTTATATTAGACAATAACTGTTAAAACCTTTTGTATCATTTGGAATAGTTTTCTTCCTGGTATTTTGATATTTTTTTTCATTTTATCTGTCTCATTGTGTCTCATAATCATACCCAAAGGTGCATCTTGGGATTTTATAAATGAATCTCTTCACAGAGTAGGAAACCATTTTCATTTCATGAGGAAAAGATGAGGAAATGCTTTTTAAATCTCTTGTTCCCTATTGTGATGCTCCTAAAATTAGATGCATCTTTCTCATTTGAAAGGTTAGTAATTAGCTGAGATTAATTTTGGCTTTGCTTCATATCACATATGTATTGCTCTGTGGGTAAAGATTTTATATGCATGTATGAAAAAACAACAATGTGTGGGGCTTTAAAGGTGAATGAAGCCATAACTTGCTACAACCAACAGATGTGTTTTTTAGGTAGCAGTCATCTGGACCTGCAAAGAAACCAAATAATTATTGAATTGTTGCTTAGGAGACTGATGTCATGAATACAAAATACATTTTACAATATTATTCTTTACATTATGGGCTAAAATCCTAAAAGACCTAGTGCCTGATTTACTAAGCTTTGTTTTCCCCATAGTCAAAGAGTGAGAGAGAGGCCTTTGTGAATAAGGCTGTTAATCACCTTTCTTACTGATAAGAGTAAAATTAACTCAGACAAGTCAGTCATATATGAGTAAGTGAATTTTCAATCCCTGAAAATATGCACGTACGTACTTTCATAGTAAAAACAAATTTGGCTAGATAAAAATGAGGCATTCTGGTGGTGTGTATTAGATATAAGCATGTAGATGATATGTAGTTAATGCACCTAGCTATACAACTTGGTTTTGCATCACGTAAAATGTATACGCATAACTCTGCACTGAATCTTAAATGCCAAGTATTTGACTACTCTTCAAATTTTTGTAGATCATTTATCATTCTGACTACTCCCTCAGGGATGTCTAGTTTGTTGCAGATCTTTATGCAGCCACTAAAAGGCAAACTTTTCTAAGTCCTCCCCTATATGCACAGAACTGGCCCCAGAAACTTAGTACAGTAATATTCTCTGCCTGTTGAGAAGGTGGACCCTTGAGCCAAGACGAGGTTGTCGCTTCCACCAGGGAAGGACCCCTGTTGGTCCTCGTTGTCGGGAGGCAGTTTCGGAGAAGATAGGACCTTCACCTATACCAGTCCTCGTTCCCCGTAGATTGAGCCCTTGGTACCGGGACCAGCAGGACTTAGGTGTGGGTCTCTCTCTCAAAGTGTTGAACGGGGAGACAAGAAGCAGAAGCAGTGTTGGACAGGCCAAGGGTCGAGGCAGGCGGCGGACGAGCAGAAACAAAAGTCTCAGAGAAATGTATGTCTGTTGCAGAAAACAATGACAACAGTATTTATTAATATTTGTCTACTAATAATTCTCATTTTGAAGACTAAAAAAAATGCTAGTATTCAAATACTGGGCATTAAAAGTCAGCTTTACATCTTTTTTTTAATAGCTGATCTCATACTATATTTTTTCTTATATGCCATGTAAAACATTAATCTCCTTACTCATTTGCAGCAGCAATGTGGATAAGAGACACATATCTACCTTACAGTTTTAGATAGTCCTCTTGGAGATGATGTATTTTAATTTTTAATATTGAAAAAATCAGTTGCAAGGTAGAGAAGTCTATAATAGTAAAACGTTTCAAAGTGCTAGCTCCATACAAATACTTGTACATGACTCCTAGAAGACTGAAGCAAATATCAGAAGCATTTGTTTCAACTTAATTACTGCTCATTTACTTCATGCAGCTACTATAAAAATGGTGTCAAGTATCTGCACACACAGATTGCTAGAATGATCTTTGATGCTTGCCAACCACTGAAACTGTGTCTACTCATTAAATACTTGAAGTCTCTATGGCTAAGTGCAGAGATTTAGGCTAGGATTCATCAAACTATTGCATGTGATAGGAAGAGGGGTGTATTTTATGGTAATATCCTATTTATCTCAAAGTGCACTATCTTGGCACAGGTATTACCATAGAGTGCAATGACTTTTTCACACTTTGTGGTGTGAGAGAGAGAGAGAGAGCGAGAGAGAGAGAGAGAGAACCTAGCTATAAGGGTCTTATAGTAGTTAGGTATATACCTCTATATGAGGCCCACCTAGTAACTGAAGGTGAGGTTTAAGTAGTAGTGTAGGGGTTAGGGGCTTGATGTTACTCAGGTAGAGAAAGCTAGGTTGAGAGAACATTGTACAAATCTCATCTTTGTGTGAGTTTCCTCATTCCGAAGGACATCAAATCTTCACAAGAGTGTACTGTTCTGTTTGTACATCTCACTCTGAATGTCAAAATGGACCCTAGCCCCTACACTACTATTTAATAGGGATGTGCAGAGCAAAAGTTTAAGTTCATATGTCCATATGTCCAAAGGGGGTCCCATTTGCGGTCAATATGGACATAAACAGAATTCAATGAGTTGAGTATATGTCCATATGTGCAAATAAAAATTTAAACCCCTCACCCTCCTTAATCCCCCCCCCCCCCCCCAGACTTACCACAACTCCCTGGTGGTCCAGCGGGGTCAGGACGCCATTTCTGACCAACTTTGCAAGGAGCACGTGACGTCGGCGTCACGTCGGAGTGACGCGGCGTCACGTGATTCCCTGCGGGTTCGCGCCGGAACGCTCGTTCGGCCCAAAAGGAACTTTTGGCCAGCTTGGGGGGGCCTCCTGACACCCCCAAGCTGGCCAAAAGTTCCTTTTGGGCCGAACGAGGGTGCCGGAGGGAACTCGCGGGGAATCACGTGACGTCGGCGTGACGCAGCGTCACGTGATTCCCCACGAGTTCCCTCCGGCACCCTCGTTCGGCCCAAAAGGAACTTTTGGCCAGCTTGGGGGGGCCTCCTGACCCCCCCAAGCTGGCCAAAAGTTCCTTTTGGGCCGAACGAGTGTTCCAGCGCGAACCCGCGGGGAATCACGTGACGCCGCGTCACTCCGACGTGGCGCCGACGTCACTTGCTCCTCGGAAAGGCTTTCAGAAATGGCGTCCTCACTCCTCGCTGGATCACCAGGGAGTTGTGGTAAGTCTTGGGGGGGGGATTAAGGAAGGTGAGGTGTTTAAATTTTTATTTTGGATCAACAATCGCGATTTCCAACTTATTCAACATAGCTATGTTGAATAAGTTGGAAATCCGATCGTTTATGTCTTATCACTTTTTTAAGTTAAAAAAAAAAAATAAGTAGCGTTTTACATTTATGTTCAATACGAATGCACACCCCTACTATTTAAACCTCACCTTCAGTTACTAGGTGGGCCTCATATAGAGGTATAAATACCTAACTACTATAAGGGCTTTATAATTATGTTCTCTCTCTCTCTCTCTCTCTCTCTGATATGCCTTTGCAATTTCAAAAGCCAGCTCACTTAGACAGAACTCCTCCCCCTTTTCCAAATTAGCATCACACCATGCGTTAAGGTGTTTTTCGCATGCCTTAATGCGGCTTGGAAAATAACCCCCTTAGGTTGCTGGTTTAGTCTATTCATTAATGGCCAATAGTCTTGTTGGCAAAGTTGAAGGTGAACCGAAACTGCATAACCCACTTGTCCTTTGAGATGACTCCATGAGACAGAGTTGAGGCACACAGACTGGGTAGTGTGGTGAAGCTTACACTGCTACCGTCCATCCCTGTATCTGTTCTGTGGATACGTGGAGGACATTTGTTTCCAGTGTTGTTCATCCTCAGTTTGGAATGAGCATTAAAGTCAATGGAAATTTTAAGAAAAAATATCTTTAAAAAATTGTGATGACTGTCATACTGCAGAAATCAAGTAGCTGCAAAAAAAGAACTTATTATCCGAACAGTAAATTTGAATTAGCCAAGCAAAATTTGGATGGTTTACTTTTCTGTAAGGAAAAAAAAGGGTCGAAACAAACTATTACAAGGGATACCTACTAGCAGAAATACACTGAAGCAAAATGTGTTTGCCACTGGCTGTGTTAACATTATTGAGTTGGTTGTTTAATGAATTTTATGACTCAGTCAGTCAGTTGACCATGTATTTTTATTTCCATGTATTGATTTCCTCTAAACCAAATAACAGAAGTTGAGTCCAGGCTGAACAGCCACATCCCAGCATGGAGAGGCCTCCCCAATGCACCAATGCGCTGCCTGTGGAAAGATGTCACCAATAATTCTTCCATAGCAGGACACCGCTGCTGAATACTGTGACATGCGGCCTCCATAGGCATGCATGCCCACCCCCTTAATAGATTTAAAGGGACCACAAGGGGAAAAGCCTGTGGCCCCTCTTGATGACTTCACTAAGAAGGCCTATAAAAGGCAATAGGTCGATTATCCTGTGTAGTGTTAGTTGCCACTCCAAGTTCCTAGTCTTCATTCTTGTGTTCCTGGTCTTGCCTTGGCAGTTCCTGGTCTTCTTTCCTGTGTTCTTCATCTTCATCCTGTAGTCAATCTTCAGTTCTTTGTCTTTGTGCTATGGTCAGACTTTGGTTCTTCAGTATCTTCTCCTGCCCTTCTGTGCTGTTTTTATTTTATTTTTTTTATTTAAAAAATATATACCGTCGTTCATATTTATATCACAACAGTTTACAGGGAACAAAATCATTCAGGGAAAATATATCAACGTATAAAATGTACATTATTAGTCTAAAAAGAAACAAAATACAATAACTTAAAAGGAAGTATGCATCATAAACAAAAGTAAAAAGTATTTTGGACTCTCGATGTTAATGACCTTTTTTTAGATCGTCCATATAGGCTTGCTCAAAGAGCCAGGTCTTTAGGTCTTTCCAAAAAATTTTTATCTCTGTTTCAAGTCTTAGCTCTGCCGGCAAAGGGCCGGATTTTAATACCTACGCACGGGCATACATTTGTGTGTGCAACCCGGCATGCACAAATGTACACCCAATTTTATAACATGTGTGCGCAGCCGTGCGCATGTTATAAAATCCAGGGTTGGCTTGCACAAGGGGGTGCACAATAGTGCATCTTGCACACACCGAGCCCTTGGGGAACCCTGCTGGCTTTCCCTGTTTCCTCCTCGGAGGAAACTTTCCTTCCACCCCCCAGCCCTACTTAACCCCCCTAACCTTTATTTTATAAGTTGCGCCTGCCTCTGGGCAGGTGTAGGTTGTGCGCGCCGGCAGATTGTCGGCGAGTGATCCCGTGGCACAGCAGCAAAGGCCACTGTGCTGGAGGCCTCAACTCTACCTGCGACCCACCCCTGCCCCGCGCACTCCCATTCAGTAAAGCCCTGGGTCTTACATGCGTCCCGGGGCTTTATGCGAGCTGCCGGGCCTTTTGAAAATAGACCCGGCGCGCGTAACCCCCTAAGCGCATAAATTCTCCTGGATTTACGTGCATAGGGCTTTTAAAATCTGCCCCATAGTGTTCCAAAGACTTTGCCCTAAAATGGAATAACTCTTTCTCGAACCAGGGCCAGATGTGCCGTATTAATTGAAGGGACGTGAAGTAGACCGTTGTTTGCCAATCTCAGTGATCTGTGTGGGGTGTGTAAACGAATTGAGAAATTTAACCAGGCAGTTTTCTGTCCGTGGATTGCCTTGTGAAGAATACAACAGGTTTTGTACCATATTCTCTGTGTGATTGGAAGCTAATGTAGGTTTATCAGTATTGGTGTGATGTGTTCTCGTTTCTTGCAATTGGTTAAAACTCTGGCTGCAGAGTTTTGCAGTACCTGAAGAGGATGCAAAGTGGATTGTGGAAGGCCTAATAGTAGAGAATTGCAATAGTCCAGTGAGGAAAATATGAGAGCCTGTAGCACTGAGCAGAAATCATTAAAATCTAGTAAAGGTTTTAGCCGCCTAAGCACTAGCAGTTTGTAGTAACCTTCTCTTAATTTTGTGGAAATATGTTTTTTAAAATTTAGTTCAGTCGCTAGTTATTCCTAAATCTCTAACTGATTCTACAAGTTTTATCTTGATATTATTTGGTATATTTAATATATTGTTAGTAATATTTTTTTATTTTCTATCCAAAAGTATGATCTCAGTTTTTCCATATTTAAAGCGAGTTTCACATGGCTGAGAAGTTGTTTAATTGTGGACAAATAGATAGTGATTAGTTTGAAAGTCTGTTCTAATGTGTTAGTGATAGGGATGAGTATCTGTATATCGTCGGCATGAATATAAAAGTTCAGACTAAAGCCAGCCAGAAGATGGCAAACTGGCAATAGGTAGATGTTGAACAAAGTTGCTGACAAGGCGGAACCTTGAGGTACACCGGTATTAAGCTCGATCTTGTCAGAGAGTGTATTGCCTATCTTAACCCGGAATGACCTTTGTTGAAGGAATTATGTAAGCCAATTAATTGTGATATTTATTAATCTGATTTCTTTCAGTCTCCTTGCCTCTCTGCCTGCCTGTCTTGTCTTCCTTTGGATGGATCTCTGGCTCTGATATCAGCTTGCTTGACTTCGACTATGAGTGAACTCTGCCTGTCACTGACCACTGCTTGTTTCCCGACTAGGACTGAACTCTGCCTGCCATTGACCACCACCAGACCTTAGGCCAAGCCTGAATGCCACCTGCCCTGACCGCTGTCTGTACTTGTGCTCTGCCTGGCCCGGATACTGCCCTGTAGGGGTGTGCATTCATTTCTAACGTATTGGTAATCCGCAACGTATAGGGCCATATTCTGGCCCTATACGCGCGCCGGCCCCTGTCACATGGTAGGAGCAATGGATGGCACCGGCCATCCATTGCTCCTACCATGTGACAGAGGCTGACCAATGGCACTGGTAGCCCCTGTGACATAGTAAGGGCAAAAGCTATCAGTGCCATTTTGATTACTGGCAGCCGACGGCCCGAGGGCAGGAGGTCACTCTCGGACCCCCGCTGGACCACCAGGGACGTTTGGTAAGTCTTGGGGGGGTCAGGAGGGTGGGGGGTTGTAGTTAATTCAATTTTAGCCAGGAAATGAATAAGAATGAATGCATTAACGTATCGGGGGTCCCCCTTGCCGAATGCAACGTATCTGCCCCCTGACGAATACAAATTCCAAATGCAAGGTATGGTGTCCCTCTGCACATCCCTACTGCCTTGTGACTCGACCATCCCAATGAATCTCCACCTCATTAAGAGAGGTCTGCACCTGAGTCTTGCCGGTCCCGGCACCCAAGGGATCAACCTAAGGGTAGCTCCAGTTGGGCTTCTGCCAGTTCTGCCAGGCGATGGTGGAAACCTGCAGGGTTCCTCTCTGAAGGTAGCACCAACTTCACCTCAGTCTAAGGGTCCACGTCCATGACAGATTGCTGAGGTCATGGACCCGGTGAACTTGTCCACGCTAAAGGCAATTCTTGATTTAGTCTAGAAATTCAGGTACTACAGATCACCTTGAAACTGGTCGTCACAGATATTAATCGTCTCGCTGCACAGATAGACACCTTGGCTATATCTCCTGTCTCACCTCCACCAGTAGCAGTACCAGTGTTGGTCCCAGCAACCAATCAGCTGATTCTACAATTACCAGCTCCGCCTGGTAAGCTGGAAACACCCAGAAATGTTGGGGTTTGTTGAATCAGTGCCATATGCGCTTTGCACTACAAGCACCTCTATTTCCAGATGATCTGACCAAAACCACCTACGTTCTGTTGCTGTTGGATGGAGCCGCACTGGCATGGCCCATCCCCATCTGGGAATATGTGAATCCTTTGCTAATCTACAGCACTTCATAGACCTATTCAAGATAATCTTTGAGGAACCTGATTGGATGACTACTGTAGACTCTGCTAAATTCCATCTCTGCCAGGGCTCCAACACCCTGGCAGAGTATGCCATTGAGTTTCAAATCCTGGCCACAGAGCTGAACTGGGATGAAGTCAGCTTGCTCACAATTTTTTTAGAAGGCTTATTGCCACAAATTATAGATGAGATTGCTGCCAAAGAAATGTCCACTTCACTGGAGGCGCTCATTGACCTCACTGGGAAAAAAGATAGACGACATCAGTAAAGCACTCGAGAGAACTTGCAACAGGTAAGAAAATACTGACTTCAGTCAGATCTTTCTACCAATCATCTTTTCCATTATTTTCGTGATTGGAATAATCAGCAATGGATTGGTTATCATAGTCATGGGCTACCAAAAAAAATCAAGGACCATGACAGACAAGTACAGGTTAAGAACATGCCATCCTGGGTCAGACCATCAAGTCCAGCATCCTGTTTCCAACAGTGGCCAATCCAGGCCATAAGAATCTGGCAAGTACCCAAAAACTAAGTCTATTCCATGTTACCGTTGCTAGTAATAGCAGTGGCTATTTTCTAAGTCAACTCAATTAATAGCAGGTAATGGACTTCTCCTCCAAGAACTTATCCAACGTATCCATCTCTTGGTGGCTGATCTCCTGTTTGTCTTCACTCTGCTCTTCTGATCTGTGGAGGCAGCTCTGGGCTGGTAACTTCAAAGATTTTCTGTGTAAAGCAATCAATGTTATTTATACTGTCAATCTGTACAGCAGTGCACTGATTTTAGCATTAATAGGCCTAGATCCTTATGGATAGAAATTCCATGTGACAGATAAGAGTATACCAGTGGGTGTATACTTTTGGTCACCTGACAAAGTGAAGAAACAGACTGTGAAATGCCAGCCGAATTAAAAAAGCAAATACATTTGACAACATAATAATAATGGGACGTTTCAACTACCCCAGTACTGAAGGGGTCAATGTCTCATCAGAACATATTAGAGAAGTTACATTTCTAGATGCCATAAATGACAGCTTCATGGAGAAATTTGTCCTAGAACTGAGAGGATAGCTACTTTAGATTTAGTCCTCAATGGAACGCGCAACTGGGTGTGAGGGTTACACTGGTGGGGCCCCTAAGCAATATTTATCATAATGTTAATGTATTTATTTAAAAAATCAAATTTGATATAATCACTGGAGTAAGGACATTAAGTAAATCTATTATACTAGCATATAACTTTAAAAAGGAAGACTGTGATAGTATGTAGAAATTAGTTAGAAAAAACTAAAAGGAGTGGTTACTAGGTATAGGATAGCCAAGCCAATCTTCATAAGCTGGAGGCAGGAACCACAGTATTGTGGCAGTATACTGCTAGTTTCTTTTTGCAGTGTACTGCCACAATACTGGCTTACCAGAGAGGGCTCAGAAGTGCCTTCTCCTGGAAATGCAGGGGCGTCTTGATCTTAGATGGGCTCTGCCTCTTATCCTACCAAGCAGAAACCCACCCACAGAGCACTCTCCCTCTGTGATGTTTAAGGTGGAGAAGGTCTCTAGACTGGTCCTGCACAAGTAAAGGAGGGGAAGTAGGGTCACTCCCTTACACAAGGGTTAAACGTTTGCAAGAGGCATGGACATTGTTTAAAAATACCATTTTGGAAGCCCAGATAAAATGTATTCCATGCATTAAAAAGGTCAAAGAAGACCAAATGACTGACAGTGTGGTTTAATGGTGAGGTTGTTGTGTCCTTCGTTTGCAGACGGCTGTAACCGCTCTGCCTTACCTCTTTTCTTTCCTTTTCCTCCTCCTTGGGCAAGATGGCTGCCTCTGGTGCTGAATGCTGAAACCCTCGGCGTCTCCAACTCAGCATGGGTATCCCAGTCTGCCATGCTCCTTCCCATGGCGCATGTTGCCTATGCTCTACGATCCGGTGCTCCAACTCCACCCACCAGGCTCAGCCTTGCCCGCACTGCGGGTTCTTAGCTATCTTGAACATCTGGGTGAGACTTCTACATCTGAGACTGTCAGAATGTATTGGCACCTTGCGGACTTCAGTGCCTTTCCTTTCTGCCTCATACCATTTATCTACAGCAGTTCAATAAAGCTTTCCACCTATAAGTGTCTACTCTCTGAGGTTAGCCTATTGCTGTGGTTCCCCACGGGGCCTCTCCCAGTGGGAGGAGTCATCTCCACTGCGACTAAGGGTCCACACAATGCCACAAATAAAACAGAGGTAAAGAAGGCAGTTCAAGCTAAAAGGGCATCATTTAAAAAATAGAAAGCAAACCCAAATGTTGAAAATTGACAAGAGTATAAGTAGAAAAGTTATTAGGCAGGCCAAGAGAAACTTTAAGAAAAAGTTTTCCAGTGAGGCAAAAACTAATAATAAAAACTTTTTCAAGTACATTTGAAGCAAAAAGCTTATTAGGTAGTCAGTTGTGCCACTAGATGACTGAGGGGCAAAAGAGGCACTCAGGAAGGCCAAATGAAATATCAGAAAAACTGAATGAATTCCATACTTTGATCTTTACAGAGGAAGATGTTGAAAACATTCCCATACCTGAAACATTCTTTAAAGTTGGAGATTATGAGCAATGAAAAATTCTGTTTCAATGAAGGATGTAATAGTTCAGATTAATGAAGAGTAACAAATCACCAGGACCACCCCAGAGTTCTAAATTTCTAACCTATTACTAGTAATCTATAATCTATTATTTAAAATAGCCATGATTCCTGAACTGTTGCGAGCGCAGAGGCGCGGTCGCTTCTGACGGGAGATGTGAGCCCTTGGATCACCACGTCACTCAGGGAGGAGCCTCAAGAGCGCAGTGAGAGGTGAGCCAATGCAAGCATGGGCAAACAAGAAACAGAAAAAGGCTGAAGCGGAGACAAGGAGGTAGAAGGTCTGACCCTCTACAGGACCTGCACGACCCAAGAAGACCAGCAATGCAATGAGGGTCAATGAACAGTCCTCCGACCATTCCAAGCCCTTTCGGACCTGCCGCTGGGTAATGGCAATAGACGGCAGGCCGGACAGAGGAAAAGGGCAGACGGAGGCCTTGGAACATGGAAGACTCTTGGACGTAGACATAGGTGAAGACTTTTGCAAGACATTTCGATGAAGGTTCAGGAGCAAGGTACTGCAGACAAAAGTATACAGGAGCAAGATCAAGTACTGGGTTGAGACTGCGATGCAGCTCGCCCTACACAGGTCACTCAGGGGCTGGTCATGGACCACACTGGGCTCAAAGCAGGCTCTAGATGAGGTGTGAAGTAGATGAGACTGGAACATGGCGAAGATCCCGAAGAGGCCTGCATCGGGGCGCGTCCTACACAGCCGCCTGTGGCTGGTCGCGGACCATGCTGAATGGAGCAGGATCAAACAGAGTCTTTGGCATGGACAGATGCGATGTAAGGGGCTTCAAAGACTGAGACAAAATTCAAGCTCCAAATACAAATACAGGATACTCAGACAACTTGGAGTTCAAGACTCAAGAGACAAGCAGAAGTCTTCCAGAGGTTTGCACTGCGGAGGTGAAGATGGCCTTGTACCATGAGGCGCCCTACACAGCCCACCCGTGGGCTGGTCACGGACCACGACAATGGTATGCCAGGAAATTGGACATCAGGGAGCCAAAGACTGGAGCCAGAGGCAGAGACAAGGCATCAGGAAGGAACATCGGACATCAGGAGGTACAGACGAAGGACATCAGGAACACAGAGACATCTGGAGGCACAGACGAAGGACATCAGGAACACGAAGACGAAGCCGTCAAAGCAGGATAAGACCATGGAGGACCTGGACCGAAGAAAGGACACAGGTGACTGTGAGACTCGATCCGAAGGCCCTGACTGAAGGCAGGCAGGGCCCTTTTATAGGGCTGAAGCAGGAAGCAGTCATCAGGTGGGGCCCGGGGCATATCTGGCTATGGGGTCTTTAAATAAATTGAAGAGGTGCGCGCCGGCGCCTAGGAGGAGGTCCTGAAGAAAAGCAGGACTATGGACCTCAGCCTCCCCCTGCCACCCAGGGGGGATTCCAGCAGCGGCTCCATGCCCGGAGAGGCAGGCAGATGTAGGGACAGCTCGGTGGCGGCGTCCATGCCCTGAGGGACAGACAGGGGCTGCACTAGGCTGCAGAACAGGGCCTCAGTGATGGCGCTCCCTGCCGCTGAAGACAGCCAACTCGCGGCTTCCCGCCACAAGGGATAACGAAGTTGGGAGCGGCCTCCTGGCCGCCTAGGAAGTTGGAGGTGCAATGGTCCAGTTCACGGGAGCACAGCAGCAATGGCGGCCTCCAGGCTGCTTGGGGGGGGAGGGGGGGTCGGCAGCGCGGCGGTCCAGATGGCGGGAGCAGTGCAACTCGAAGAAAGGTGAGAGGCCTGCTCGCGGGGAGTAGGTCCTCGGGCAGGAATCGTAACATGAACACTGGAAGGTGGCCAATGTGATGCTGATTTTTAAAAATGACTCCAAGGTAAGCTGGGAAATTATAGACTGGTGAGCCTGATTTCATTGCTGAGCAAAATGTTAGAAACCATTCTTAAAAACAAAATCACTGGCATATAGGTAGACATAGTTTAAAAAGGAAAAATCAACATAGGTTTTAGGGGAAGTCTTGTTTTAGCAATCCTTTAGATTTTATTTTTTTTTGAAGGTGTAATTATGTAGATATAGGTGAGCCAGTTAATATAGTGTATTTAAACTGCATCAAGTTCCTAGTTAATTAACTCTGCAAATTAACAGATCACATATATTCTTCTAATGTTCTCGTGTATCCGGTTACTAAGTGTTGTGAGTGAACTGTTTAGTGGACCCTTGGGCCGACCTGTGAGAGACTGGGGAGAGGTGTACTATAGTCTCTGGTGAGTGACAGGTCGGGAGGCGGATACCAGGCAGGAGTTGGACGTGAGCTTTACCCTGGAAGCTGGTACTCCCCCCGGGAGGAGCCCGTAGGAGTCCAGTCGCTGGGACTTAGGTGAATCACCCTGGAAGCCGGTACTCCCCTGGGAGGAGCCCGTAGGAGCCCAACCGCTGGGACTTAGGAGATCACAGGAGCTGGAGCTGGAGCAGGCAGGCAGGGAACAGGAGACAGGCAGGAACTGAAGCAGGCTAGGTCTGAAGCAAGCAGGAACTGAAGCAGGACTGGCTACTGGAACCAGACAGGAACCGAAGCAGGACTGGCTACTGGAACCAGACAGGAACTGAAGCAGGACTGGCTTCTGGAACCAGACAGGAGCTGAAGCAGGACTGGCTACTAGAACCTGGAACCAAGCTGGAACTGAAGCAGAACAGGTTACTACAAGCAAGCCAGACAAGAGCAAGACTTGGGCACGGAGCGAAACAAGTCTCAGGCAGGAACGGAGTTGCTAACGCAATAGCGCACTCCGGGGCATGGAGTAACAGAGGACCGCAAGGAACCCTGTTGCAAGGCAAAGTCCTGGACTCCGCGGCGGCCTTACATAGGCTGCAGCGTCTGATGTCATCGATAGGGCGGAGCTACCAATGGCGGGAAACGGCCTTCATAAGCGTGGGTTGCGCGCGCGCGTGCGCCTAGGGAGAAGGCGTCCAGGCAGGCCTTCTCGGCGGCGTCCCCCCCACAGTGATGCCGCGAAACAGGCCGCAGACCCTCGGAGACGGGCCGGGACCAAGGAGGTAAGGGCCTAGTCGTGGCTGCCGCGACTGGGACCGCAACAACTAAGATTATGAACTTTCCCACCGAGCATTCATCAGTTCCTAGCTCCTTCTGTAATTAATTTGAATGCACCCGCAGCTGAATCGGTATTTTAGTTGATCTGTTAGCAAAGTTATAAAGTTCTTGCATCTCGTTCTGTAGCCAAGTTGATCTGTTAGTAAAGTTACTAAGTTTATTGTATCTCGTGTTCCTTGTATCACCCCCATGCGACTGTTCAGTTCTATGTAAACCGGTGTGATGTGTATGCTATACAGGAACGTCGGTATATAAAAACTAAAAATAAATAAATAAATAAATATTTGGATTAAGACATTTGACAAAGTCCACTATGATATGTTCCTCAGAAAATTACAAAGTCATGGAATAGGAGGCAGTGTTGTATTGTGGATTGGTAACTGGTGAAAAGATCAGAAACCGAGAGTAGGACTATATAATCAATTTTCCAAATGGAGAAAGATTGTTAGTGGAGTGCCACTTGTTACTGGGACCTATGTCATTTAGTATATTCATAAATGATCTAGAAAAGGGAATGATGAGTGAGGTGATCAAATTTGCAGATGACACAAAATTATTCTAATTTGTTAAAACAGCAGTAGATTGCAAGGAACTGCAGAAGGACCTTGTGAGACTTAGGGGGTCATTTTCAAAAGCGATCACTACATGGGGGCGGAGTCGGGGTGGAGTCAGCCCCGGAAGAGGAGGAGGCGGGGTGGCACCGGGGCCAACTCTGCAGAGACATCGCTGGCGGTGAATCCACTTCGCTCTCCCTTTACCGTCGGATTTTCTAAAGTCTGTGACCTTAGAAAATCCAGGCCTTAGAGACTGAGCAATTGAATGGCAAATAAAATTTAATATAGAAAAGTACAAAGTGAAACGCATAGGGAAAAATAATCCTAACTACAGGTTCACAATGGTGGGTTATGTATTGGGAGTCATTATCCAGGAAAAGGGCATTGGAGTCCATGAGAACAATACATTGACATCCTCAGCTCAATGTGCGGCAATGGTCAAAAAAGCAAGTAAAATGTTAGGAATAATGGGAAGACAAATGGAGAATAAAACAGAAAATAATCATCTCTGTATTGCATATAGTTCTGGCTGCCCCATCTCAAGAAAGATATAGCAGAGCTAGAAAAGGTACAAAGAAGGTGACAAAAAGGGGATGGAACATCTCTCCTCTGATGAGAGGCTACGCAGGCTGGGGCTCTTCAGCTTGGAAATGAGATTTTATTTATTGTATTTATTTGTTTGTTTTTATATACCGGTGTTCGATCTGGAATATCACATCGGTTTACATTGTAACTTGGTTTTAGGAAGGGGAGGGGGCCTTCCTATTTACATTATAACATTAAGAATGCTTCTTATTTAACATTTTAAATTCAAATTCAGAAATAGGGCATTCAATAACAATTATTTATTTATTTATTTATTTATTTATTTATTTAACTTCTTTTAATATACCGATGCTCAAGACAAGTCTTATTGTACCGGTTTACAATAAGCTGGGGGAAAAAAACAATTAACACGGATAGAGAAAGACAAAGTTACAATAAACAGGGAGTGTAAAACATGGTCATTAGAGAAGAAGTAGTTTAAACGAGAGCAATAACTCGGATAGCAAAACATATTTGGTTAACATGGAGGTGTTGAACTTAGCAGGTAATTAAATAAGCAGTGTCTAGCATAGGAAGGATCAGAGGAGGCAACCGCTGGGGGCAGTGGAAGAGTAGGGACTAGAAGGGATGGGAGGGAGGAGTAGAAAGCAGGGACGGAGGGTAATAGAGAGGTGAGAAGAATCAGTGCAATTAATCAGGAACGAGAACAATATGTCTTCAGCATATAGTATAATATCATATGATTAATTCTAACAGTAGCTTTAGCAGCAACGGTAACAAACGGGAACAACATTAAGTCCAACAGGTTGTTTTGTATCTTGGAATACAACAGCATAAATAGTGTTATCTACAATGGTTGAGATATAACTAAGATGGGTTACGGCAAAGCATTCTATAGGGTATATTATGGAATAAAAACATAAATGTAGCTTACAGTGGTTAGGCAATGGCTTTAAAGGATGTCCGTGAAGCGGAGGTAACTGTTTTTAGTGCTGGAAAGGGTGGTATGGAGCGTGGAGATGGCTAAGAGGGGATATAATAGAAGTTTATAAAATCATGAATGGGGTGGAATGGGTAAATAAAGGATGGATATTTATCTTTTTAAATAATAGTAAAGTAAGTGGACATTCCATGAAACTAGTAAACAACACATTCAAAACAAATCATAGAAAGTACTTTTTCACTCAGTGCACTATCAAGCTGTGCATCTGTTGCCAGAGGACATGATCAAGGCAACTAGCATAGTGAGGTTTAAAAGAGTTTTGGACAAGGGCCTGGATGAAAAGTCAATAGCTCATTATTAGGCAGGTAGAGTAAGAAAAGCTCTTGCTATCCCTGGGAATGAGTTCATAGGAATTTGATCTACTTTATGGGATCTTTCAGGTACTTGCAACCTTGATTGGCCAATGTTGAAAACAGGATGCTGGGTTTGATGGATCTTTGTCTGACCCAGCCTGGCAATTTTTATATTCTTGTGTTCCAAGAAGAGGTGAAGTGCAGTACACAGTGTAGGAGGAGATTTTCTGTCTGGCAACAAAATGGGGAGGAGATGACTGAGATAGTTGAGACAGGAGCAGCCAGACGAGGGATGACATTTTCATTTTATTTGCTATTAAACGTGGGGTGAAGGGGATGGCTGAGAGTGATAGGACCAGCCAGGTGAGGGATGAAATTTTTTTATGTAGGTAGGAATGGAATGGAATTATACATGTGTGGGGAGGGTAAGGGATGGGAGGGGGGAGCCCAAATCTGGTATTGAATTGAGACCAAAAAGTCTTAAACTGGTGCTGCCCCTACACTGCTAGCTTTCCCAACTGCTTTATCACACTGACTGAATACCTTGAAGTCATTAGAGGTGATGACCCCCAGGTCTATTTCCTGTTTGATGACTGTTAATTCTTATCCTTTAAGAAGAATTTAGTCCTAGATTTCTGCATCCCAAATGCATGTGTAGAGACTATGGAGTCTCCACTAGATGTCCCTAGTTCCCAGGCCTTGGGTAGACAGCTGCAGAGGGACATGCCATTCTGATCAGCATCTCCCCCAGAGGTTGTCTATAATTGGTTATCCCTTAGATACAAGAGGGGGCTAGTCTAGGTGAGGTTAGGGCATATGTAGTTTGCTTTCAGAAGGGAAGGATGTGAATCATGTGCGCTCTCTGAGTTAGGCCCTCAGTCTGACATAGGTAAAGAGAGGCACATTCCTTGCCAGTTCCTTTAATAGGTCACATATATAGAACACAATTTATTGAATAAGGTATACCCTCATAAGTGGGCCAATGTAAGCAGAAATGGATTTTTAAACTCTCTACAGAATCACCCCGGGGCATGAATGATGTCATCAATTGGTCTTCACTTATTTAAAGGGCTTTCTCTTTAGCCCTTTAAATTATTTCCCGGTTTCATTCTATTTGCTTTCTTATTGGTCCTTTTTGAATGCATACTTAGCTTTAAAAATGTCAGCATCAAGATGGCGGGTCCCTCTCGTATGCCGCATAGATCATTGTATTCTCCAACTTTGTAAGTTTTCAACTTCTTGACTGTTTATTGAAATATTCACGTTTTTGTGCCTAATATGTTTTTTCCAACCTTTCAGCATTTAAGCCCCTGAAGAAGAAAATCTTCGAAACACCAGCGGTGTCGGGCATTCCAGCAGAGCAGGGCCGATGAGCTCTTGGGCTCTAGCTTTCGTTCTTTTGGAAAAAGATAAGTCATTTATTTAAAAGAATACTATTTCAAGTTGGCGTTTGTTGATACCTTTAAGGATTTTCGAAAAAAAGTTAACAAAAATATACAAAAAAAAATTCTGCTTTAAAAGAGAGACGGTAGTGAAAAGTTCTGCTATAAAAGAAGTGGCAGTGTTTGTCACGCATTTGAAAAAAGGTTACCCTGTGATTAAAATTGAATGGGCAGTCACACTGATATCAGTGTACAAAAGTTAAAATGCTGCTAAGCAAAGGTGTACATTGGCCCACTTATGAGGGTATACCTTATTCAATGAATTGCGTTCTATATATGTGACCTTTTTTCTGAGTTATTGATACTATTTTGTCACATATTTTCCAGTTTTTTTGTGTTTGAGTTCCTTTATTTATAGTTTATTAGAGTTTTCACAAATCATATAACATGCAAAATGTCAAAGAACAAATTTGTGAATAACATAATCATTTCAAGTAACATTTCACCAAAATTTACTAAATGGGAGGAACTCCTATAGAAACTTTAAAGAAAATAGTAATTCTAAACAATTACATTTAGCTGGGTACAAATTTTTTTTTTTGCAGCAAATATCTCAACCTCTTTCTTTGTCTACCAAGAAATCTTCCAAATGGGCTGGATCTTGAAAGATAAATTTATTCCTTTGATGTACTACCACGCATTTACAGGGGAACTTAAGAAAAAATGTTGCCCCCAAGGACAAAACTCTAGACTTCAACAAAAGAAATTGCTTCCTCCTGAATTGCGTGGATCGTGACACATCTGGAAATACCTGAACTTTATATCCACAAAATAGAATTTCCCTATTTTTAAAGTATTTCTGCAGAATATTAACCTTATCTTTCTCTCTACAGAATGTTACTAGTAATGTGGCTCTTTGTGGTATGTCATCAATAGATGATTCTAGAAAAGAAGTTAAATTAGGGGACTTTTGTTGAATATTATCCATTCCTTCCTCTCCTTCCTGGGCCTTAATTCTAGAATTTAATACATAGTATATTTTTGAAATCGATTGATCATCAACATTTAATATTGACAAATTTTCAGTTAAATACTTTTTTTAACAACTCAGAGGCAGAGAGGAGTCTGGTCATGGGAAAGTTTAAAAACCTTAAGTTTTTTACTCTAATCTCATTCTCCAGGCTCTCCAACTGCCTGTGAATAACCAGGCTATCCTTAATAAAGGAATTATGTGTTTGAGTTCCTTTAATAGGGCTAGAAGGATGAAGGCTAGTAGGAAGAAGTGTTATTCTTCTTATTTCTGCATTTTTGACCTGGTCCATTCCTGGCAGGCTGTATCCATTGCCCAGAGTGGTCAGAAGGGACCGTACACCTTGTTGACCAGCATAAGAGGAGGTTGCAGCATCCTGCTGTGAGAAGACATCCTTATTCGAGTTTTTATGTTTTGTATTTTTCCACCTTTTGGGGAAAAGGAGAATTGCTCTGCCCCCTTCTTTTCCCTTAGCTAGAAACTTTAGAAACTGTTTACAGTATAGGCCTTTCCTCCTGGAGGTCCAGAAACTATCTGTTGAAGAAGAACCATCAAGGGAGAAAAAAACATCTGCACGCAACCAACAGAGTTTCCACCTTGGGACACAGGACACTGTCAGGAGAAGAATGGGATTCAACATGGACCTCAGGTATTTTTATAAGGGACCCCCATCAGTGTCAGGACAATCACTCAGCCACCTTGGCACAATTATCATTCTACACCATGGAGGATAAGTCAGTTCCAAGTCCCTGCCTGGAGGGACAAATCCATAGAGTTAGAGAGCATTAAAATCCTAGCTCATATAAATCTGTGGACACTGGAAGTAACTGTACACTTCAGGCCAGATTTTAAAAGCCCTACACGCGTAAATCCAGAGGATTTATGTGCGTGGGGGGGTTACGCGCACCAGTACTATTTTATAAAGGCCCGGCGACGCACATAAAGCTCCAGGACACATCTAAGTCCTGGGGCTTCAAAAAAGGGGTGCCTCCGGCACAGCAGCCATTTGCCACTGTGTCGGCAGGAGCAAAAGGTAAGATAGAGGTCGGGGGGTGGTTAGAATAGGGCTAGGGGGTGGAAAGGTTAGGGGAAGGGGTGGGAAGGATAGAGTAAGGGGGAGGGAATCCCCCTTGTGCACGCCAACCCCTGATTTTGTAACATGTGCACACCTTCATGCGCATGTTATAAAATCGGGCATCCATGTGTGTGCACCGGGTAGCACATGCACATGTACGCCCGTGCGCTTCTTTGAAAATCTACGCCTTGTTGTTTTGCAACTATTGATTCTTTTAAGAGGAATAATAGTAAACGTTAATTTCAACAGCTATCCAGTGAGTCCTGCTTGGTTTGTAAGTGTACCTGTCCCAAAGAGCTATGGTAATACTCACAAAGGGAATATCATTACTGCCTGGGCCAAGATGGTCTGCCCTCATCCCCAAAGAAAGGCCCCACACCTTGGGGATTGAAGAGAGGGGAATGAGAAGTATGAAGACAGCCCCATTTATAAATTTTTCTGTGTACCCTTGGAAACAGTGACAATCCAGAACAAAGGATTGCACGTGATTTTACATTTTCTTTGAATAAAGTATATGCAAGCTTATGAAAATGTGCCAGAGATTTCTCACAGAAACTCAAACTGTCATAGCATTGTCTAATCCTTGCCACAGAATGTATCCCTGAGTTACTGCAGGAAACAAGGACTGTGATTATACTACTTTCTAAAATATAAATGAATAATATTGGGTCATACTGAGGAACCACGAAGGTGGCTTCAACTGCACATCACTGAAAAGTGAGATGAGAAGAAAACTGCACATGGGTATATTTTTGTAGGTTTATTTCCATTTTGATATCTCTCTTGATCTCTCTTTGTAGTACTAATTAGCAAAATCCATAATACATTAATTAGAGAAATTACATCATGATCTCATAAAAGGTGCACGTCTCTAGTACGCAAAATTGTAAAAGTATATTAAATAGGGCCCAGAGAAATGAAAAGAGGCATTTAAGAGTTTGAAGGAAATAATTGTTTCTGTTGCTTTATAGTTCTTCTCCTTGCAAAATTACAGTGGAAAGAAAAATATTGATTACTAGACATGTGCCAAATGTGAATGCCTTTAAGAGGGAAATTTGGGAAAGAACAAAGGGAAATGTTTTAAAGTCTTATTGACCAGCATCACAGGAAAAGAACTTCTAGGAGGCAGAAAGTGGGATAATCGTTATTTTCTTTCAGTAAAGAAGACAGAATCATTCCCTTAAAGACAAACAGTTGCAAACTTTATCCTTCAAGAGCCCGTGTGAGTGTCCCTGTCAGACTCTCTTCAAGAAGCTGTCTATATATGTGCTTGATAGTGTCTTGTGATTTCAGGTTCTACAGCTCTTGGAGGCACTGAAGTAAATCAACATTTACAAACTGAACATATAATGTGTCTTACTTTGACAGCCACCAACTGAAGAGCAGCACTTTCTGCTCTACCAGTTGAAAATGAAAATGTTCCACTCTGTAAATTCAGTAACAGGCATTGACTGGAAATCACAGTATATGAAGCAGGTTCACAGTGTCTGACTTAGAATTCAATATACTAATTCATAGTTTTGTCACTGTAGCTGCTATCAATGAATATGTTAAATTCTACCATTAAAAGCAGCAGTACTACCTAATCCAGGTAGGCCAAGCGCACCGTTTAGCGCCCGTTTGGCCGCGCGGCCAATTCCACGAAAAGTAATAGCACTCATCACATGAAAATGCATGTTGATGAGCCTATTAGTTAGTTGCCCTGGATACTGAAAAGTGTACAGAAAAGTGTACAGAAAAGCAGAAAAATACTGCTTTGCTGTACACCCTCCGACTTAAAATCCCAGTGATATTAAGTTGGAGGAACCAAAAATTAAAAAAAAAACAAGAAACAATCTGTCTGCTGGTCAGCGGGTTAGAAAAAAGTACAATAAGTTTTACCAGCGGCCATTTTCCTAACCTGTGGCTGTCAATGGGTTCAAAAACCGATGCCGGTAAAATTGAGCATCAGTTGTCGGACCCGCTGACAGCCACCTCTATTGTCCCTAGCGGCTCTCCCGCACTTTTTACAGAATCGGCTTGAAAGTGCCTAAAAGAAAGGACATTACTTTTAACAATGTTGTCTTACCATAGGGGTAGAATTTATAAGAAGCTCGCGGGCGTACTTTTGTTTGCACAACCCTGCGCAAACAAGAGTACGCCCGATTTTAATAGATACATGCGTAGCCGTGCATATCTTTTAAAATCCGGGGTCGGCGCACGCAAGGGGGTGAATATTTTTGCACCTTGCGCGCGCTGCCCATTCCCTCCGATGCCGCTCCGAAATTGGTGCGGCATCGGAGGGAATTTTTTTTTGTTCCCCCCCCACCTTTCCCTCCCTTCCCCTACCTAACCCACCCCCCAGCCCTAACTAAATCGCTCCCCCCTACCTTTATTTTAAAAGTTACACCTGCCCAGGCCGGCTGCCGACGTGCCATTCCCCGGCCTGGGAGCAGTTTCGGAGGCCTCGGCCATGCCCCCGGGCCGGCACCATGCCTCCGACACATCCCCCAAGCAAAACCCCGGGACTTACGCACGTCCCGGGGCTTTGTGTGCGCCGGCAGCCTATGCAACATAGGCTCGGCGCGCGCAGGGGGAGCTTGGGCAGGTTTTCAGGGGGGTACGTTCGTATCTTATGCGTGTACCCCTTTGAAAATCTGCCCCATAGTGTGTGTGTGTGGGGAGGGCGGTGTAAACCCCCCCCCCAAGTCTTGTACATTCCTGTCCCCCCCCCCCCCAGACCCAAGAGATCGAATTACTCTTCTGGGGCAGGAAGAGGAAGAAAAGCCTGATGAGATACAACCTCCAAGTTCTGCCACCTTTTGCTTGCTTCATCACGCAATAAAAACTGCCAGCACAGCGAGCACGTTCAAAATTCGAGAACTAGTTCAAATGATCTCATGCTCATGGTGCTGGCAGTTTTCATTGAGCAGCATGTCATGTATGCCAGAGATTGCAGACTCCTCATCTAGTCGATTCAAAATATGAACTTCCCTGTTTCTTGGCTCTATTCCTTCCCTTTTATTGATTTTATTTGTAGGATGTGTTTCTTTTTTCCCTTAATATATTTTGCTACTCATATTTTTATACTTTTTTGAAATGAAGAGTTTCATCTTTTTATTATTGTAACCCCAACTCAATGTTGATCCCGAATGAGTCTCAGGGTGTACTCAATACCAAGGATGAGTCTCTGATACCACTACATTTTTTTCTCCTAGTGTTTCTCTGGCTGGAGGTTCCTCCAAGAACCTAGGCCTTACTTGTATGGGTCTTTAGTGAGTGTCAGTAATGAAGATGGATATAGTGGTAGTGTTCAGATTTAGATTTTATTGAATCATGTGTTCAATAATGATAATATGACACATAGTACACTTTCTTTTTGGTAAATCCACACTCCAGAAATAAATCTTTTTCTCTGTTACTGAGGTCCCAACTACTTCCCTGTTGAAAATAGGGGTTCCTTTAAATATTTCTATGCCCAAAGATCTTGCAGCTATTAACAAAACCAATGTCGTGCCTGTGGTTTGCAGAATACAAAGGGATTTTATGAGACTGTGTCATGTCATGTACTCTTAAAATAGGTATCTTAAAAATGAATGCTTTACCCAGGCTTATGTATATTTTCCAGCATGTTGCCTGCTATTTGCCTGACAGCTTCTTTGCTAATATCAATAACATAATTTCTAAATATATATTGCTTAATAAGCACTCACATATTAAATTACATACTTTATGGAGGCCTAAGGAGAGAGATGGGATGGATCTCTCCAACTTGCAGGTGTATTATTGGGCTGCCTAACTTCAGGGTGTTATGCTCAGACTTGTGAACCCTTGGCCGACGGGAGGATGGTATACCTTTCGGAGGATCTGTAGGTTCTCTCATCGGGTGGCGAGGCAGAGCAGAAGACGGGACCAGCTGAACCTCGGCACTAGAGACTGAGGTGACTGCAGAGGCAGATGAAGAGACGGGAATAGGACCTGTGTCTTCACCACTGGAAGTCTGCGATCCCCCCAGGAGGAGCCCGTAGGGACCCAGACCGCTGGGACTTAGGTGGACCTTTGAGAGGTCAAGGTATTGGTGCAAGGGCTGACTGGAGCTTTGCCCTGGAAGCCCGCGGTCCCCCCGGGAGGAGCCCGTAGGGACCCGGACCGCTGGGACTTAGGCGGGCCCTTGGAGACGGTAGTCCAGAAGGAGTCCTAGGTCAAGTGCCAGAGGGTCGTCGCTCACCAGTCCGAGGTCACACACACCGAGGGATCACCACTTGCCAGTCCGAAGTCACACACCAGAGAATCACCGCTTGCCAATCCGAAGTCACACACCAGAGAATCAAGATAAGCCAATCTGAAGTCAGGAACCGGGAACACCAAGACGTAACAGGAACTAAGATCCAAAGCTCAAGGAACTCACCAAAGAAAGCAGACTAGACAGCGCTGGAGGACATTGCCAAGTCAGAGAATGAGCAGAGGAAGCCTCCCTTTATACTTCCCCTGCTCAGGCTGATCAGGACCAGGTGAAGCTGGTTAAAAGGATCAGGTCCCTTTAAATCTGTGAAGGAGGCTCGGCCTCGTGCCTATGGATGGTGGCAGCCATCTTTGATTTTCCCTGCGGAGGAGAGACGCTGCTGGATGCCACGAGGGGGGAGCAGGAACGGCTCCCCCTGCAGTGAGCAGCACCAAGGGCCACGCCGGAGCGACGGCCTGAGTCAGTGCCCTCCCCCGGGGCCACGATCGTGGTCTGCCACGGCCGCGGAACACAACACAGGGAGTCATGGTTTGACTACATAAGGCTGTTAATATGCCATGGTACTCTTTGGAATCATATCTGGTCGAGAGGGTCGTTTTTTTCTAATTTACTGCTGCAGCCAAACAATCTCTGCAGGCCAGGTGGCTGGGATGGATCCAAGTCCTTATATTTCATATGCTGAAGCTGTGGAAGGCTGTGGACAGGAGCTTTAGGACTCCCTCCAGGTATGCTTTCTCCACTTTCTCCTCGGGAGGATTAACCCCTCATTGTCTGTCCACACTTACAGTAAAGATGTGATGAATTGGTGGAGGATGGGTCTGAAATTTGTGGGGCAGCTATGGGAAAAGGAAAGCATGAAATACAAGTCTTTTTCAGAAATCTGTCTTGAGTACGGGGTTAGAGAAAAGCCCTTGGTCTTTTATACGAGATTGATGGATGCTCTCAGGCAGCACGGGGGGGGGGGGGGGGGGGGGGGGGGCAGGGTTTCAGAATCTGCTATTCCATCCCAATTTCAGAGGGCACTCATTAAAGAAAATAAAGATATTCCCAGAAGGAGTGTCTCCCAGTTACTGTATGTAAAGCTATCCTTGGGTGCTTTCTTGCCAAGGACTTGCCCATTTGCCTGTATTGCACAATGGAGCAGAGATTTCTACCTGATTTTGGATGATGCAGATTGGAAGTTGATATGGAAGGCAGCTCCCAAAATTTAAATTCATAAAAGGAGGGTCAAATTAGTGGTGAAGCTCTTACATCATACTTATAGATATCCACTCTTTTATACTGTTTTTTTCTCCAGGGTCATCCAGGTTGTTGGAGGGAGTGTGAGCTTAAAGGATCCTATTCTCACATGTGGTGGGCATGCTCTATGGTCACAGCTTTTTGGAAAAGTGTTAAGGGGGTGATATATCAAATACGGGGTGGGGGTCTCTCTCTCACCGGAATTATCCCTTCTGGTGCAATAGGGTGATCAAAGGTTGGTCACCTCCAAGAGGATTTTAGCAGATCAACTGATTCATGCTGGCAGATTTACCACTGTGTTATTGTAAAAATCAGCCCCATCTCTAGAGGTGTGGCATAAACAAATCTATGATATCGCTTTAATTGAGAAACTGGAATTCATGTTAAAACATAATATGACAATGTATGACAGGATTTGGAATAGTTTGTGGAAGTACTAGGATAACGGAAATGGATAAATACCACTGTAGATGTGTTTGGAAAGGTCGCTGTTGTTAATCTTGAGATGGCAGGCTTAAGGAACTTTTCAATGCTGAATTTTAAAGTATCCTCACTATTACAGAAGAAGAATAACTTATTAATATGTCTTCTGACACCTGTCAGAAAAAGTTGCTCCTGACAGTAAACGCTTCCAGAATTTTGGACTAGTGTGCAAACCAAGTACACAGAAGTTAAGTGAGAAAGCTAGGAAAATACTAATTCCCTTGGCAACATCCTACTTGTGTGAATTGGGATTTTTGGCAAATTGCCACTATTAAGAGCAAATACCAATCAAAAATGAATATGGAGCATGAAATGAGACTGTTAGTCTCATAAATAAAGCCCAGTAGCAGCACTCATCCTTCTAATTGAAAAGCATTGACAGTTTTGCATTTGACAGTGGGTTATTTTTTCAGTGAAATAGTTCTAAGTATAATATTCTCTATAAACTTTGGGGCAGATATTTTTTTTAAACTGTGCTCCTAAATTAGGTGCTTAAGTCTGGTGCCTATTTTCAGCTGAACTTTGGTTCCTAAGATTTTGTTGCATTTGACAGCAAGGCTGCGGACCGCTGCGCCTACATCCATCCCCAAAGACAATGGGGTAAACACTGACTCGTGGAGAATGTACAGCCAACTGCTGTGCTCATCCAGCCTCTGCCCTCAGCAACGCTGGCCCTCGTGCACTGTGCTGTCCCTAGGCACATGCATGCACGATAGGGGTGTGCATTCGGATTGACCGCATTAGTAAAACGCAACTCATATTTTTTTTTAACTTAAAAAATTGATTCGACATAAACGATCGGATTTCCCACATATCCAACATAGATATGTTGGATATGTGGGAAATCGCGATTGTTGAGCCAAAATAAAAATATAAACCCCCTCACCCTCCTTAATCCCCCCCCCCCCCGACTTACCACAACTCCCTGGTGATGGAGCGAGGAGTGAGGACGCCATTTCTGCAATCCTTGGCGAGAAGCATGTGACGTCGGCGGCACATCGAGTGACGCCGGCGTCACGTGATTCCCGGCGAGTTCGCGCCGGACGGCTCGTTCGGCCCAAAAAGAACTTTTGGCCAGCTTGGGGGGGGTCAGGAGGCCCCCCCAAGCTGGCCAAAAGTTCTTTTTGGGCCGAACGAGCCGTCTGGCGCGAACTCGCCGGGAATCACGTGACGCCGGCGTCACTCGACGTGCCGCCGACGTCACATGCTTCTCGCCAAGGATTGCAGAAATGATGTCCTCACTCCTCGCTCGATCACCAGGGAGTTGTGGTAAGTCTGGGGGGGGGATTAAGGAGGGTGAGGGGGTTTAAATTTTTTTTTTGCACATATGTACATATACCCAACTCATTGGATTTTTTTTATGTCCATATTGGCCGCAAGTGGGACCCCCTTTCGGACATAAGAAATATGAACATAAAATTTTGCTCTGCACATCCCTGATGCACGACATCTTGGCAAGATTTAAAGGGACTCCAGTGGGAAAACCTCAGTGGTTCTTGATGACTATAATCAATGCTGCCCTACAAAAGGGCAGTTCTTCTACAGCAAGATGACTCGGCAATAGGTTGACTACCCTTGGTAGAGTTAGTTGTCTCAGAGTGTTCCTGGTCTTCATTCCTGTGCTCCTGATTTTCGTTCCTGCGTTCTTGGTCTTCATTCCTACATTCCTGGTTTTTGTCTTAGCAGCTCCTGGTCTTCATTTCCTGAGTTCTTTGTCTTTGCCCTATGGTCAGTCTTCAGTTCTTCATCTTCATCCTGTGGTGAGTCTTCTGTTCTTCAGTGTCCTCCCTGCCCACCTGTGCTGTTCCTCACCTCCTTGCCTGCCTATCTGTCCCGTCTTCCCTCGGATGGACCTCTGGTTCTGATTTTGGCTTGCTTGACTCTCGACTATGACTGAACTCCACCTGCCACCGACCACTGCCTGATTCTCGATAATGACTGGACTCTGCCTGCCACTGACCACCGCCTGACCTTAGAACAAACCTCAATTCTGCTTTCCCTGACTGCTGTCTGTCTTTGACTATGCTGCTGCTCCGCCTGCACCAGACCCTGGCCTGTGACTCGACCATCTCAACGGATTTCCACCTCATCAACAGAGGCCCACACCTAAGTCCTGCTGGACCCAGCACCCAAGGGCTCAACCTAAGGGCTACGAAGGCTGTGCATGTGAAGCTTCAATTGGGCCTCTACCACAGCTATCTCCGCCAGCTGATGGTGGTGACCTGCAGGGCTCCTCCTTGCAGGTTGTGCCAACTCCTCCTCAGTCCAAGGGTCCATATACACAACAGTTTTCATCTGAACATTCACATAAATTTAGGTTCCTAAAACTTAGGACCTAAACTTATGTCTGCTGCTCATTTGCCTAGTTTTAAAAATCAATGCTAAGCTTCTAACTTTGCTTCCCCAACCTAACTCCACCCTTGTAGCCTCCTACTTTTTAGGCTCTAAAATCAAGGTGCTTAGTGAAACTAGGAGCCCAAATGTAGGCACTCAGTCCTAGTACATTTTCAAAAAGGCCAATTTAAGAGCTTAACTCCAAATGTTAGGAGGCTAAATATTTTAAAAATATTGGACTCTTTAAGTTTAAAGTGTTTTTTGACAATTACATTTAAACATGCTTTTATCTTATACCATGAAATTTAGGGCGAGGGTTAGGCACACTGGGTTCAGGGCAGAAATTATGGAGTAGGCCTAGCCAGTGCCAAATGTCCTTTAGCTCTACCTCAACGATATTATTCAGTTTCTCCAAAGAGATCCCTTGTTGTTCTGGGGCCCTAGACAATTGCTCTGCATGGCCCCCTCCTTCCAAAAATAGCCCCCAACCCTGATGAAATCAATAAGTTTAATTTTACACCCGTCATGTAAATTTATATATTATTTTACAGGGTCATAGTAACAAACATTTAAGATCCCGCAGCTTAGAATATATGTACTTGCTGGCATAAACAGCCTTGCAGCTCCCATCATATCCCAAAAGAGTGATTGACACTTTTTTAAGCCTGGGGGAAAAATTGGTAAGCTAGGTTCAACACACTCTTTGTTTATACTATCACCTACCACTCTCAAACCCAGAATGTACATAGTTTTTTCACCCTGCCTCAGTATACCTTGTTCATTAACGTTCTCCCTTAAGTTCTATGTCAACATGTTATAATGTTATAATGTATTCCGCCCCTGAGGCGACAGTTCAGTTCCATGTAAACCGGTGCGATATGTATTGTATACAGGAACATCGGTATAGAAAAAAATAAAAATAAATAAATAAATAAATAAATAAATAAATAATAGAGCTGTGCCCATTTTATAAACACTACCTAAATGTTTTCATGCAAAAGATGCTTTTAAAGGGCAGTGTCATTTTTCCCTTGGTACTCCCCTTTTAAAAACTGTGTTGCCTTAGCCTAATCACTATATCAGTTTATACAACAATCACATCTCTCTTATCTTAAAGCATCTCTTTCATTTAATTCACAACTTTTCACCTTCTCTCATACTCATTCTGTTACATCTCAATGCTCACAGCTGCACTCCACAGGCTTTCTACATGGATACAGATCTGTCACCTTTGTAATACAATGCATATATCCATAGTATAGGGTGGCCCATGGAAAAGTAGCCCGCCTCCAATACCAGTGCTGGGAGGCAATATTCCTATTGATCGAGGAACCCCGGCACGACCATGTTCCGCATCCCAGCTGCATCAGGGGGAACAATGAACTCTTATCGTCTGCAAAACAGAAATGTTTATGGATATGGAACAGTGAGATAACATGGCAGCATTCTAAGTTCAGAAATATAATACCAACAGGAAGAACAAACCAAGCATGGAAAGTGCAAGATATCCTGATCTCTAATTACAAGTACAGGTTGACATGTTAAAAAAAAAAAATTAGAAATATATGTTTAATTAGAATATAATTAGAAAACCAAGCAGGAGAAATCTCAACAAGAACCATATGAACTTACCTTAAAAAACTCATATATGGAAGGGGGGAGGGGAATTAACCCCCGAGCTAAATTCAAGGACAACAATGACAACAAGCTGGTATCTGTGAAGATAAAACAAGTGTGTGTCATGTTGTGTGCTCAAATGCTACAGAGAAAGATGCGCAGGAGGACTGAGGCACTTAGAGGACTTGCCTTTGGAGGTAGAAGTGAAGGCAAAGGGAAGTGTTGTTAGGTATGGGACATCCCGGTCATCCAGGTGCTGCATTCCCTTTTGGTAGATGATTGGAAATCCTGCTCATTGATGGGAACATAATGTATATTGCTGGATGTGACAATGTGCTAGGTGGTGAGGAAAACAAATGTGCGATAGGATTTCCATTTCCCAGTAGAGAAATGTAAAGTTATGATGCTACACATTGTTGTATTGGACCTGAGCCATGTTGATTACAGGAAAATCCATGTTGGAGTGGGAGTAAAGTCCCTGAAAGCATGCCAGCTAGGCTACAGGGCATTTTTCCTAAACACGATCATAAAAAGAGGATTCATGTAAGGTGAAAGGTGAGACCAAGTTTGGCAGAGGAGGTGGCGAGTAATGTGGTACTTGACAGAGAGAGGACATAGATGGAGCTAGTTAACCAATCTAAGCTGCCATGAGGAATATCTTACCTCCAGCTCCATTCCACCGAGCATGAGCCAGTCCACCCAATCCAGCCTGTGCCTCCACTTCAGGCACAGCTTCTGGGTCTTCTTCTTCAAGTCCTCAATCTATAGGGCAACAAATGTAATGTGAGTGCCATACTGGTATATTACTAAGGATTTTTACTTGCTATGAGGTGAATAGCTGTACCTGACTCAATATCCCTCCACTAGCCCCCCCATGCATGTCCTGACCTTCACCATCCATGCCCCCACCCCCTCTAGACACCACTATTAGCCCCTCATGCATGACCTGACACTCCCCACACAATTATCCCCATTCAACTTACCCCACGTGGGTAGAGGCACCATGATTAAAACTGGTGCAGTACTCTATCCAGGCAAGTTTATTGCACCTAAGGTCCTGGTGCAATCCTGGCACAAAAAAAAAAGGTTGGCCTCGTTGTCCACCACCAGGGAGGCCAGATTTTGGACATCCCTGGTGCTAAAATTGGGCTAGTGGGCAGGATGAGGCATTTTTCAATCTATGCCCTGCAGATTCAGAAATGGTGTTGCACTCAAGCAGGTGCACTACCCACAAGTGTTAATATGTGTGTGGCATGTGTTGTGTGTGCGCTTGTTTACACAAGCTATGTGTACAGAAATGCATGCAATAATGTGCACATTTTGTAAAGTATGTGTGTACTTTTGCGCGCCACTAAACATTCCAAGCATGCTCACTTGTTTTAAAATTGACCTTTATGAGAGTAGGAACACTGTCTTGGTGTGTGACCCTAAGGCTTCAAAGAAGGGTTAAAACACCCCAAAACACTCTAAAACTAAGAAAGAACAGTATAACACTACATTAGGTATGAATGGAATGTGTGATTGTGTATATTTAAAGCTTTGATTCTGGAAAAGGTAAGGAATAGAAGAGAAGAGTTAATGATTAAGAAAAGGCTGCACTGTGGTAATTTTGACAGCTTAGCCAAGTGAAGAAAAGGCTGAGAAAGCGTATGCCTGGAAGAAGCTTCACTTGCAGTGGGTGAAACAAGAGTATGTGAACAAAAGAGAATGCTGTCACTGCCTAGATATGGCTTAGAATGAATTGTTAGCTTGTAAATAAGAGCTAACTGAAAAGAGAAATAAAGGAGCAGTCCATTACCTGATTCATTCCTTCAGGTGCAACCTCTGTCAAAGACAAGTCAACCTCAATCAATGATAAAAACTAAAATGTAAAAGTACCAAGGAAGCATTTATCTGTATACAAAGTAGTCTCAACCCTACAAGTTACAAATGAAAGTGTGAAACACCTGATTATGTGCATGGGTTAGGGAACTGTTCTTTTTTCTAGGATAGGGAATATTAACTATCATTTTATTTTTATATTTAGTTACACAGAATCACCTAGCGATCAGAGATTCATTTAATTAGGGTACACACTGACAAGCTGGTGGAAGAATATCCATGAAAGGAGTTAGATTTTGTTGTTATTTTGTTTAAACATAGTTTAGAAGGGAGAAGAAGATGACCAAAGCAAGAACTACTGTCAGCGTTCCTCTGCATTGTACAATAGCAGTGTCAGCCTGTTCTAGAACGACCCAAAGTTAAATGTGTGTACACAACAACAACATTACAAATTCCAGATTGAGAAAAAGTACTCACACCTAACAAAACAAACAAGAAGACAAACAAAAAAGGGAGAAAGAGAATGGAGGATAAAAGTAGAGAAGGAACGAGAAAGAGAAAAGAGAACACAGACACAACATAGAGACAGACAAAAGGACAAGGAATAGAATAATAATATTTAGCAGTCTCCATAGTAGAGTAACAGCTGCAGCACTATTACCATAGGAGATCCTCTGAAAGACAAAACCATTGCACAAAGACTCAATTAGAGTAAAACATTATAAAAGAAAGAAAAGTTATTTTGACAGTTAAAGTAAATAACCATGAATACTTATCTGATAGTTTCCTTTCAGTTGTCTCATAGGAAAGTTTAAATTTATTGAGAGTGGTTTGTTTGGGTTTTTTTAAAAGTAGAAGTACGATACCTAGGTAAAAAAAGAAAAAGTATAGCATTAGTATAAGTAAAACAAGGAGAAAGTTTATACTGAGAACCATTGTTTTATTTTAAAAAATAAATTATTAATTTACTTAACATAGCAGAGTAAATTACATTTCTTGTGGCTAAATTATCTTATTTCCCCTCTCTAACTTGGGAGAAATTGCTGAATGGGCTCTGTGGGAAACCCAGTAGAGAGTAAGGCACTGGGCTGCATTCCTATGGGTTCAATCTGAGAGCTTGCTGCCAATCAACCTTGGCCACGACAACGCTGTCTTCACTCCACAGGGGTGGAGGTTTACATACAAGGAGTCCAAACCCTGCCAGCCTAAGAAGAAGAGAACTGGAGCAGCAGGCTGGCAAGGAGTTCAAGCCATGCCAGCCTAAGGAGGAGTAATAGATGTATGAGCAGAGAAGAGAAAGGGTAAGGGAATAAGGAACAGCAATTGGGAGAGGAGGGTGGAGTGAAAGGGGTGGGAGAGTACAATGGGAAAGCAGGGGAATGAAAGACATGGGAGAGTGCAGTGGGGAGAGATCCACTCAACCACACAAATACACCCTGCCACCCACTCTAGCCACACATATACTGTGCAACACAGCATGTAAAAATGTTAACATAAATGTATGCCTTATTATACTGAATTTGCCTAAAATGCATCAAAATTGTAATTTTTACTATAAAACAGTGCTAAACACCTATTTTTGAAACTGATCAAAAACACCCACTTACTAGAAAAATTGATCCCTGAATTTTCATTTTATAAACTCCTAGGATCAGAAGTTCTAATTATATATAGTAATTTGTTTTCATTTACCTGTTTTATAAATAAGAATCAATTTCCTACCTTGAACATCATTTATTATCCAGCAGTGGAATTAAGGGTTAAACAAAAAAACTTTATGTGATAACTTTTTTAAAACTTTTTATTTATGGTGTTCAATATATACAAAACAAGCCAAAATGACTGCTTGGCCGAAAATAGAGTTTTACATACAGAATAATTACAATTAGGCCGATGCAATACTATGCACTGGCTGCAGTGCATGGCTCAATCCATGACTGGACACGCGTTTTGGATACGTGTCCATAATCCCCGATGCAAAACGGGGATTAGTGCGTCCAAAACGCATGACCAGTTGCACATGTAGGTAATACCATTCATCACTTGCAAATACATGTTGATAAGGCTATCATCTATTCTCCACATGCAAAAAAAAAAAAAATGTGCACCCAAGACGCATATTTTTACTCGCCAAAATTAACACCTGCCCAGAGCAGTTGTTAATTTTGGAGGAGCCCAAAAAGTGTACAGAAAAGCAGAAAATATGTCTTTTCTATACTTCTTCTGACTTAATATCATGCCAATAGTAAGTTAGAGGAACTACAAAATTATGTCTGGAAAAAAAAAATCGGTGCCAGCGGTCAGGTTAGGAAAAGGATCACTCTAAAACTGAGCGTCTGTTTTCCTAAATGGCTGACAGCCAACTCTTCCAGAAACCTGCTGCCAAGGAAGTTTTAGGGGTGCACAATATCTCCTAGTGCCTCCTTTTTACAGCAGCAACCTATTTGCATTTTGCATTGGGCGCCCCAGAGAGGTGGGGGGCAGGTGCTCAATCATGAGCGCCTTTTTAACGAGCGCCGATATTGCATCAGCCTGAATGTAAGTTCATCCCCAGGTAAAACAATCAACATAGTACTCTTTATTAAGTTCCCAGTATTGGAGGTACAAGGGAAGACAAGAGGTTGTGCAGCTGCTCCTCAATGTACTGTACCCATTACCCTGGTGTATCCGGGTGAGTCCCTGGAGACTCTCGCCTTCCTGGACTCCGGAGCAGGGGGTAACTTCATCCTGAAGGATTTAGTACACCAGTTACAGATCCCCTTGCAGTCTCAGGAGACGCCTCTGCGGATTACCTCCATCCAGGGAACACTTCTTCCAGGCCGCATCACAGCCTCCACGACACCCATAACTGTACGCACCGGGGTGATCCATTCGGAGGAGATAGCCTTCCTGGTATTGGAGAAGTCCGTCCACCCTGTGGGGCTAGGGTTGCCATGGCTACAGAAACACTCTCCCACCATCCAATGGGATACTGCAGATTACCAAGTGGAGCCCGTGCTGCTTTTCCAACTGTTTGAAGATTCCAAAGGCTCCAAATCTTCCTCTTCTGCACTCTGCCATCGGTCTTCCCATGCCCTACGAAGACTTTACCGATGTATTTTCCAAATCTAAGGCGGAGATTCTACCCCAGCATTGCCCTTTCTATTGTGCCATTGAGCTATTACCCGGGACAATGCCTCCTCGGGGTAGAGTGTACCCCTTGTCCTTACCAGAGACCCGGGCCATGTCAGAATACATCTCTGAGAATCTGGCAAAGGGCTTTATATGTCTGTCCAAATCACCCGCTGGGGCGGGTTTCTTTTTCGATAGTAAAAAGGATGGCTCATTGAGACCATGCATTGACTATCGGGGTCTCAATGCGATCACGAAGCAGGATCATTATCCACTCCCATTAATTCCCGAGCTTCTGGATAGGTTGCAGAGGTCTAAAGTGTTCACCAAACTAGATTTACGAGGTGCCTATAACTTAGTGCGGATCCGTCCTGGGGACAAATGGAAGACCGCCTTTAACACCTGGGATGGGCACTATGAGTATCTCGTTATGCCCTTTAGACTATGCAACGCCCCGGCGGTGTTCCAACACCTAATGAACGAGATACTTCGAGACCTTCTGAATACCTCAGTCATCGTCTACCTAGACGACGTGTTAATTTACTCCCATGATCTGCCTTCGCATCACCAGCAAGTTCGTCAGGTTTTGCAGATTCTCAGGGACAATGGTCTATACGCAAAATTGGAGAAGTGTTGCTTTGAGAGAAATTCCCTGCCGTTCCTGGGTTATATAGTCTCTGCCTCCGGATTCCAGATGGACTCTGAGAAAGTGGCCGCCATCAGAGACTGGCCTCGGCCGAGAGAGCTGAAAGCGTTGCAACACTTCCTCGGCTTTGCCAACTTTTATAGACACTTCATCCCTAACTACTCACGTATCATAGCTCTGCTCACCGCCCTTACTCGAAAGGGAGCCAATGCAGTGGACTGGCCCATTCCCGCCTGCCAAGCCTTTGAAACCCTCAAGGAGGCCTTCCTGTGGACACATGCCTTCGTCACCCAGACCCCCTCGACCATTCGTGGTGGAGGTGGACACCTCTAATGTTGCGGTAGGGGCTGTGCTTAGCCAGTGCTCTGACTCCGGACAACTCCTCCCCTGCTCGTACTTTTCCAGGAGATTCTCAGTTGCCGAAAATAACTACAGCATTGGGGACAAGGAGTTGTTGGCCATTAAGCTAGCCTTTGAAGAATGGAGGCAGTGATTGGAGGGAGCCAACTACCCCATCACGGTATACACTGACCACAAAAACTTAGAGTTCTTGTGTCAGGCCCAACGCTTGAACCCAAGGCAGGCTTGCTGGGCCCTGTTCTTCAACCACTTTAACTTCACGCTTTGTTACCGGCCTGCCTCTAAGAACGTCCGAGCTGATGCCTTGTCCCGTTCCACCAAGCTGGAAGAGGCTGAGGATCCACCCCAGTACATTCTGGATCCCGCGAAGATTAACCTCTCTGTGACTGCAGTAAGCTCCCAAGGGAAGACAGTGGTTCCTCGACACTCTCGAAGAGCGGTGTTGCTCTGGGCCCACAACTCCCTCACAGGGGGCCATACAGGCCGTGACAGAACTCTCGATCTGCCAAATCGGTTTTACTGGTGGCCAACGATGAAACAGGATATTCATGCCTTTGTAGATTCCTGCCCCACCTGTGCGTTGCAGAAGCCACGCACGGGGAAGCCGTGGGGCCTGCTGCAACCATTACCCATTCCAGTAGAAGCTTGGACCCACATCTCCACCGATTTTGTGGTGGACCTCCCAGCCTCCGAAGGGAACACTATCATCTGGGTGACCATGGACCAGTTCTCCAAAATGGCTCACTTCATTCCTCTGCTTAAGTTACCATCAGCCCCGGAACTGGCTCAATTGTTCACACAACACATCTTCAAGATTCACGGTCTACCCCAAGACATAGTGTCCGACCGAGGCCCTCAGTTCACCGCCCGGTATCGGAGAGCCCTATGTAAAAGATTCAATGTGCAACTCAGCTTATCGACTGCGTTCCACCCCCAGAGCAATGGGCAGATGGAACGCACCAACCAGACCTTAAAAACGTTCCTTCGCTCCTTCGTCAATGAGAGACAAGATAATTGGGCCAAGCTACTGCCATGGGCAGAATTCTCATATAACAACCATACGCATTCTGTCACAGGAAGCTCGCCCTTCCTTACAGTCTATGGGAAACAGTTGCGACCGCCACTACCTCTGCCTCTTCCAAGCACGCTACCCGTGGTGCAACTCTCCGCCCCACAACTACAATCTCTGTGGACTTCCATTCAGAGAAAACTTGCCAAAGCGGCCAAGACCACCAAGAAATGGGCAGATCGGCATCGGCAGCCAGCGCCTATCTTTCTTCCTGGGGACCGAGTTTGGCTCAGCACAAGGAACCTCCAGCTTTGAATCCCATCCCGAAGGTTGGCCCCAAGTTACTGTGGGCCCTTCCATATTGCTGAGCGTGTGGGATCAGTATCCTATCATTTACGCCTACCTTCTTCCATGCACATACATAATGTGTTCCATGTCTCCTTGTTGAAGCTCCTTGTTCTCTCCAGGTATCACCGTCGAGTTCCTGATTCCACGGATCCTGCTGTACCTGATGAGCCAACCTATCAAGTTCGGGAGGTCCTAGATGTCTGGTTCCAGCACCGACTCTGGGAGTATCTGCTTGCCTGGGAGGGCTGCGGTCCCGAGGACAACACATGGGAACCAGCCTGTAACATCTTGGATAAAGAGCTTCTGCGGCAATTTCATCGTCAACATCCAGGTAAACCCAGGCCTGCTACGAGGGGGCGTAAGAGGGGAGGAACTGTTGCGGCCCCGGTCGCGGCACTCACGACCGGGACCTTACCTCGATCTTCCGGGTTTGGGATTCAGGCTCGCTGCAGGGGTCCGCCAGGTCCCGGGCCTGTTCTTCGGCGGCGTTTCCGCGGTGGCAACGCCGCCGGGACACCAAAGCCAGCCGCCCTCCTCATAAGATCACGCGCGTGCAAAGAGCCCGAACTTTAGGCCCTTTCCCGCCACTCGATGCTCCGCCCGCCTCACTGACGTCAGATGCCGGCAGGTATGTAAGGCCGGCGCCTGCCTCGGTTAGACGCTTTGCAACGAGATTACCTTGGGGTTCCTAGTTGCTGTGTGCCTCGGAGTTCGCTAACGTCTGTTAGTATCTCGCTTCAGTTCCAGCCTGGTTCCTGCTTCTGTGCCTTGCTTCAGTTTCAGCCTGGTTCCTGTTTCTGTGCCTTGCTTCATTTCCAGCCAGGTTCTAGCCTCAGTATCCTGCTTCAGTTCCAGCCTGGTTCCTGCTTCTGTGCCTTGCTTCAGTTCCAGCCTGGTTTCTGTTTCTGGGCCTTGCTTCAGTCCCAGCCAGGTTCCAGCCTCAGTATCCTGCTTCAGTTCCAGCCTGGTTCCTGCTTCTGTGCCTTGCTTCAGTTCCAGCCTGGTTTCTGTTTCTGGGCCTTGCCTCAGTTCCAGCCAGGTTCCTGCCTCAGTACCTTGCTTCAGTTCCAGCCTGGTGTCTGCCTTGATCCCGGATCATCATCTCTGCGTCCCCGCTCGCCTAAGCCCCAGCGTCCGGGCTCCTACGGGCTCCTCCCGGGGGAGTCGGCTTCCAGGGTGAAGACATCTTCACTGATCTTCTAAGTCCCAGCGGCCGGACTCCTACGGGCTCTTCCCGGGGAAGTCTCGGCTTCCAGGGTGAAGACCTCCTCCTTGCTCTCCTAAGTCCCAGCAGCCCGACTCCCACTGGCCCCTCCTGGAAAGTACAGGTTTCCAGGGTGAAGGCCTACTCCTTCACCTGGTCCAGTGTCTGCCTCCCGGCCTGCATCTCTCTCCACGGAGACAGTGGTCCACCTTTCCCAGTCTCCACCAGGCCAGCCCAAGAGTCCACTAAACACTCACAACACTAGAAGTAGAATCCATACTAAAAAAAACTAAACCCAGCTCCACACAAAATCGACACAATACCAACATTTGAAATAAAAAAAGCAGCCAACACAGTCTCCCCAACCTTAGCTAAGATTATAAACCTATCCCTAATAGAAGGAACAATTCCAGATATACTAAAAGGAGCAATTATAAAACCAATCATAAAGAAAAAAAAACAGTGACCCCCCTGATCCTAAACAACAACCGTCCAGTCTCAAATCTTCCCTTATCAGCCAAATTAATAGAAAAAACGGCACAGAAACAACTAGCGGAACAACTTGATAACAATAACTTACTATATCCGTCACAACATGGATTTCACAAACACTACAGTACCGAAACACTACTCCTCTCACTTACAGACAACATCCTAAGAGGTTTTGATAGTGGAAAACAATACATTCTAATAATGTTAGACTTATCAGCAGCCTTTGACATAGTAAACCATAAAATTCTACTAAAAAGACTAGAAGAGATTGGACTACACAACAAAACAATAAACTGGTTCAGCTCATATCTAAAAAATAGGTTCTTTCAAGTTCAGATCAAAAATACACTATCAGACAAATTCAATCTTGAAACAGGTGTACCGCAGGGATCAGCCTTGTCCGCACCTATTTTTAACATATACATGCTTCCATTATGCCATCTACTAGCAGGTTTAGGAATCATACATTACATCTATGCAGATGATATTCAATTAATTCTACCAATCGACGATACAATAGAAAAAACATTAAACCTAGCTAACATGTACCTAGACATCATAAAACAACTATTAAATCAAATGGAACTAGTGATGAATATTGAAAAAATGGAATTTCTACACTTAGAAAGAAGAAATATCGAAATCATTCAAACCCCAATTATACTCAAAAACAACCAGAAAATAGAACTAGCAGAAAAAGTAAGGAACATTGGAATAATAATGGACCCCAAAATTAATCTAAAACAACACATATCGCTAAAAGTAAAAGAAGGCTATGCTAAACTCATGATCCTCAGAAAACTTAAACCATTACTAACTCCTGCAGATTTCAGAACAGTGCTTCAGGCACTAGTTTTCACCAGTACCGATTACTGTAATGCACTTTTTCTAGGACTCCCAAATACAACAATAAGACCACTTCAAATTCTACAAAACACAGCAGTGAGAATACTAACTGGAAAAAGAAGAAGAGACCATATAACTGAAACTCTGGCCGAACTTCACTGGCTACCCATAGAACAAAGAATAAAATACAAAGCACTATGCACCATATATAAACTAATACATGATGAAAAAGCGGACTGGCTAAACACTGCACTACGGGTACACGTAACACACAGGAACCTTCATTCAGCAAATAAAGCTCTCTTAACCATTCCCTCAGTCAAGACAGCGAGACTAACCCAGGTAAGATAAAGGGCATTGTCTTTAGCAGGACCCACACTCTGGAACACAATGCCTTTGGAGATCAGATTACAGAGAGACCCCAAAAAATTCAAGAAAAGTCTAAAGACATGGCTTTTTAAACAAGCCTTTTATAAAGAGACCGGAGAATAGAAAATACACTGGAATAAACAGAAGAGCACCGGCACACAGCACTATTCTCATAAATGGGCTTTACAATATTTTAACAAATTGAGTACACAATGAATGTAATAATATTTATTTTATTTATTTATTTATTTATTTATTTATTTATTTAGCTTTTCTATATCGGTGTTGGTACATACCTTCACACTGGTTAACAGAGTATCTTAAAATAATAATAACATAAAAACATAAAAAGAAGATAAGATACAATAAATTTCATAAAAAAACAAACAAATCCATCATATAAGAGTAATACATAAAAATAATACATAAAAACTCATATTAAAACCAAAATTATAAAACAGATAAAATAAAATAAAAATAGAATAATATTTCTAACTGGCTGCTGCTTGGAAAGCTTGCACGTATAACCAGGTTTTTAGAGCTTTCTTGAACTCTTTTACATTGCCTTGGAGTCTTAATTCGACAGGTAGTGAGTTCCAAAGGCTTGGTCCTGCTAATGACACTGCCGTCTCTCTAAGTGATGTAAGTCTGGCTGTAGAAACCAAAGGAATTATAAGAAGACCTTTGCCTGCTGATCGCAAATTTCATTGGGGAATGTGAATTCGAATGACTGCATTCATCCAATCAACTTGTTCGGCATAGACCGCTTTATGTAATAAACATAAAGTTTTGTATTGAATTCGAAATTCTATAGGTAACCAATGTAACTTGGCAAGGACTGGAGTAATATGATCTTTTTTGTTAATGCCAGATATAAGTCTGGCAGCAGAATTTTGTAAAATCCGCAACGGTCTAATTGATGTTTTCGGAAGACCCAACAACAAGGAGTTGCAATAATCCAAATTTGTAAATATGAATGTTTGTAACACAGTTCTAAATTCACAAGGATTTAGTAAAGGTTTCAGGCATATATAACACAGTAAATGTGATTTTTTTTTACCTGTAAAAGTACCTTCTAGGTACACCTGGCCAGAACCTACATCACTAAACATTTGTACTTATTTTTATGATTTAATGTAACCGAAACTTAATGTCACCTGTTAGAATATACTATAGTACACTTACTCCAAACTTACATATGTGCCTACATGTAAACCATTGCGATGGTATATAACTCAGCGACGGTATGAAAATACTTTAAATAAATAAATAAATGGGGTCATATAAACACTGATTTTCACTCACAATGTTTTCCTAAATTAAATTCTGCCCATTGTTTTGATGTTGTCTGATATTGTCTTGTGGTAAGACTCACTAACTGGGCATTTGATGCTGTTGCCTCTATTAAACTACCATCAAAATTTAAATCTCATAAAATATCCTGTTTTTTTTCTGAGGTCAAAATCACAAGAATTTAGTGTGTCATGCTAAACAATGATGGTATACGTCTCTGGCTGTCAAAGATAGGGGAACATATTGTTAGCATTTCCAGCCATGGCCGTCCGCAGCTGGCCCCCGCTAACCTTCGGCATGGCGTCGGGACCGCCACCGGCACTGCGGCGCTGGCAAGGAGATGTTCCCGGGGAAGGTCCTGCTCCCCTCCGGGCTGAGTGCATCCTCCTTGGGTAGGTCGGCGCTGGATGCTCGCTCCCCGGTTTCCTCTCGGCAGCATCGGGCGACATGGCTCACTTCCTGGTTCCAGATGGCCGTCCCTCTCCTAGGCGCGCAGCGACACCTCCTGCCTGCTCTTAAATGGCCATCATGACCAAATTGCCTTCAGCTGCCTGGATGAGGTGAAAAGACCTGGGAGTATTTAGGGAGGCTTCCTATTCCTGTCCTTTGACTTGGCAACGAGTCTGCTCACTCCCGTGAGTCTGCTGGTGCCGCTGGTACTCTTGTTCCTGCATCTGGATGACCTTCTGGTGTTTGACTTCGGACTGGTTATCGACAATTCTCTGGTGTTTGACCTCAGACCGGTGACCGGTGATCCTCTGGCTTCTGATCTCGGACTGGTGAACTCTGGCTTCTGATCCCAGCCTGGACTTCGACGAATCCTCCATCTTCAAGGGCCCACCTAATTCCCAGCGGTCCAGGTCCCTATATGCTCCTCCTGGGGGGACCGCAGGCTTCCAGTGGTGAAGATCCAACTGGCCCTTTTTCCTGTTCCACGAATCCTCTACCTCTCAAAGGTTCACCTAAGTCCAAGCAGCCCTGGTCCCTACAGGCCCCACCGGGGGGACCGTGGGCTTCCAGTGGCGAAGATCCAACTGGTTCCTGCTTCGCATCAGCCTCGCCACCCGACGGGGGAACCTGAGGAGCCATCTCCTCTGGTTGTATCAACTCCTCCTCCGACTAAGGATTCACAGGTTGCCAAGTCCATGGACCCGGGAGAGGCCTCTGCCCATCAGGTCATTCCAGGGATGGCCCAACTGATCCTGGATCAACAAAAGACTCTGGATGCCCTCGTCTCTTCAGTGGAAAACTTGAACCAACGGTTTGATGCCATCGGTCCCATGAACCCTACCTTGCCATCAATAACAGCAGCTGTACCAGCAACCTCTGATGCTCTTCCAGTAATTCGCCTACCAGCTCCCCCGCACTTTCCAGGCTCCTCCCACTCCTGTAGGGGTTTCATTAACCAGTGCAATATGCACTTTCACTTACAGCCAACCCTCTTTCCAAATGATACCACTAAAACAATGTACATCCTGTCTCTTCTTGAAGGGAAAGCCCTAGAATGGGCGTCTCCCTTGTGGGAGCGTGATGACCCAGTGTTATGCAACTTGAGAGAATTCTGGGAGCTTTTCCGCATCAGCTTTGGCGACCCCACTCACGAGGTAACCTCCGGAGCTAATCTCCTTCATTTATGCCAGGGCTCCTGTACTCTCACTGAGTACGCAATTGAGTTCCGGACACTATCCTCAGAACTTGGTTGGGAATCTGAATGTTTGAGGACCATCTTCCTGGAGGGGCTCAGCTCAAGAATTAAGGATGAACTTGCGGGTCGAGAATTACCAAGGTCTTTGAATTCCCTCATTGACTTGGCTGGACACATTGACAGACGTCTCCAAGAACGCTCCCAAGAGGTTCAGCTCTCTAGGAAATCATCTAGTACCTTCAGACGCCCTCGACGCTCGCCGTCTCTCAAGGGCAAACCAGGGCCTTCATGGGCGCCAACCAGGAACCCATGCAACTGGGTTGAGGTAAACTCTCCGCTCAGGAATGTGATAGACGTATGCAAGGTGGACTCTGTCGTCTCTACTGTGGCACCACCGGTCACCGCCTGGCATCTTGCCCAGTGTGTCCGGGAAACTCCCGGGCCTAGGATCTGAAGGAGGAATCTTCCTGGGCCTGGCATCACCCATACCTCCACTAACTCTGCCAGTCAAGTTGACGTCAGGGGCCCACAAATTCCACACTCTAGCTCTGGTGGACTCGGGAGCCGTGGGAAATTTCAACATGAAGAGTTTAGTGGACCACCTCAAAATTCCACTTCTCTGCGCCCAGGTCCCATTGGTCCTCTCGTCCATTCAGAGTAAACCCCTCCCGTGCCGGGTCACCCATGTAACCACGCCCATCCAAGTTCGCACCAGACTACTTCATGTTGAACAACTTTCCTTCCACGTTCTTGAACGGTCGATACACCCCGTCGTTCTGGGACTCCCCTGGCTTCAAACGCATTGCCCCCAGTTCGACTGGAAAACCCTACAATTGGTTCGATGGGGATCAGCCTGTCAAAACTCCTGCCTCAATTCTGTAGTTCTGGTACAATTCTCAACAACCACCCCCTGTCCTCAGGGCCTACCCGCACCATACGCGGCCTACACGGACATCTTTTCGAAGCAAAAGGTGGAGACACTACCACCACATCGGCATTTTGACTGCGCCATTAAGCTACTTCCGGGTGCAGAACCCCCCCCCCCTGAGGACGCACCTATGCCCTCTCCTTCGCTGAGACCAAGCCATGTCAAGTTACATCCAGGAGAACCTGGATCAAGGATTCATCCGCAAATCTATCTCTCCAGCAGGGGCTGGCTTCTTCTTTGTAGGGAAGAAAGACGGGATGCTCCGTCCCTTCATTGACTATCGAGAGTTAAACGCCATCACTATTAAGGATCGTTAACCGCTTCCCCTAATCTCAGAGCTGTTTGACCGCCTTCAGGGTGCTAGAATCTTCACTAAATTGGACCTCAGGGGAGCCTACAACCTAATTCGTATCAAGAAGGGAGATGAATGGAAGACGGCTTTCAATACCAAAGCTGGTATATGAATATCTAGTTATGCCATTTGGGCTTTGCAATGCCCCAGCTGTGTTCCAAAACACTATGAACAAAATCTTTGGGATTTGTTATACCAATGTGTAGTCATTATCTCGATGACATCCTAATATTCTCAAAATCCCTCTCTGCTCATCGCCAACATGTCTCCCAGGTGCTGCAGCTGCTTAGAGAAAATAAGCTCTATGCCAAACTTGAGAAATGCCTTTTCAAACGGGAAGCCCTCCCATTTTTAGGGTATATTTTCTCCAGCAAGGGGTTAAGCGTGGACCCACATAAACTGAGAGCCATCCAAGAATGGCCCCAACCATCCGTATTGAAGCTGCTCCAGTGATTTTTAGGCTTCGCTAACTATTATCGCTACTTCATCTCCAACTATGCTTCTATTGTGGCGTCTCTAACGGCCTTAACTTGAAAGGGCGCTAATTCCAAGCACTGGCCCCCAGAAACAATATCCGCCTTTCTTAGCCTCAAGGAAGCATTCCTGTGCCAGCTGTGTCTTCATCACCCCGACCCTCAACGCCCATTTGTCATTGAGGTGGATGCCTCCTCCGAAGGCGTAGGAGCCGTTCTCAGTCAGATATCAGTCAATCACATACTCCACCCTTGCTCTTTTCTCTCCTGTCAATTCACCCCCGGCAGAATGTAATTATGCCATTGGAGATAAGGAGCTTCTTGCCATCAACATCGCCTTCGAGGAGTGGCGTCCCTGGTTAGAGGGAGCCCAACATCAGATCACGGTCTATTCTGACCATAAGAATTTAGAGTACTTGCACTGGGCACAACGCCTCAACCCTCGACAGGCCCGGTGGGCATTATTTTTCACTAGGTTCAACTTTATCCTGCGATACCGCCTGGCCGACAAAAACATAAAAGCTGACTCACTCTCTCGAGCCTTTGACACCACAGATACCACCGAACCTCCCAAGTTCATCATTGAACCATCGCAAGTACTGCTGGGTTGCCACTATGCCCATTCCTCCGGGAAAGACCTTCATGCCACCTCATCTCCGAAGGCAGGTATTGACTTGGGCCCACGATTCCCACAGCTTGGGACACCTGGGACAACACCAGACGTTACTCGCCCTCCGTCGATACTATTGGTGGCCTGGAATGACTAAGGATGTTCGATCCTACGTGGAATTGTGTCATATGTGCGCCCATCACAAGAATTTCCCAGGACCGCCTCAAGGCCTGCTCCAACCCTTGCCGGTGCCCACCGAACCATGGACACACATCTCAACGGATTTTGTCATTTATCTGCCCCCATCTAGTGGCAACACTGTCATCTGGGTGATCATTGATCAATTCAGTAATATGGCTCATTTTGTGCCCCTCCTGGGGTTACCTTAAGCACCTCAGCTGGCTCAGTTATTTGTCCATCATATCTTCAAACTGCACAGTCTACCCAAGAGTACCCTATCCAACCGAGGACCTCAATTCACTGCTAGGTTTTGGAGATCGCTCTGCCAGAAATTTGATGTCACACTGGAATACACGTCCACATATCACCTGCAAACCAATGGCCTGGCGGAGAGAACTAATTGAACCCTCAAACAATTCCTACATATCTATGTCAACAGTAAACAGGACAATTGAACAAATCTGCTTCCTTGGGCTGAGTTTGCCCTCAACTCACACCCTTCCACTGCCGCCGGCTCATCTCCATTTCAACTAGTCTATGGCAAGTAACCTCGCCCACCACTACCTATTCCTGTGACCATTCCGTCTCCGATGGCCCAGCTCTCTACTGATGAACTACATCAACTTTGGACCTCCACCAGGCATGCCTTGCTTAAAGCCAACCAAATGGCCAAAAAATATTCCGACTGTCAGCGGAGGCCTTGTCTCCCTCTTCAACCTGGTCAGAAAGTATGGCTGAGCAATGATACATCCACTTGAAGCTACCTTCAATGCGACTTGCTCCTCGATTCATTGGCCCATTCCCCATACTCCGCTCCATTGGCACGGTAGCCTATCAGCTTCAACTACCTCCACCACTCAAAATCCACAACACCTTCCACGTCTCCCTCTTGAAACCACTGGTGTTAACCTGGCCATCCAGTATGCCACCAGTATCCCAACCACTCTCCTCTGAGGACGACACCAACTATCAGGTCCAAGAGGTACTGGACATCCTGAAACTTAAGAAAAGATGGGAATATCTTCTGGCCTGGGAAGGGTTCAGCCCTGAAGAAAATACGTGGGAACCTCTTGCCAATATATTGGATAGGAATCTCCTTGTTCAATTCCACACAGATCATCCTTCCAAGCCAAAACCACCGGGGAGACGCACTAGAGAAGGGGGTACTGTTAGCGTTTCCAGCCGCGGCTGTCCACGACTGGCCCCCGCTAACCTTTGGCATGGTATCGGGACCACCACCGGCACCATGACAGCGGCAGGGAGATGTCACTGGGGAAGGCCCTGCTCCCCTCCGGGCTGAGTGCGTCCTCCTCTGGCAAGTTGGCACTGGATGATCGCTCCCCGGTCTCCTCTCGGCGGTGTCAGGCCATGTGGCTCACTTCCCGGTTCCAGCAGGCCGTCCCTCTCCTAGGCGCGTGGCCATGTCTCCTGCCTGCTCTTAAAGGGCCATCATGACCAAATTGCCTTCAGCTGCCTGGATGAGGTGAAAAGACCTGGGAGTATTTAGCGAGGCTTCCTCTTCCTGTCCTTTGACTTGGCAACGAGTCTGCTCACTCCCGTGAGTCTACTGGTGCCGCTGGTACCTGCTTCTGGACGACCGCTTGTTCCTGCTTCTGGACGACCTTCTGGTGTTTGACTTCAGACTGGTTATCGACGATTCTCTGGTGTTTGATCTCGGACTGGTGACCAGTGATCCTCTGGCTTCTGATCTCTGACTGGCAGTAGGTGAACTCTGGCTTCTGATCCCGGCCTGGACTTCAATGAATCCTCCATCTTCAAGGGCCCACCTAAGTCCCAGCAGTCCGGGTCCCTACGGGCTCCTCCTGGGTTGAGCACGGGCTTCCAGTGGTGAAGATCCAACTGGCCCTTTCTCCTGTTCCACGAATCCCCTACCTCTCAAAGGTTTACCTAAGTCCAAGTGGCCTGGGTCCCTACTGGCCCCACCCGGGGGGACCACGGACTTCCAGTGGCGAAGATCCAACTGGTTCCTACTTTGCTTCAGCCTCGCCACTGGACGGGGGAACTCAAGGAGCCGTCTCCTCTAGTAGTATCAACTCCTCCTCGGACTAAGGGTTCACATCTTCTCAACCTTCGTAACACATATTCTGATTATTTAGATAACTATAGACCATGAAGTATCTGGCCAAAGAAGCTTTGTCTGATCTTAATGCATACCTCATTAGTTGTAACATTCTGCTTGTTTTTTAAAGAGAATGTAGATAAAATTTGTGCCAATTTTCCCATATTGAGTTGGATATTGAGCTGGATGTATCATCTTTTGACCCTACTTCAGGAGGGTGGGAGAATTTTATCTTCTGACCTCCAAGGATGTTTCTTGACATTTTGTTGTATTGAACCATTGAACCTCACTGTTGCTCCTTGAACAATTGTCCAACTGTAGATATGAAATCCCTTTGCAATAACTTAGGAAGCTTTCTTTCTAATTTAATTAATGCTTCACTAACCAAGAGTTCTTTACCTTCCATTTGAAACAAGCTTCTGTTCAGCCAATTTTAAAGAAACTCTCATTGGACTTAACTATGCCCGTTAACTACCATCCTATCTCCATACTTCCTTTGCTGGTAAAGCATATTGATATGACCATCTTTAGCAACTTCTAGTCTATTTAGATAAACACTATGGGGTAGATTTTCAAAGGGTTACGCACATAAGATATGCGCGTAACCCCTGAAAACCTACCCTTGAGCGTGCTGAGCCTATTTTGCATAGGCTCGGTGGTGCGTGCAAGCCCCGGGATGCGCGTATGTCCCGGGGCTTTCGAAAATGGGCAGATTGGGGCGGGGCCGGGGTCGTGGCAGCAGTCCGGGGTGGGGCCAGGGCGTAGAGGCAGTACGGGGGCGAGGCCGGGGGCATTCCCAAGTCCTCTGGCACATCGGCCATGCCAGAGGTTCGCGCTGGCAGCCCGCTGGTGCACGCAAGTTATGCCAGAGGCAGGCGTAACTCCATTGAATAAGGTAGGGGGGGATTTAGGTAGGGCCGGGTGGTGGGTTAGATAGATGAAGGGAGGGAAAGATGGGGGGCATCCATAAAAAAGTTCCCTCCAAGGCCGCTCTGATTTCGCAGTGGCCTTGGAGGGAACGGGGAAAGCCATCGGGGCTCACTTTGGGTTTGGCACATGCACGCGCATGTTGTAAAATCAGGTGTACATTTGTGCGCGCCAGGTAGCGCACACAAATGTACACCCCGCGCGTAAAATTTAAAAATCATCCCCTATATTTTGGACCAGTTCCAATTTGGGTTGCATCCATCTCATAGTACCAAAACCCTGCTGCTTTCAAGCTTAGATGTTTGTTAGGCCCCTAAAGTTAGGATTACTATTTATTTGCCTAGATTTAGGATCCTAAATTAGGTGTCTAGTTCTGAAAATCAATGCTAAACTGCTACCTTTGTTTCCCCGCCCCCATAGCCACTCACTTTTTAGAGTCCTAAATTTTGGATCCTAATGAAACTAGGAACCTAAATTTAGGCACTCAGCCCTAGTAAATTTTCAAAAGGGCCAATTAAAGAGCCTAAGTCCAAAAGTTAGGAGCCTAAACTCTTAGAAAATTGGTCCCTTGGTCTTTATCTGGCATCATTACTATGTTACTATGTTCTTCTGGTCTTCCTTCTAATTTTCAGTTTGAAAGTACCCAATTCTCCAATTTCTCTTCAAGTTCGGAATCTAGGCCTGATCTTTCACTCCTGCCTGTATTATTGTATGCAAGTAAATGCGGTTGTTAAGAGCATCTATTTCAAATTATGTCTTTTGTGTAGGTTAAAACCTGTTTTTATCTTTTGATGATGCAACACTGTGTTCCAAGCATTGGCATTATTGTCCTTAGATTACTGTAACTTGGTGTACCTAGGCTTACCCATATCTACTGTCAGAGCCTTGCAAACTGTTCAGAATATGGCTGGAAGAGTACTATCTGGTACTAAAGTGAGGGACCATATTTCTGCAGCCCTGTGTTCACTCCACAGACTATGATACAGATGCGTATTAGATTAAAGGTCTTGACTGTGAGTCACAAGGTCATGAGCTGTGATGCCCCTGAATGCTTTAGTTCTCTCCTTCTCCCTCCTTAAGGTCTTCAGGTAAGAATGTAGTGGATGTTCCTCCTGATAGAGCAGCGCACCTAACAAAGACTTGAGAGAGAACTTCTATAGTGGTGGGTCCAATTCTCTGAAACTCTTTTCCTGAGTATCTGAGGGTTGACGTTTGTTTGAAATTTTTTGGAAACACCGAAAAATATGTTTTTATTTACCCAGCCTTTTGGGCAGCAGTGCTGAGGGCTCTGAGTGAGCTTTCTGTTTATTTGATATTTATTTATTTATTTGTTTGTTTTTATATACCGTCATTCGGTTTAGCTATCACAACGGTTTACAGAATCAAAACAACAATCAGATAAATTATACATAGTTGCAAAAAAAGAAAACAATAACAATAGTGAAATGATAGGTAGAGGAGGATGGTGGGGTGAAAGAGGGGGAGAAGGGAAAGATGTAAAAAAGGAAAGTAACAAAAATAGTATTAATTCATCTTAAAGGAGGGCTTCATATTAAATTTCTGAAATTGTAATACTTAAGGTTGATGCCAGTTGTAGTTACTGTTTTTCCTTGTTTGGGTTTGAATGGTTAAATTGATTGTAGAAGGATTGTTGTTAAAGATGATCATTGATGTAGACTGTATGGAAGAGGAAAGATTTTAGGTCCTTCTTGAACTTTTTGATGTTAGATTGAGTTCTTAAATATGGATGCTTGCTTCTGGAAAATCTATAATACAAAGGAGTGTTGCAACTCGGCACTGAGGACACTTTGAGATGAGATGAGAGCTGACATAATATTTTTGGCAACATAAAAGTAATATTATTAGAATGATACTTGGTGGTAGCAGTTTGTTTTGTTATGTGCATTATGTCTGCACATTTTCTGATTGTTTTTTGTTCCTCGCATAGAACTTTGGATACAGGGCGCTAAAAATATTTTAAATAAAATACAATACAGTGTAACTATTTAAACAAGCAAGGTAGGGTAGCCTGCCCTATTGCTGTGCAAGTATTGGCTACAGAACAGCTGGAGATTAGCTAGAGGACATGGGAACATACAGGTGAATTTTCAAAGGCGTTACACATGTAAATGTAACATACTCTCATAGCAAGTTTCAAAAGCCATTTACCTGCGTTAAGTGCATTTAGCAGGGGTAAAACCTATTGACAATTCAATGGTATATATTGTACTAATTTTCAAAAGCCCACTTTCATAGGTAAAATGCATTTACACATGTAAAACCAAGTTTTAAACAAGTAAGTGTTTTTGAAAATCAGGCCTATAGTGAGCAACTGTATGAAGCCAGACCCATGCCTACACTTCCTCTTTCACCATTCTTGCTCACCTGCTAAAATAGAAATGTTCAGGGAAAGAGAGCAAGCAACCACAGGGACTAGAAATGTGAACTAACGTGCTCTGCCCCCTCTTTGCCTCTCTCCACTTCTCCATTCCAGGTCCTGCCCTTTCTGCTGGTCCAGTGTTTCTCAGCTCTTTCCTGGAGGCACACTAACCAGTCGGGTTTTCCAGATATCCATAATGAATATGCATGAGAGATTTGCATACATTGGAGACCCAGGATATCAAATCTATCTTATGCATATTCATTGGGGATATCCTGAAAACCCGACTGGTTAGGCGTACCTCCAAGAGAAGGTTGGGAAGTACTGTGCAAGTCCAATCCCTGTTCCTTCAGTGCATGTCTGCCTTCTGTTGTCATCCACCTTCGTACCCTGCCGCAAGTCTGCTACCCTTGCACTAGAATGAGAAAGATTTGTAGGGCATAATATTGAATGAAAGGTAAACGTTGACAAAACACGAGTGCGATAGAAGAAAGAGGAGAGGAGAGGAGGGGAAGAATAAGGAAGAAATAGGGAAAGGTATAAAAATAAATTAATAAAGTAAAGAATGGAAAATAAAATATTAAATAAAAGGAAGAAAGATCAGAAACCAGGAGAAAGGAACAAGAAAGGAACAAGAGAAAGTTACATAAAAGGTCAAGGCAGTGAAGAAAAAAGACCAGGAAATACTAAGATTTGTAAACATTTTGTATTAAAAATGAATATGCTGCATGGAGCATGAGTTTCTGGAATGAGAGGCATGTCTTTCTAGAAGCCCTACAAACAAAATGGCCATGTGCCTGCTCAGTTTAATATTTCAACAGCATCACTAATTCTTATCTCTGATATGCGCAGTGTATAAATGGAAGTGCTTGGTATGAGGGCAGAGACTGAACCCTCAGTTGTGGAATGAGAAAATGGTGATTGATGAGGACAATAAGCCTCCTAAAAGTGCAGAGCAGCTTCTAAGAGACTGGGGAGCAAGGCAATGGATGCAAGGTGTATGAGGTCCTTGGTTGGGCCTCTTTCATATTTCAATGCATATGTGACCATTTCCTAACTCCTGTATAGCATTCTTTGTTACTTCCCTCTAAATGTATCATTTTATTTTATTTTATCATTTTTCTCCATTGAATTCTGTGGAGTTGAGCCATGTAAGTGGTTTAGAACATATTCAGTAGACAAAAACAAAGGATTTTCATAACATTTTGTGCTTTTTCTCTCTTTCAGAGGAAAATCTAGGACTATGCTTTTGGAAAAGGAAGGCCAAAGGGTTAAAATCAGAAATCATTCATAAAAAATGAGGAACAGCACCTGTCTGTGTTGTGTGTCCCAGCCATGGCAAGCCCGTGACCGGCCCTACTCAGCCCCGGCGCCCGGGTCTCGGATCTGGCCCTTCTTCTTTAGCAGCAATAGGCAGCCTCATACGCGCCCGCGCTCCTACCACTTCCCCAGGTTCCTCCGGCTGCTCCTTGGGCTCCTCCGGTTCCAGTCGGGTCTCCCCTCATGCGCATAGGGGAGACGCCACCACCACGTAATCTCAGCCATTTGCCTTAGGTGCATGCGCGCCTTCCCCGACTTTAAAGGGGCCGCGACAGGAAACCTGCCCGCGGCCCCGGATGATGACGTCACCGGGCCCTGCTATTTAAGGCAGGCCCCACCACTTGCTCATTGCCTTGGCAACAGGTCTCCACGTTTGTCTTGTGCTTAGTTGCTACTCCTTTGTTCCTGTTCCTGTGCTCGATTGTTCCAGTCCTGCATTCCTGTTCCCAGTTCCTGAGTTCCAGTACCTGCTACCTGTTCCTGATTATTTTGGATGGATTCCTGGCTTGACCCTTGCTTCTCCTAACTACACTTTTTGGACGGATTCCTGGCTTTGACCCTTGCTTGCTCTTGACCAGGCAGGGGTCAGCTTCCTATGTGCCTTGCCACCACCTGCAGTGGGGGAACTGCCAGCTCTGGGCCTGACACGATGCTTCTCGAGGTCGGGAATGCTGGCAAAGCACTTCTCCAGGAGGAGTTGACCTATTGCTGAAGCACTGGAGAAGCGTCTGGAGAAGCGTTTTATAGGAGCTAGCCAGTAATGTTGTCAGAGGGCGCCTCACTGGACTCTCTGCCACTGGCCCTTTAAGAGCACTCAGTCGGCTCACACGTGTGCTTAAGGGAGGCCCAGGGAGCAGCGTGGAGGAAGGCTGTTGATGTCAGCAGGGCCAGCCATGATGCTGGCAGCACCTGGCAGCCCAGAGTGCCCTAGAGTGGGGGCCTCCCCCCCGACCTCGAGAAGCATCGTGTCAGGCCCAGAGCTGGCAGTACCTCCACTGCAGGTGGCGGCAAGTCGCACAGGGAGCCAACCCCTGCCTGGCCAGCCAGTAGATGAGAGTGGCAGTCCACGGAAAGCCCACGGGCTGCTAAGCCTAACAATACCTTTGCTTACTTGACTTAGTTTTAAATACACAATCACATACCATTTAAAAATATAATTAAAAACCGAAAACCAAGTTAGAAGCCAAGCAATTCTAAAACTGCTCCCTGATTAAACTAGATATGCTCAAGTCTGCATATCTAGGGCTTCAGGCTGAATTTAAGTGTTTGATGTTAAATCATTTCATATATTGCTGCACTTAAGATTCAGAATATATTGCTCTGTGGTATTTTTATAGGTAAAGAAGCTACAGATGATATAGTTGATATAATGAAGGAACTTTCTCTACCCATGACCTCCACTTCCTCCCCAGTGCTCCTCAGGCACTGAAGGCGAACTAGCAAGAGAAAAAAATCACTTGAAACAGTTAATGTTACTTTACAAGTTAGAGGGGTGCCTTAACCAAAGCAAACAAAGATTTTGCAGATGCTACAGATCTCTACATTGAATTCCATTGCTATAAAATACAGTTAGTGCCTGATTAAGTACAATAAATGAATCAATATTTAATATAAATATTTTATGCAGTGTTAATTTTTAATTGATATTGAGGTTTCAGACTGAGATTTATGCTTCATATATGAAATTTTGACTACATGATAGCAATACTGTATATTGCTCATAACATACAGATAATAATGAAAAGAGTAATTCATATTTTAACAGTTTTGTTACTGAAAGTAAAGAGTGTATTGAAGGGGCCAATGTAATAAACTTTAATATGCATTGCAAGATCTTCTTGTACATACTAAAAATAGCACTCTATACAGGAAGGCCTTAATGTACAAGTTAAAGAGGTTCTGCTTGTGTGACTGAGGTCAGGTATTCTCTCAAAGGAAGTGTATTTGTGTTTTAGGGCTTTCTAAGGGTCAAGCTCACACCCAACACACATCACAATAGGTCTAATACCATATGGGATACACATGTCTTATTTGAAGGGATTTCTGGTTGGCATCACAGCATAAGAACGTAAGAACATGCCATACTGGGTCAGACCAAGGGTCCATCAAGCCCAGCATCCTGTTTCCAACAGTGGCCAATCCAGGCCATAAGAACCTGGCAAGTATCCAAAAACTAAGTCTATTCCATGTTACCATTGCTAATGGCAGTGGCTATTTTCCAAGTCAACTTAATTAATAGCAGGTAAAGGACTTCTCCAAGAACTTATCCAATCCTTTTTTAAACACAGTTATACTAACTGCACTAACCACATCCTCTGGCAACAAATTCCAGAGTTTAATTGTGCGTTAAATGAAAAAGAACTTTCTCCGATTAGTTTTAAATGTGCCATATGCTAACTTCATGGAGTGCCCCCTAGTCCTTCTATTAACCGAAAGAGTAAATAACCGATTCACATCTACCCGTTCTAGAAGTCTCATGATTTTAAACATCTCAATCATATCCCCCCTCAGCCATCTCTTCTCCAAGCTGAAAAGTCCTAACCTCTTTAGTCTTTCCTCATAGGGGAGCTGTTCCATTCCCCTTATCATTTTGGTAGCCCTTCTCTGTACTTTCTCCATCGCAATTATATCTTTTTTGAGATTTGGCAACCAGAATTGTACACAGTATTCAAGGTGGGGTCTCACCATGGAGCGATACAGAGGCATTATGACATTTTCCGTTTTATTCACTATTCCCTTTCTAATAATTCCCAACATTCTGTTTGCTTTTTTGACTGCCGCAGCACACTGAACCGACGATTTCAACGTGTTATCCACTATGACACCTAGATCTCTTTCTTGGGTTGTAGCAGTGCATGTAAATATAATGTAAATGTTATTTTTATCTCAGAATACTGTCATTTGATCTTTGTCATGTTAAATCCATTATAACATTTAACTGTGTTTGTGGAAAGGGCCAGGAGAGGAGAGACATGTGTAACCCCATCCTGGGAGGCAGGCTGCACTCCAATGGGGCTATAAACCTATTGGATATCTCTTTGGGGTTGGAACTTTGGTTAGCTCTTCCTTCAGTCTCTTTCCCCAGTGTGTGGATCCTTTTTTTTTTTTTTTTTTTTTTGGGGGGGGAGAGTTAACCGGCTAAAGGTGACTTTCCTCCCATTATCTCTAGGGGGAAGGGGTATATATCCTTGCTGTGTGCTATAGGTGCCGAAATAAATACTACAGTCACTTGTTTATGTCCCAAAATAAAGTTTTTACTGTTTAAGCACTGTTGAATTATGGCACAACAAATTAATCTTCAGCACCACAGAATTTCTTTTACCTTACAGTCCGTCTTCCCTCTATCTGTGCAAGAGTATCTTGTACCAAGGCAGAGAAGCATCCACCCTCCAGAGCATGGAAAATTGAAGTTCCCATGTGGATAGGGGATCTTTATGTGAGCAGGAAAATCTCCTCCTGCATTGGCAAAACTGTAAACACTGTCCTTGGCACAGAGAGGCAATTCTCTCTCTCTCTCTCTCTCCAGGGGTGAAGACACCAGATAGATGTCCCCAGTGATGGTCAGTTTGTTTTACTCATGGTTAGCAGATCTTCTGAATCACTTGATTCTCTCAGTCTCTTTCAGATCCCTAGTGGGAGGGATCCCTTTGAAACAGGCGGCTCTCTCTGCTCCAAAAAGGGAAAAAGAGGCAGCCAAAACTTTCCTCCTGGATTTCAAAACTTAAGCCCTGGTTCCCTTAACTGAATGTAACATCTGAGTTCTTCCTTGAAGCAGGTCACTACCACCTCCGTCCTCATCGAGGCTATGGAGGGCAGGTCTTCCCTAACCTGAGCAGCCCCAGTCACGGGGATCCCCATGCCCTGGTTACTCTGATTGGGCCTGAAAAATCAACACAGGAAAAACTCCTCTCTGCCTCCTAACTGCTTTCAAACCATAAGGGCCTGCCTCCAAACTGCCTGGAGTTGGCTCCTTAAAAAACTCTCAAGGGGGACAGCCATTCGAGACCCCTCAAAGGGAGGGGCTGCACTTGAGTGCTAACCTCTCCCATACTGTTTTTACTAAGGGTTCACCCTGGCCTTAATGGTAACAGAACTGGGTGTCTGTTACATGTACAAGGCTATATGAATTTTTAAGGCACCTAATACCCTTGCACTGGCCATGAGTTCCAAGGGAGTGGGTGAAGACCAGAGGATTGGGGGAGGTGTCAGTTTTGAAGGTTTGTATAGCTAGGAAGCTGTTTGTTGTTGTTGTTGTTGTTGTTTCTTTGATGTTTTTTTTGTTTGAATGAACGGGGGGGGGGGGGGGGGGGGGGGGGCGCTGAGGGGCAGCACAGTAATTGTTCCACACAGGACAGCAAAAAAGCTAGTATCAGCCCAATCCTCATGTCAAAAGGTCCCTGAGGCTTGAATCAATTGTGCTTTCCTATGTCAAAAGGCCATTCAAGGTCCCACACCCCCTAACTCTCTCAAGCCCCACTAGCAACCCTCCAGAAGGAACACTAACCCTTTCAGAGGGTCCCCTATATTAACAGGCAGAGGAAAAAGTCCTCCAGTCCACGCACTGTTCTTCACTGAATGGTACCACTAGGGACTCTTCACCACTGTCACCTGAAGGTCAGTGCTGCAGGCAGGAGGGGGTTTTGCCTTCCTTCCTGCCTATGAAAACCAGGATCCTCCAAAAGAGAAAATGCATCTTCAAGAGGAATTTCAGAGGGGTTGGGTATAGAGATGGAATTGAGTATGTGGGGGTTCTAGAGTCTAGGAGGTTACGGAGGGTGAGTTTCAGGGGCCGGGGGTGGGGTGGGGAGGCAACCTCTAGTGGACTGCAGGATGGAGAATTTCATCTGCTGCAGAGGAAGAATTCTTATCACTGTGGTGGGATATCTGATCTGCTCTGGGGTGGGGGAGGAGGGAAAGCAGAAATCCCTTCTGCTAAGCAATCGATTCATTTGGGGCTGATTAGCACAGGGTATTTCATTCAGTAGTGGCATGTGCAGTAAGTTTTTTAGGGGTTATTCTGCAGCCATTACCATGGCCTTATTAGTATTGCCAAAATGTAACCGAGGAAAGAATCTTTGCATAGCATGTTAAGTAGAGTTTTTTGTGTGCACATTAAATTTCTTTGTAAGTTCACACTAAAATCTATTTAGCACGAGTTTTATTGCGTAGGCCCCTAAATGGAATAGTCTATTTAATTCCCTTCTCCAGTCTTCTGATTCATTCACAAAGGGTGGGAGACATTCTGTCACACAGTCAAAATGCCATAGTTCTTCACCAGAGGAATGCTGCTATTAACATGCATATTGGAGCCTATTGAAGCAAACGTTGTAAGATGAGGATAACTGCCTTAAAATGCGCCTGTCACTCTGGAAGTGAGGATGAGCTGAAACGGTGTGCTTCTCCATTTTCCTTTTTGAATGCTACAGAAATATTCCTATCTTCATCTACAAGTCATAGAAAATCCATCTGATGCTAATCAAGTTTTCTTTTTTTATTGTTAACACATATAGGATAATAGATGCATCCCCAGTCCCTGCTCCCCCTCCCAGATCTGGAACTATAATTCACTTACAAGGTTGACTGCTGCTGATGTTCAATTTCTTGTACTTTATTAGAGGCAGCAACACACCAGGACTGAATTACATCCAATCAGTGGCACACTGTGCAATTTATAGCACATCTCAAAGTGTTTCTAGCTTCACATTTATAATAATGGTTGCTGTTTAAAATGGGACAAAGCTCCCAGTCTGAATTCTGTATCTAAAGATGAGGTAGTCAGCCTTTGGGTTAGAATATGTGCTAGCTGAATAGCAAGATACATTAACTGCATTGTGATATGGGTGCAGCAAGACTGAACATAGCTTCCATATCACCCATTCACTCTCTCCTTCAGTCTGTAAAACAGTTATCCTTCATATAATCACCCACAATGCCTACAAAATTACAAGAATGAATGCAGTATACATGTACGTTTCTGTGTATGAATATTCATGCACTAGGGATGTGCATTCCTTTCCATCCAAATAGAAAACATGACAAATTAGTTGATTTTTTATTTGGTTTGGGGTAACCAAACTAAATGGGTGCAGCCCCAAATAATCAGAATCCTTTTCGGCTCTTTCCGTTTGGGCCCATTAAAGTCTAAGGGGGAAGGAAAGCAATGATTTTTTTTTTACTATAAGCCAATAAGAGCAGAGCTTGTTGGGAATGGGACTAGGAAAGACTAGGACCAATGATGTTTCAGCACTTTTTCAACCAGTTTATCCCAGTTGGCAGTTTCATGTCATGACTTCATTGTTTTTAAGTGAAAAATAATAAACTATGAATACTTTGATCAGTCACAATTTTATTCAGTCATTTCTCTGTTTGATATCAAAGAAGGAAGGTAGAGATTTTGAAACTCCTTGCTTCAAAACAGAGTAAAATAAAAGATTAGAAAAAAAATCATTTACAGGAAAAAGCAAAATGTGCATTGACACTATGCCTAACTGTGGTTTGGAATTACTACCTAATAGCAGGAGAAAGTCTAAACTTAGTACTGTCAGGCCGATTCAGTAAAAGTCGCAGGAGAGCAGGCGAGCGCACGCTCTCCCGGTGCGCGCACAGGCCACTCTCCTGTGCACGCGATTCAGTATTTAAATGAGGGCCCGCGGTAAAAAGAGGCGCCAGGGACACTAGCGGGTCCCTAGTGCCTCTTTTTTGACAGGAGCGGCGGCTGTCAGCGTGTTTGACAGCCGATGCTCAATTTTGCCGGCGTCGGTTCTCAAACCCGCTGACAGCCACGAGTTCGGAAACTGGACGCCGGCAAAATTGAGCATCCGGTTTTCAACCCGCGAGCCCATTTAACATTTTTTTTTTTAATTTTTAATTATTTTTTACTTTGGGACCTCCGACTTATCAGTTTTTCTGCTTTTCTGTACACTTTCCTGGTGCTGGCAGAAATTAACGCCTACCTTTGGGTAGGCGTTAATTTCTGGAAGTAAAATGTGCGGCTTGGCTGCACAGTTTACTCACTCAATCATGCGGGAATACCTAATAGGGCCATCAACATGCATTTGCATGTTGCGGGCGCTATTAGTTTCGGGGGGAGGGGGGGTTTGGACGCGCGTTTTCGATACGCTAGCTTTACCCCTTAAGCTAGCGCATAGAAAACACGCGTCCAAACGTGGGCTAACAGTGCACTCCGCCGGAGCGCACTGTACTGTATCGGCCTGTCTGAGAGGTGTGTATTGCCAAGGTAAACCTACTACTACAGCTGAAACTTTGCCAGTGGCTGAAAGAATGATACAGACGGACAAATTATTTATCTGCTTCTGGCAGTATGTGGAGTGTTTGTGCACTGCAATGACTTAAAGGCTCCTGCTTTTTCTGGGTAAAAGCAGCAGTGTCAAACAAATAATGTTATTAGGGAATAACTAGTATATAATAAAATATAGAAAAATAACTAGCTATATGTTTGTTGCTGAGAGTAAACTTAATTCTATTATCTCCACTTAAAAACTTGAAACTTTATTAATCTTAATGTAACTAATTATTTTTATTGTAGAGAAAAGACCTCAGTATTGGCGGGATATCCGAAGATCCGGAAACCACTTGAAAGCCAATTGTTTCAGTCACCGGTCTTATATATTCTTATTTTTATTTTAATAAAAATTGTCCAAAATAACTATTTTTTGTCTGTTTTTTATTACGGTGTCACTGTGATTTAATGTTGATAAGTTGCTATTATCTTATGTTAAGGGAACATACTTCCTGTTGTAAACCTCAACAAATTTCTTCAAAAAAGCATAGCTGTTTCCTAATTTTTCAGCTTTAGTAAAATTGTCCTTTTCTATGTTATCATTGATATTGAACAAGCATGGCTGTTTCTTGATTTTTCAGCTTTAATGAAAATGTCCTTTTCTTTATTATCGTTGGTGTGGGACATCAACTCTTGAAATTCTCTTCTTCACTTTTCCATATATCAAGTGACACCTCTCAATAGTTTTCTCTACAACATCAATTAAAATGCTTCCTAATAGCCCTACTAGGAAAATTCTATCATTATATTAAGTATGTGTATTTTTAACACTCCCGGCACTGTAGTAGATCATTTATCTAGGGCTTGCGGTATTTAATTCATTTTTAGCCGCACTGCCGCATCTCCTACTCAAAAGGGTCAGTTGACCACCGCCAGTATTCTTTAACAATCCCAACACATTATAGACTTTGGAACGGTGCACTTATCTGGCGCTTGTATTATACACGTCCTGTTTTACTGCGCTGCTGTGCCTCCAAATGAAAAGGTCTGCTTGACAATTTTACTAAAACTGAACTATTAGGAAACAGCTATGCTTTTTTGAAGAAATTTGTTGAGGTTTACAACAGGAAGTATATTCCCTTAACATAAGATAATAGCAACTTATCAACATTAAATCACAATGACACCGTAATAAAAAACAGACAAAAAATAGTTATTTTGGACAATTTTTATTAAAATAAAAATAAGAGAATATAAGACCGGTGGCTGAAACAATTGGCTTTCAAGTGGTTTCCGGATCTTCGGATATCCCGCCAATACTGAGGTCTTTTCTCTACAATAAAAATAATTTAGTTACATTAAGATTAATAAAGTTTCAAGTTTTTAAGTGGAGATAATAGAATTAAGTTTACTCTCAGCAACAAACATATAGCTAGTTATTTTTCTATAAAAGCAGCAGTGTGACAGCACACTGAGTCTTGTCTGTGATTCTCTTGCACTAAGTTTGATTTGTTTTTTTAATGTACATGGTCATTCAGCAAGCATCATCATTTCACTCACTGTACTCTGTATCAAAAGTGACTTACTGACCTACTGTCCTGTTTTTCCACATTAGGATGCACGCACATTATAATGCCAAAAGCCCTTACTCACTAGTGATCTGTTTTAATAAATTCTATCATTTTACTAGCATCATGAGACAGATATATCAATACGAAAGAAAGAGGGAAGGCTATTTTTCCTCCAGAGAGATCTGCAATAAACAAAGGTAGCAGTGGTGATGATGACAAGTATAGGATCATGAGGATTAGCTCCCATGCCCAAGATGCACCCCCCCCCCCCCCAATTGTCAAACCACAATGGATTTAATGCAGCTATTCATGGGCTTCTCTTTTTTTCCTAACAATACATTTTTGTGTCCTAACATCATTTACAGGTGTGGTAAGGTAAACTAAGGTGACCAGATTTCTGGTGGGCAAATCTGAAACACTTCTTCCCTGTAATGCCCTGTAAGTATGTGTGGATTATCTGGTGGATTGTCCCTGTAATGGGGATGGACCTTTGCTGCTCTTGTATGGTTGACTCAGCCTATGGGGCGAACCCTGTAGGTCCACATCAACAACTGGCGGAGGTTCTCTGGAAGGATATTGGTCTAGGGCTTCATCTTCACCAGCTCCTTTCCCCACAGGTTGAGCCCTTGGGTTCGGGGGCTGGCAGGACATAGGCGAGGGTCTCTCAGAGAATGCTGATGGTGACAGTCCAGGGCAGGTGGCAAGCAAGAGTAATTAGTGTCTAGGCAAGGGGTCAGAGGCAGGCAAGCAAGAAGAGTCAGAATCCAGGCAAGGAGTCAGATCCAGAGGTCAGTCCGTAATGAAGATAGGGAGGAGGCAAGAGGGACTGACACAGAAGGGCAGGCTGAAAGGCAGGCAGGGGTGGATCTGATGAGGCAGGGCAGGCAGGAGAGAGAAGGCAGGGCAGAACAAGAGGAGGCAAGGCAGGCTGGAGAGACAAGGCAGGCTAGAAAGACAAGGTGAAGGGGAACTAGCAACATGCACTACCAGAGGATAGGAGGACCTGCTACTGAGGCATAGTTTGTTGTGTGGCTGGGGTTAAATAACCAGCCACATGACACCATCACTGAATAAAAGGGAAGTCTCATTACATCATTTTATGTATCCTGTCGGAGGGAAGGGGTATGGTTACATAAAACTGGCATCAGAAACATGGGGCATGGAGACAGTTGGGACTGAGAAGGAGGATAGTATAAGGGATTGGGTGTTTGTAGTGTGTGCATTATTTTTTGTACCATAGAAGAAAAGGTCTCATAGAGAAGATGGCGGTTGGGAATTTTGAGTGGTGAAGATTTTTGTGCCAGAAAAGAACGTAAAAGGCCTTCTGAGTTTGTGCAGATCCGAAACTGTTTAAGAGGAAGTGAAGGAGGAACTTCCAGGTTGCGTAGCAGATGTCCCCAGTGTGTGGCACCACGTGGAAAGGGGAATAATGTTGATTCTCATGGTCAGCAGTAAGGATATCAATCTGACCTGTATCACCTGTGGTGGGATGTATCTCATATGTTCCCAAATGTTAACTGTGTGAGATGGAGACTGTTATGGAAGCCCAGGATTCTGACACACAATTTTGTATAGTACTCTCATCCTTGTAAACAGTTCTGGCTACTTGGATATTCCAGATAATAAAGTTGATGTTTTTGGAATATGAATATAATAGTTCTCATTATTTAGCCAGCCTATAAGATTGGATAGTGTTAGAGCCATAAATGGGTATTAGAAGTGTTCCTCCCTATCTTAATAGTATAAAGGACAGAATAGCCGTTGTTAATCATATTGTCACCAACAAGGTCCACTTCTCATCTGCAGGATCATTTTAAGAACAGGGGAAGTCCCATTCAATCATTTTATGGACCCTGTCAAGGGGGTTACAAGTTCATAAATAGTTATTAATCAGGTGACTCAGGGAGACCCATAACTTGTCATAGGAAATGAGAGGCAAGCAATTGGACTTACTTTTTGGGATTGGTCACTGTCAGAGCAAGATGCTGATCTCAATGACCCAGCATGGCCATTATTATGAGCAGAGAGGCTGCACTCCTTTAGTAAACCTGCTCTTCCTTTTCAGTTTGGAAAGGAAGCGCTTATGGGAGAAGGCAAGGCTGCAATTGTGTAACACCTACAGCAGAAGAGGACTTGAGCAGGTAGCGGCTAGGTAGAGAGTACATTGTACTAATCTCACCTTTTTATACCTTTCATCACTCCAAATCACATAAAATCCTTACTGATGGTAACTGTGCAGTTCGTAGCTCTGACTGTGCATGTAAAACTGCACCTCAAAATCTAACCCACAACCAAGACCTCACCCCAAGTTCAGAATGCCCACTCTTACAGTGGTATAAAAAGTTGACTAATATATGTGCCTCCCCAGAGGTGCTCTCTCTCTCTCTCTCTCCCCCCCCCAATATCACAAATTCCATTTTGGCCATAATACCCAGAAAAAAGGTGTAGTTATTTCTGGCGTTAAATCCTGCGATAGGGTGTGTTATGCTATCACACGCAATGTTAAGCACCCTTCATTTTCATTTACTCTTCCCTCTTGACTAAATTTTTAAAATTTGCATATGCATCTCATGATGTGTTATTTATTGCATGTATTAACACGGATGTTAGGGCCCTAATGCCTGTGATAAAGCCCTAACACGATTTGAAAAATGATCCCCTTTGTTTGTCAACCTCTCATGTCTTCTCCTCTTTATTGTCAAATTAGTTGTTCTCCCTACTGTTTTGAGGTTCACTGCTCCTTGGTATTCCATTGTGCTGCTCTTCTCTGAGTACTAGTCTTCAATTATTCTGTTATGTCTGAGTATTTGTTTCTCTAAATCACAGTTCTCAGCATCCTATTTTCTCCCTAGAGCTTTATTCCATTATCAGCTGCAATTTGTGTCTTCCTCCTTTCCCATTAGACTTTCACATTACACCAACAATTCTTCGAGAAGAAAAGATTCCATATACTTATACCACCAGGTCTCGCCAGTCCATCTTACTATCTACTTGGTTTTCCAGAAATTATCTGTGATTGGTAGGAGGAGTGAGATGAGAATGATGAACGTTTATCAATGGGGTAGGGGACAGACACTAATGATGGCCTATCCGTGATGAATGCAATATACCATATTCGTCTGATTCGTTTGCCCCCGAAAAGGTATGAGTAAGTCTCATGAATTATGGAAAGGTTTGCAATGCTGAATCCTGCTGTGTCCCCAACACCACCAGTTGGGACACACTACAACTACCACCAAACCACTGCTCCTGTCCAGGCCTGAGATGCAAGATTGAGGGCTAGAAGAGATGCCTTGCTGTTGTTATTGTTTGTAAGGTTTTGGGTGGACCCTTGGACACTGTGGCAGCTGACCACACCCATGGGGGGAAGTCCCGTGAGGGGCCACAGGTCAGGCTTAGCTTTGGGACACACAACACAGAATTATCTTTTATTAGACAGAGTTGAGAAGCCACCAGAGGTGGCAGTAGTGAGTAGAGATGAAGCCCAGCTGGGCTAGGGTTCCTCAGGATACTGGAACAGCGATTCCCTCTATGGCTATGCTGTAGTGGAGAAAACTGAGATAGTGAGTACAGTGGAGCATACACAGAGTTCTGGTATAGAGCCTCGTTGGTAAAGTTACTCACACAGCGGTTTCTCCCGGAAGGTGACACAGAAGCTGGAATAGAGGCAGGCCCTCAAGGAGCGAGTACCTGGTTCCAGGGAACAGCTCTGAGGAAATAAAGTTGGTAACTCACTGATGATGTAGGCAGCGGTTTCTTCCAAGCAGAAGAGATAGGTTCAGGCAGCGAGTCAGGGAACATGGGCCCTCGAGGAGCGAGTACCGGTTCCTGATAGCGACTTGAAAGAAATGAGAGGCCCCCGAGAAGCAGGTACCCCATTAAGATAAAGTCCAAAAATTGGAGAGGCAGAGTAGCTAGGTACAGAGAGTGAATCCCATCCATAAGGATTCCCTTGCTAACTCGATTAGCTAGCAAAAAGTATAGGCTTTTGTATCCGGGATGCCTGACGTCATCACAGGGGGACACCCCTGAGGTTTGAGCCAAAGAGAGAATAAGAAGCAGGGCCACGCAGCATGCGTGCCCTATGGTACCTGGACAACATGGCGGGATGCAGCGCCCAAGCCAGACCGGGGATGCCGGAGAGGATGTCAGGCAGATGCCGCAGCAGCCAGACATCCATCAACCGCGGGAGGAGTCGCAAAAACGGTAAGGTGGGCGGAGTGGATACGTCGGGCAGCGACAGTCATAACAGCTGTGTCCTGCTGTGTCAACAAAATCATCACAGGGGTCAACATACACTGACAAAATCCACCTGCCTTACCCTTACCAACATCTTAGGGGCCAGCATGCACGGATACTACATGAAGATGTATCCAAATACACCAAATCGGGGCCTGTCACGTCCTGCTGCCTTCTGACTTGTTGTCATCCTCAAATTTGATCTGACTCAGCTTTCTTCCTCCTAAGACATTCCCAAGAAAAACACTGGAACCTGATACTATAGAGGTCTGACAGGACATCCAGTAGCAGTGTTTTACTTCCAAACCCCAACATGAACACAGGGGTCTAGCAGCAGTTCCTGCAGCAGCTTGACACTAAAGTACCCCTACACCAACAGCCCAGAGGTCGCATCCAGCAGTAGCCTTATCTCTATACATCTAATACCTGCCTTCTTCCAAGCACAACTGCAAGATCATGACTCCACCAAGTTTATCCGCATGCTCAAGCCACCTCCGAGGCATGACTCCGCTGAGATCCTCTGGCTCATTTCCCCAAATGCCACCATGGGAGCTTGATACCACTGACTTCCCCTGCCTACTTCACCAGAAACAGTTCTTGAGGAGAAGCAGGCAAGGGAAGACAGGGGAGTCATACCTCAGTGGGGGGTGTAAACAAACTCCATGCCTGAGGCTGGATTCCACTGACTGCCTCTTCTTGCTTTGCCTCAACAACTGTTTGGAGCAAATCAGGCAGGAGAGGTCAGTGAAATCAGGCCTCAGGGGTGATGTTTGCCACTGAGGCATGACTCCGCTGAGATCTTCTGCCTCTTTTTAACAAACTCTGCCTCCGAGACATGACTTCGCTGAGATCCTCTGTCTCCTTTCCCCAAATGCTACCATTGAAGGTTGATTCCACTGACTTCCCTGCCAACCTCACCAGAAACAGTTGTTGAGAAGAAGTAGGCAAGGGAGTCATATCTCAGCAGGGTTTAGTTTACACTCCCACTGAAGTATGACTCCCCTGTCTTCTTTTGCCTGCTTCTCCTCAACAACTGTTTGGAGAGAAACAGGCAGGGGAAATCAGTAGAGTCATATTGCCTCAGTGGTGGTATTTTGGAAACAAGTTGGGATGGACAGAGTGAGAGACTACTGGTGCTGGTAAAGTAGTGTGGTGACATTGGTGAATGAGTCTCCAGTGTTACCACCACACTACTAGCAGCACCAGTCCAGTAGTCTCTCTCACTCTGTCCAATTCATGACCTATTTAATGATCCAGAAATCACTTCCATTTTCTTAAACTGTAGAAAAAGGTCTCTAAAGCCTAGAACATAAGACCATGAGTTGCCATACTGGGTCATACCAAAGGTCCATCAAGCCCAGTATCCTGTTTCCAGCAGTGGCCAATCCAGGCTACAAGTACCTGGCAGGATCCCAAAAGGTAGATTCCATGCTGCTTACCCCAGGGATAAACAGTGGAATTCCCTAAGTCCACTTCCTCCAGGAACTTGTTCGAACATTTTTTAAACCCAGCTACAGTACAGCATTTACCCTATCCTCTGGCAATGAGTTCCACAGCTTAATTATGAATTGAGTAAAAAAAAATATTTTTCCTATTTATTTTAAATGTCCTATTTAGTAATTTCTTTGCATGTCCCTTAGTCTTTGTACTTTATGAAAGAATAAACCAATTCACATTTACAGATTCCACACCACTCATTATTTTATAGGCCTCTATCATATCTCCTGTCAGCCATCTCTTTTCCAAGCTACAGAGCCTTAACCATTTTCTTTTGGCTGCCTTTCTCTGTACCTTTTCTATTTCTACTAGGGAAAGAATTTATAAACCTGTGGTTATAGTAATTTACTATAACTAGTATTTTTTGATGATAACCGTATCTTCATTTTGTATTGTGTATGTATGATAGTCAACAACTAAAGGAGGAGTATAATATGTTAAAGCTGCTGCCACCTATTTACAGCATGATAAAAATTGTTCTTTTAGAAAATTTGTTATAGGATATGCTCGAGTTTTTCTCTCTCTACCAAATGTTGGCAATCTGGCCCAGTCCTGTTAGGCATGAGAACCAATAGGGCAGATTTTAAAACATGCGCACAAATGTACACCCAATTTTATAACATGCGCTCGCAGCCGCACGCATGTTATAAAATCAGGGGACGGCCGAGCCCTCGGGGAGCCCCGTTGGCTTTCCCCGTTCCCTCCCCCCACCATCCCCTCCCTGTCCCGGCCCCCAGCCCTAAAGAAACCACCCCGTACCTTTGTTTTGGAAGTTACGTCAACTTGTGCGAGCTGGTCAACTGCCACTGTGCCGGAGTCCTCTGCCACGCCTCCCGGATTGCCACGGACCACCCAGCCATGCCCCACCACACCCCTGGATTGTCTGCCCCGCCCATTTAGAAAAGCCCTGGGACATACCATTGTCCTGGGGCTTTACGCGTGCCACCAGGCCTTTTGAAAATAGGCCCGGCGCACGTAGGTCTTTGAAAATCTGCCCCAATGTGTGTAACAAGAACCCCCTTCCTCCCCTCCAGGAGAAACACTTACATGTGAAGTAGAAAATAATTCATCACTCTTCAATGGTTGCATGCAAGGAATACTATACTTGGGAGGCTGGGATAGAAAAAAATAAACAATATATACGTGATTACATACAATAGACAGAGAGGAAAGGAAGCATATTCAGACTGACTAATACATGTTACTTGCCATCTAAATAATCCTTACATCCCCAACTCCTTCCCAAGCAGGTTTAGTTGACACATCCAGAGACTGTGAACCCCTTGCTGTCAGCTTAGAGGATGATCTTTTGCTATCAGAACATAAGAACACAAGATTTGCTATAGTGGATCAGACTAAAGATCCATGAAGCCCAGTATCTTCTTTCCAACAATGGCCAATTCAGGTCACAAATACCTGGCAGGATATCAAAAAGAATAGATTCCATGCTTATCCCAATGATAAGCAGCGGATTTCACCAAATCCACCTTAATAATGATTTATGGACTGTTCTTCCAGGAACTTGTCCAAACCTTTTTAGTTTCAAATTTTTTTTATTGCATTTCAAGAACCACAGCATAGAATACAAACAATCGCCAAAAGATGCGTGATCTCTGCACATCACAGGGCTCAATGCAATAAGTCTCAAAGTACAGCTTTTTAACTTTTAAAGTTTCCTGTAGCCACCCCCCCCCCCCCCACTATCTCCCACCCCACCCCCATCAATACCTCATTAAACAAAGATACAGCTTTGCCAATTAAAATCAAACCATCCTTGCACTTTCATCACCATAGTAGCCATGTCTTCAGTTCAGGCCAATTTAGAATTAAACTTGAGCTTTACCACACAGACTGTAAAAAAGCATCCCGCCTCTGCAGAAAACTTCAGCTTTTCTTGGTTCCATCAATTTTTTTGACATATTTTTCCATTACACAGACTTGATGTATCAATTTTTTCAATTGAGCTTCTGGTACTGTCCACGTTTGTCATATACATTTTTCCCCAACAATATTATTTCCCTACACCATAATCTTATATGAGTATTTTAAAGGTGTAGCCAGTGAAGTCATCCCACAATAATTCAGGTGAATCTAATTGGAGATAAACACCCTTAAGCTCTAATATATAACCTTGAGCCTTTTTCCAAAAGTGTTGTATATATACTCACGACCAGAATTGTTGAGATTACTTACCTGATAATCTCCTTTTCCTTAGTGTAGACAGATGGACTCAGAACGAATGGGTATAGTACGCTCGTGCTAGCAGTTGGAGACGGATCTGACGTCAGCACGGGTATATATACCCCCACAGGAAGCGTAGCAACTTAGTAATCTTCCTTGCAAAAGCTGTTATGGATGTGTGTACTGACGCTCAGTGAAATAGTGAAACAGGATTCCCCTGACCCATTGATAGTAGCTGGAGACCGCCAGCATTCCCAACCGGAAGGCGTTGACACCTGGTAGAGTGTACGCTCTTATGGAAACAGATGACATGGCTTACCTTGAATCGGTGAAACCCATGTGCACAGGCAGCTGGGCGGGATGCTGAGTCCATCTGTCTACACTAAGGAAAAGGAGATTATCAGGTAAGTAATCTCAACATTTCCTGGCGTGTAGCCAGATGGACTCAGAACGAATGGGATGTACAAAAGCTTTACTCCCAGCCTGGGCGGGAGGCTGCCTGAGGACCATGTAGTACCACCCTCGCAAATGCTCAGTCCTCCCTGGCCTGGATATCCAGATGGTAGAACCTGGAAAAGGTATGGAGGGAGGACCACGTCGCCGCTTTACAGATTTCTGCAGGCTCTGGTAGAATGAGCCTTGACTTGTAGAGGCGGAGACTTCCCAGCCTCCACGTAAGCTGCTCTGATAACTTCTTTAATCCAGCAGGCGATGGTGGGCCGAGAGGCCGCTTCCCCTTGTCGTTTCCCACTGTGCAGGACGAATAGATGGTCCGTCCTTCGTACATCTTGTGTCACTTCCAGATATCTGGGCAGCAGTCTGCCTATGTCGAGATGGCGTAGCAAACGCCCTTCTTCAGATTTCTTCAAACCCGCCGTGGTAGGCAAGGATATAGTTTGGTTAAGGTGAAACTGTGAGACCACTTTAGGTAGAAAGGAGGGAACCGTCCGAAGATGGATAGCCTCAGGAGTGATTCTGAGAAAGGGATCACGGCAGGACAGTGCTTGTAGTTCTGAGATGCGGCGTGCTGAGCACACCGCCAGCAAGAACACCATCTTCAAGGTTAGAGAATGGAGAGACAGACCCCGAAGGGTTCTGAAGGTGGATCCCGCGAGGAAATCCAAAACAAGGTTGAGGTTCCACAAAGGCACTGGCCACTTCAGTGGCGGACGAATGTGCTTAACTCCTTTCAGGAAGCGAGACACATCTGGATGCGTGGCAATGGTCTTGCCATCCTTCCTGGGACCATAGCAAGACAGCGCAGCCAACTGAACCTTGATGGAGCTGAGGGAGAGGCCCTTCTGAAGTCCATCTTGCAGGAAATCCAACACAATAGGGATTGTGGTTGCATGTGGATTGGTGCCATGAGTGTCGCACCATGCTTCGAATACTCTCCAGATCCTTACGTAGATGAGGGATGTGGAAAACTTGCGAGCTCAGAGGAGTGTATCTATCACGGGCTCCGAGTAACCTCTTTTCTTCAGTCTAGCCCTCTCAATGGCCAGACCGTAAGAGAGAATTGAGCTGGATCCTCATGAAGGATGGGACCTTGACGTAGAAGGTCCCAGAGAGGAGGCAGGGGAAGAGGTTCCCCTGTCCGCGTACCAGGGTCTTCTCGGCCAGTCTGGTGCCACTAGAAGAACTAGGCCCCGGTGTTTCTGAATCTTGTGGATGATGGCGCCCAGCAGAGGCCACTGAGGAAAGGCGTATAGCAGAGTCCCTGGAGGCCATGGCTGAACCAGGGCATCGATTCTGTGTGAGAATGGGTTGCGCTTGCGGCTGAAGTATCTGGGTACTTGAGCGTTGGACTTGTCCACCAGTAAATCCATGTCCGGAATCCCCCAGTGATCCACAATCATCTGGAAGGCTGTGGGTGACAGCTGCCACTCTCCCGGATTTAGGCTTTCTCTGCTGAGGAAGTCTGCCGTGGTGTTGTCCTTCCCGGCAATGTGGACGGCGGAGATGTCCTGAAGATTCGCTTCTGCCCAAGCCATCAGTGGGGCGATCTCCAGAGATACTTGATGGCTTCTGGTTCCGCCCTGACGGTTGATGTATGCCACTGTGGTGGCATTGTCGGACATCACTCTGACTGCTCTGTTCTTCAGTCTGTGAGCAAATCGAAGGCATGCCAATAGGACTGCCCGGGCCTCTAGACGGTTGATGTTCCACGCTGACTCTTCTCTGTTCCACCGCCCTTGTGCGGCGAGTTCTTCGCAGTGTGCTCCCCAGCCGCTCAGGCTGGCATCTGTGGTGAGCAGAGTCCACGTGGGTGATGACATCTTCAACCCCCTGCTCATGTGGTTGGACTGCAACCACCACCGCAATTGGGTCCGTACTCTGGCTGGCAGAGGAAGGTGCGTGGAATAGTTCCGCAAGCGGGGGCTCCAGCGAGAGAGTAGGGAGTATTGTAATGGTCTCATATGGGCCCTTGCCCAAGGTACCACTTCCAGGGTGGATGCCATGAGGCCGAGAACCTGCAGGTAATCCCAAGCAATGGGCCGACTGGCTCCCATCAAGTACCGGATACGCATCTGAAGTTTTAACCTTCTCTTGGTAGTGAGACTGACTGTATCTGCCTGGGTGTCGAACTGTACTCCCAGGTATTCCAGCGACTGGGAAGGCTGTAGGCAGCTCTTGCTGAGGTTGATTACCCAGCCCAAGCTTTCCAGAAGGGCGATCACTCTGTCGGTTGTCCGATGGCTCTCCGCTCGTGATTTTGCCCTGATCAGCCAGTCGTCTAGGTAGGGATGGACAAGGATTCCTTCCCGTCTGAGTGCCGCTGCTACCACTACGATCACCTTGGTGAAGGTCTACGGTGATGTGGCCAACCCGAAGGGCAGAGCCTGGAATTGAAAGTGGCGTCCTAGAACCTTGAAGCGTAGGTAGCGCTGATGATCCGGATGGATCGGGATATGCAGGTAGGCTTCTGACAAGTCTAAGGCCGTGAGGAATTCTCCTGGCTGTACTGCGGTCTTGACGGAGCGCAGAGTTTCCATGCGAAATCTCGGGACCCTTAAGTATTGATTGACTGATTTGAGGTCCAGTATGGGCCGAAAGGTGCCCCCTTTCTTGGGTACCATGAAATAAATGGAATAGTGTCCAGAATTCACTTCCCAGGCAGGTACTGGGATGATGGCTTTCAAGGACAGGAGCCTCGCCAGGGTAGCTTCCAATGCTGCCTTCTTGTGTGTGGGACAGGAAGATTCCACAAACTTGTCCGGAGGGAGATGATGAAAGTCCAGATAATACCCCTCTCGGATGATGGCGAGGACTCACTGGTCCGACGTAATCTCGACCCATCTGGGGTAGAAGAGAGTTAACCTGCCCCCTATGGCTCCGTCCCCCAGATGGATCGGCGGATTCTCATTGTGAGGCATGGCCGGGACCGGAGCCCGGGCCTGCTCCCCTCTTGCGCTGCTTGGTCCGAAAGGACTGGTTCCTGGCTTGAGGACGAGGTGCCTGGTAGCGACTCCTGTAGGGAATGAAGCACTGGGAGCTTCTACCCCTGGAGGGCCTTGGAAAGGCGCGCTGGTTCCTTCTGAACCGATCTTCTGGCAGTCGAGGTACTGGAGAAGCGCCCCATGTGCTGGCCAGTTTATCAAGGTCGCTGCCAAACAGGAAAGAGCCCTTAAAGGGCAATCTGGTGAGGCGTGTCTTTGAAGGCGCATCGGCTGACCATTTCCGGATCCAGAGCTGCCTCCTGGCAGCTACGGAGGATGAAATTCCCTTGGCTGTTGTTCGGACTAGGTCTGATGCAGCATCCGTGAGGAACGAGAGAGCAGACTCCATGTCTGCTGCTGGAGCCTTGTTCCTGACCTGTGACAAACAGGCACGCGTCACCACTGTGCAGCAGGTTGCGATCCGCAAAGATAAATGGTTCCCAGAACATCTCCTGCTTCACACTCCGACAAGACCCACAAGAACTCATCACCAGGCTAAACTCCAAATACCCTCTCCTAAACTCATGAAGCATACCACCTTTAGAGAACGATCTTTCATCATCGCAGGAACCGCCCACTGGAACAAAATGCCTTCCCAACTACGCCAGGAACCCTGCCACAAAAAATTCAAACACAATCTTAAAACATGGCTATTCAAACTAGCGTACCCTGACTAACGAACTAACTCTCTCCAAAGATACGTCTTGACCGCCTGACTGATCCGCGACCTCTCCTTTGCTCTCCCTTCCCCCACCCCTGTAGGTATTCTCCTCTTCCTCCCCTCCATCTATTACTTCCCTTTGCTAATTATCTTCACTGCCTTGTTTTAACTCCCTTGTTAAAACTAACATGTACATATGTATATTATTCCTGTATATAATTCCTGTATTATCTTCTCCTGCCCCTGTTAACCCTCTCCCTGTTAATGTTAATATTGTAAAGCTGGTTGCTAAGTTATGTTATATTGTGAACCGAGGTGATGTTTTTCAAACGTGCCTCGGTATATAAGAAACCTTACATACATACATACATACATACATACATACATACATACATAAATAAATAAATAAATAAATAAATAAATAAATAAAGCTGCCACCTCAAAAGTCTGTTTCAGAATGGTGTCCAGTCGCCGGTCATGAGGCTCCTTGAGGGCCGCCCCCCCTTCAACTGGAATGGTAGTGCGCTTGACCACAGCGCTAATCAAGGCGTCCACCTGAGGGCACGCCAGCAGCTCCTGGATAGCCGGCGCCAGTGGGTACATGCCCGTCAGGGCCCGACCCCCTTTGAATGCGGCCGCTGGTGCAGCCCATTCTAAATCTATCAATTGTTGTGCTGCTTGCAAGAATGGAAAATGGTGGGCTGTAGGACGAAGACCTTCCGGCAGGAGGTTCTGCGCAGAGGGCACCGTAGCGCTGGGACCTGTAATATCCAATTCCGCCAGGCACTGAGACACCAGATCCGAGAGATCCTCCTTAGGGAAGAACCGCCTCATGGTTCTATATGGCTCAATCCCTGGGGGAAGTTCCCCCTCGTCCGGGAGTTCGGACTCGTCCGGTGAAACCTCCTGGTCTGACTGGTCTGGACTGTCCAGCGGCGGGAGGTCCCGCTCACGATAAGGGCGTGAGGATCCAGGAACAGGATCCGCTGGAGCCACCACTGCAGCGGCAGCCGCAGCGGCCGCCACAGTCGCAGGCACCGCAGAAACAGCAGGAACAACAGGAACAACTGGAACCGCAGGGCCTGGATGGGAAGCCGTTTGCATCTGTACAAAGGCATGAATCCCCTTAAAGAGATCCACCCAGGAAATTGAAGCAGCCTCTAATCGCCGGGGTACAAGATCCCCCAGGATTCCCGATTGGTCGAGACTGACCGCTAAATCCGGGGTAGCCCCTGGGGAACTGTCAGCAAATCGTGGCTGAGACTGGTCCTGGCCCGAGGGTCCCACGGCCTCCTCACATTGGGCACATAGGGAGTCTGGCTCTTCACTGTGCGTGGCTCGAAGCTGGCATGCAGAGCAGAGGCCGAGGGCTTTAATGCCAGAGGCAGGAGGCGCCCCCGCTGAAGACGCTGAGGCGTTCTGTTCCATTGAAAAGAATGCGCTGAATGAAAAGCGTCAACAATATGCGCTTAGCACAACAGGCGCTTAATAATATGCGGCAGCAATATGCGCTTAATACAACAGGCGCACAATAATAATATGCGGCAGCAATATGCGCTTAGCACAACAGGCGCTTAATAATATGCGGCAGCAATATGCGCTTAATACAACAGGCGCACAATAATAATATGCGGCAGCAATATGCGCTTAGCACAACAGGCGCTTAATAATATGCGGCAGCAATATGCGCTTAATACAACAGGCGCACAATAATAATATGCGGCAGCAATATGCGCTTAATACAACAGGCGCACAATAATAATATGCGGCAGCAATATGCGCTTAATACAACAGGCGCACAATAATAATATGCGACAGCAATATGCACTTAATACAACAGGTGCTCAATAACAATAAGCGGCAGCTATATACGCTTAATACAACAGGCGCTCAGCCATATGCGGCTAACAATATACGCTCAATGATATGCAATATGCTCTCAGCAATATGCGGTCATGAATACACGCTCAATTGTATGCAATATGCTCCTAGCAATATGCGGTTAGCAATACACGCTCAATTGTATGCAATATGCTCTCAGCAATAAGCGGTTAGCAATACACGCTCAATGTTATTCAATATGCTCTCAGCAATAAGCGGTTAGCAATACACGCTCAATGTTATTCAATATGCGCTTAGCAATATGCGGTTAGCAATACACGCTCAATGTTATTCAATATGCTCTCAGCAATAAGCGGGTAGCAATATACGCACAATGAGGAATAGAATAGGCGCAGGTCTATGACTAAGCGCATATCACGGGCACTCAATACCTGAACAAGGCCACAAAATGGCGCCCTTCACGGCGTGCCACGCCGCCGATCCTCGGTTCCTCGGAGACCAAAAGTAAGAGATGTATGCCTTACCTGATCCTCGGCGCTTCCCGGCTGGAACCCGGGCGGTCTCCGGCTGCGGGGGGAGAGGGGAAATACCTTCACCGCCGCGTTTGAGGATATGCACCCACTGCCTCGTCCACGCCGGGACCGAGGCGCCTCGTATGCCTCACCCGAACCTCGCCTGGGGGCTACGTCCCTGCCGCGATTCGGCCACCGGACCGAGGACTTAAACCTCCGGGGGATCATGGAAATCACCCCGGGAAACTCTACTGGGGGAGGGAGCGTAGGGTATCACCGCAGGAGTGCGGGGCTCGATGCTGTAGAAGTTTTAGTAAAAAGAAAGTAGAAAGTAGAAAATAGAAAGTAGATTTGGAAAACACGCTCAGCGAGCGTGCAGGCTCTCCAAACTGCTTTGGAGACGGAAATTACTAAGTTGCTATGCTTCCTGTGGGGGTATATATACCCGTGCTGATGTCAGATCCGTCTCCAACTGCTAGCACGAGCATACTATACCCATTCGTTCTGAGTCCATCTGGCTACACGCCAGGAAATGATGACTTTATGTACTTGCGGCTTCTCAACATTTTTGACATTTGTCAGAAGCTGCTAAACCCAAACAATGTGCTTGTTTCAATGAAATATAAAATCTATACAAAACTTAAACTGAGTTTCTTTCAAGCTAATATTAATAGTGAGTTTTCGCAATCTGGAGAAACATTTAGCATAGTAAAGAAAAGAAAGTGCAACTCCTAGCTCTTGAGTCCATTCCAACCCGGGGTAACCATCTTTTTTTTTTTAGTGTTTTATACCAAAAGGATATAGTATGGTGGAAGAGGATCCTTCAAATCAAATACCTCTGAGAGGAATTCCCACACTAAATTATTTACTCCAGGCAGGTCCAGCGAATGAACATAGTGTCTCGCCTGCAAATATACTTAGAATTGTGTTAGGATTTGTAGATATATGGGCCCTCGGCTGAGGTGAGAGATGGTAACGCCCACAGGGAGGAGCCCTGTGAGCCTCACCGTTGGGAGGCGAGGTCTCAGCGGACGTCAGACCCAGGGGTTCCTGCCCTGATGTGCTTAAGACTGGCCCGTGTGCGCACGTCTAAGGGATTCAGTCTATGAAGTTGTTTCCATTTTCTATAAGGGAAACAGGATTTATAAAAGAATGAAAGGTGCTACATTTATTTACTGATTTCAGTATTTTCATAAGGCAGGAGCTTGTCTAATGTGGGCAGCCAGGACCATCTCTTCCCTCCGCCCTCGCCCTTCACAAATTAACCACACAATAAATACAGCACAACCAAATTGGAATCAACAGGGATCACGTGATGTGGTGAGCGGGGTCGGTCACGTCTGCCTCCGCTCCGAACGGCTCATCCTGCTTCTGACCTCTAAAACCTGCTAAAACCCCGGACATCGACCTCACCTTGGTTGAGTGACATTTTCGCATGTCTATTACATCTTTTATGGCCAAATCGCCGTCAAACATGGCACCAAAACTGGCGAAACGGGACAAGGAACACCCTAAGGCAGCGGAACCTAAAATGGTGCCCGGAACACCAACCATGGCGTCCGGAGGGATCCCTCCGGTGAACGCACTATCTCCCTCTTCTGTGACGGCAATCCAAGAAGCGGTACTAGCGGCTCTCGAGGGGAAGCTAACGGGGATCTCCGACCAAATTGCGGGGCTACGGGACTCCTTTCAGGAGTATGCCCCTCGTCTGTCGCAGGTCGAGGAAAGGACGTCCTCCCTGGAAGACGCGGTCATAGAGCTGCAAAAGACAGTACGTACCTTAGAAACGCAGCTTCAGGAGCAAACAGACAAATCGGAGGACCTCGAAAACCGGGCCCGTAGGTCTAATATTCGTTTTCTGGGTATTCCGGAGACCCTGGAGGATAATGCGCTACGCCCCACCTTGTTAAAATGGCTGCCGGAGGTTTTAGGCCTGCCGGCGCTGCAAGGGCCTCTGGAAATAGAGCGGGTGCATCGTATAGGAGCCAGGGGTCCGACTCAAACGAGGCCTCGTGTCGTTATAGCTAAAATCCTGAACTTCCATCATAAAGAGCTTATTATGCAGGCAGCTCGGAAAACTGAGAATTTACAGTTTCAAGGCACCCCAGTACGGCTGGCCCCAGATTATTCTGCGAAGGTGGCTGCCTACGAAGAGCCTACGCACCTATCTGCAGCACTCTAATCGCTAGAAACATTCGTTTTGGAATGCAGTTCCCAGCGAAACTACGCATCAATCACGCAGGGAAGTGGCAAACATATAACAGTGTTGAAGAGGCCTCAAAATTTTTGGACTCTTTAAACAAATGACATGCAGTGCATTAATGCTCTGTTATGGGGTTTATTCCTGTGTGTTGTTTACCTGATTAGAGAGGTTGGAGGCAGGCTCTGAGCCGAACGATCACTCATTTGGATCTTCGTTCAGTACAAGTGACTGAACGCTTTTGGGTATGGTGAAGGGAAAGGGGGGAAGGGGGGGGTGGGGGCTTTGGTAACTCGGGAATAGTGGGATTTTTTGTTCATACTTCTCTTTTATGTCTTTTTCTAGTGTTTTCCTCATTGGGAAATGGTTGGGAGTTAGGGATGCTGGTTGGCTGGGAGCCAGTTCCCTACCCTAAATTGGTACCGTTTTACCCTTTAAATTGTTTTGCTAGAGCTAATGGGTAGTAAATGTAGGCTCATTTCGTGGAACGTAGCTGGACTGGGTACTCCCATAAAAAGGAAGAAAATTTTCCAGCATTTGCAAAGGTTGCGGGTCAATATTGCTTGCTTGCAGGAAACACACCTCTCCGAGCCTGAAAGTAAAAAACTGTGTAGGGAGTGGGCCTCGGCTTGTTACTTTTCGGAAGCCTGCGGGAAAAAGAGAGGGGTGGCCATTTTAATACACAAAAATACCCCCTTCACATTACACCAACAACTTAAAGACCCGGAGGGCAGGTACGTTGTGGTGGTAGGCAATCTTGCAGGGAAGGAGGTGACTATATGTAACCTTTATGCCCCCAACGTGCCTGACCAAGGTTTTCTCAACCATTTATCCCAGCTCCTATTGACAAACGCACGGGGGGAGTTACTATTGATGGGAGATTTCAATAGCATTGCCAGCAGTGCTTTGGATAAATCACAGTTGCCCGCTAGTTATAAACCCACCTCTGAATCCAGTATCCGACTCCTTTGCAAGCGTCTAGATCTTATTGACATCTGGCGTACCTTACATCCAGAGGTGCGGGAATACACTCATGTTTCTAGAGCGTATGGTACCATGTCAAGAATTGATTACATTCTTACCCCTGCCACCCTTTTTTCAAGTGTCGCAGAGGCGGACATAGGTTCCATTATTATTGCTGATCATGCCCCGATTTGGGTAGACTTGTGGCTGTCTGCATCGCGCTCTGGTCATAGGTTTTGGAGGTTTCCGGGTCAGCTGAAGGAGGACAAGGACTTCCACAGCTATTTAAAGGAGAAGTGGGAGGAATATGCCAAGCACAATGCACAACATTATAGTGACCCCTCTTTATTCTGGGAGACGAGTAAGGCCGTTCTCAGGGGGAAATCATAGCTTACTCTGCTTTAAAAAGGAGGAAACTAAACGCAGCTATCTTGCAGTTAGACACTAAGCTTCAGGCTGCAAAGCTGGCGTTGGCTGGGAATCCCTCGGGTGCACATCGGGAGGCTTATGCGGCCTGTCTCAATGCGTTAAATGCCCTTTTACATGTAAGAGCCCAGCGCTCTTTAAAGGCTTCGGAGCACTTCTTCTTTCGGTATGGCAACAAATCCAGTAAGCTGCTTGCTCGGTTGGTTGCTGCCAAACGGAAGAAAACCTTTATTGGCAGTCTCCACTCCTCAGCTGGGACTCCTTCCCATACAAGCAAGGATATTTGTGAAATTTTTCGCCTATTCTATGGCAGCCTATACAGTGAGGATAGACTGGGGGGGAAAGCCGATGAGAATCAATTTTTTGAGGGGCTCCAACTCCCACAAATTACTTCTTTACAAAAGGAGATGTTAAGCCGACCTATCTCGGCCGGAGAGGTACGTGGAGTAATTAAAACTTGTAAAAATCACAAATCACCGGGACCGGATGGACTGACATCCGAATATTATAAAATTCTCAGCCCTTCCATTGTAGATACTATGGTGTCCTTTTTTAACCATGCCTGGGATACCCAACATTTCCCTGCGAAATTTAATAGGGCGTATATTACAGTATTACCCAAGCCGGGTAAGGACTTGCTTCAGGTGTCATCTTATCGTCCCATATCCCTATTGAATACTGACCTAAAGATCTATGCCCGCATATTAGCAATTCGCCTGAACTCTGTCCTGCCTGCGATAATATCCCCTTACCAGGCGGGTTTTGTGAGTGGCCGGAATGCGAGTGCCCATGTCATTAGGCTTCTCGCCGCCATTGAAGCATCACACACCTGTCAGGTTGAGTCACTGGCTGTGGGGTTCGACTCAGAGAAGGCGTTTGACAGAGTCTCTTGGGATTATATGTTTTCTGTTCTCGCTCGCTTTGGCCTCCCAGACCGCCTCATCACTGCCATCTCTATATTGTATGAGGACCCGATTTCCCAGATTGTGGTCAATGACTCTCTCTCCGATGGGTTTCAGATAAAAAGAGGGGTCCGACAGGGCTGTCCGCTCTCCCCCATACTGTATATTCTGTCTTTAGACCCTTTACTCCGTAAGCTAGCGGACTCACCGGTTATACACGGCATGCCACTTAAACAGACCTCTTTTAAACTAGCGGCTTTCGCTGATGATATGCTGGTCTTTCTTAGTAACCCATCTGTGTCCCTGCCCCATGTGTTACATATTCAGTCCACATTTGGCAAATTTGCGGGTTTAAAAGTAAACGTAGACAAGTCTGAAGCTCTGGATGTGCTGGGAACGCTACAAGCCAAATGGTTGGGAGTTTTCCCGCTGAAATGGGTCTCGACCTCATTAAAATATCTGGGGGTTTATATACCAGCTCTCCCTAGTCAAACCTACATGTTAAATGTTACACCTCTTAAAGTGAAACTCCTTAAAAACCTATCAGCTTGGCAGGGTTTGCCTTTATCTTTGTCTGGGAAAATCTTGTTACTTAAGATGATGGAAATTTCAAAATGGTTATATCTGTTTCATATGTTACCGCTCTGGTTAAAAAAACGTGACATTTCTGACATTCACAAAGGAATTGTTTCCTATTTGTGGAATGGTAAACGAGCCCGCATCCCATTACAGGTACTTATGGCTTCTAGACTGGAGGGTGGTCTGAACTGTCCAGATTTGGAAAGCTACAATCATGCTTGTCTACTGCGCCATGTCAAGGACTGGGTTTGTGACTCGTCGACTAACTCTCCCTTGGACTTCTATAAATGTTGGCTATCTCCACATGCTCCTAGTGCGGTCCTCCAGATGCCAGATGCCCAACTTCCCACGTCTGTTGTGCGCAGTATAGTCATCCGTCCTATAAAGCTGGCATGGAAACATCTTTGTCGTCAGCTGAGAATCTCGTCTGGCCCTCATGCAGGGCTTCCTATCAGAGGCTGCTTGCTGTTCCCCCCAGGGATGACCTATTTTCTCTTCCAACAGTGGTCCCAGATGGGTCTGCGGTTCATGCACCAGCTCTTTGATGCTACTGAGAACCCGCCGCGACTGCACAGTTTTCAGGACTTACAATCTCTATTCCATCTGCCTGCAGCGGACTTCTTTGGATTTCTCCAAATCAGACATTTCATACAAGAGCAACAAAGACTTCACCCGGAATTCCTCTCCCATTACATTTCGGTGCGAACTTTTATGCTTGGGGAAGATGGCAAACGCAACTCATGCTCTCAATTTTATGCAGCGCTGACTGGCCTACATTCTGGACATGTCCTAGATCGAGTAGCTCAACGATGGAATTTGGTACTTTCCTGCAATACTGCCAATTCTGTTTTTAAGAAATGCTTCTTGAGACTACCAGGTTCTGTTGAAAATGTTTTATTGCGTGACAAAGCCTACAAATTTCTTCACCAGGCATTTTATTCGCAACAACAAGCTTTCTACGTGGGCGCCACTCCACATAAGAATTGTTGTAGATGTGGACAACAAAACCCGGACTTTCTTCACTGTTTCTGGGCATGCCCTTGCCTGCAGTTATTTTGGGGGCACTTACAGCACCAGCTAGAGGGACTCTGGGACTGACTCTTTAAAGCTTTAGACCAATACCACTTACTATCAATAACAATCTTGCTATGTTTTTCCTGTAATGCTTTTCCCAGGCTCTCTATGTATTTACTTTGTCCTATTGTTAGCCAATTCTCCCATGAGGTTTTCTTGGTCTCAGATTCATGATTGTTTTCCTTGTTACCAAAGTCTATGGGGAGGGAAGGGGGGGGTTGGGTTGGACTGGAATGGAATGGGTTCTGGGGACAAAACTAAAATCGAGCGGCAATCGAGACCTTGTACGGTATTTATTCTTTGCCAATTTCTGATGTTCTGTGCGCAGTATCTGTGAATTTATCATGTTTTGTTGTGTTGACTGTTGCTGAATAAAAATTATTACACAAAAAAAAAAATTGGAATCAACAAGGCCGCAGCTTTATTTTTACAATCCAGCAGTGCCCGAGCCAAACTGTATCACCCCCCCCCCCCAAATTAGGAACTCCATAGAGACCATCCGCCACCTCCCAGCAAGATGATCGCCACTAGGTCACCAGCCTAGCAATTCCAGCAATGGTCAACACACACAACTCCTGCCGCCGTCCAGCAAGGGGCTGAAACCCTTGACCCCCGCCACCATCCAGCAAGGAGTCATGTGGGAACAACTGAACCCAGCTGTGCCCTTTTGTGACTTCCACTTGGCACCTGCCAAGCTGTACCATCAACCAGCACAAGGCTGCCCCCCCCAAAATAGGCTTGGGCCACCCGCCACAGGTTCAGGTTAGAAACCAACCCTGCGACCCCCCAAAGATGCAGCCCCGGATTCGAATTACAACAGCTCCTCCAAGGCCTCTTGAAATGTATTCAGGAATAAATCCATACCTATAAAGGACAAATGGACTCCATCCTGTCCAAAAAACCTCGGTAACATCTCCTATGACCATGCATGTCTGATGGGGAAACCCCCCACCCATCGTAACCAAGAGCCAATCTGCTGATTGGCCTTCCCCCGACTATTGCGCCATCTTACTTTACCCATTTCAGCAGGCCTTGCAATTATATCAGACCAACAAATCGTGGTACTTGGTGACCAAATAGAAATCAACATTAGGTCCTTGTGAACCATACTAATAAATTTACGACCCGAACCTTTACCCCAGTCATTTCCCCCAAGGTGGATGATCAAGATCCTGGGCTGCCCAAAACTTTCCAGAGCCCAACGTAAACAGGGGATCAGCTCATTCCACATCATCCCACTGAGTCCAATCCAATGAACACATATCCCTTTCCCATGCAAGTCCAAATGCACTCCATATGGGCGACTGCAGGCATGTCGAAATGCTCGGGCAATAAAGGAATGTCCTAGAATCCAGACCTCCTGACTCGAGCATGTACCACCTGCAAAGAGAGTAAAATTAGTATCATGTCTACTGCTCACCCTGCCCCAACTGGATATAGCCCTTGAAGACCACAGACTGCCATTTGCCAATCGAACAAATCATATCTCCAGGCAAACCAGACCTGGCAGCTGAGGTTGCCGCACCAATTCTGAAAGAGTGCGTACCAAAGTTCTTAACCTCTAAACCCAGATCTGTTAAACAAGCTTTCAGTACCGCAGCGAACTGAAACTTGGTCAGAGGTCTGAGGTCCTGATGAATCAGGAAATGATGACCGCCTGCCGGACGAAGACAGGAATATATCTGCGAGTTATGCACCGGGCAGATCACCAAGCCACTGACAGCCAGAAGCGTCACTGAATTGCCCCGTCCCGCTTGGTCAGTTTTGGGCTTAGGAATATATAATATTACATAATCAGGACCCAATGTTACATGTTTATTAAGCAACCCCGAGAATTCAGCTTCCTTCATGGCTCTGTCTACCAGTTCACCAATGCGAAAGGCCCCAAAGAAAACCAGGACGAAAGCTGCCTGGAACAGCGAACTCTCGTAAGAGGATGTACAGATCCTGGACAAAGTATTCCAAAGTTGAATCAACAGGTCATGAGTAATAGGTAAACGTCCATCAGTGCTAGGTGTTAGAGTTCTCAACCAACCAAGTAACACCCGATGAATTACGAATCTCCCCATTGGGAACCCCCAACCGTGAGCCAGCATGAAGGAAGAATAGCCCGCTAACTGCCTGGTCACTACCGATTTAGATATCCCCTCCTCTCTCGCTTTCTCAATAAACTGCAACACATGTCAGAGAACGAACCCCAGCGCCAGCCCATGGACCAAAGGAACGATACCACCTTACAGGAACCATTCATTCATACATTTATTTATTTATTTACGATTTTTATATACCGACGTTCATTTCAAAAAGAGATATCACATCGGTTTACAATAAGGTACAATAGGTAATTCACTATCCCCTAAAAGGGCTTACAATCTAACATTTTTGTGCCTGAGGCTAAATAAAACCATCAAAATCAAAGTTCTTAACAATTAAGCAAATGGTATAACAAGGCGCATATTAAAGAAATAACACAAAGGGTTGCACAAAGGGGAGTGCCTTTCAAACTGCCCGGCTCCGTTTGTGATGATGTCAGGGGAGGGGGCGGGTCTCAGAAGCATATAGCTCGTCCAGCTAGATGTGGCTAACGACGCCCGCAGCAATCTCCATGCCCCGGGGAACCAAAACTCCAGAGGAAAGATGGGACTACAGCCCCGACAGGGTCCGCCTCCGGTGCAAGCTGGTGAAACAAATCCCATTTAGCACGAGAAAGCCTGTTTCTTACTCCAGGTACATGTCGAGCCCAGATAGTGATGTTTAAAGACAAGCATCACAGGATTAGTTCCCGCAGCAAATCAGATATAATCAGGCACTTGGCAGAATGCTTATTTATCACCTCCACTACACCTAAATTGTCGAACCAAAATATAACTTTCTTGTTACTGAGTCTCAACCCCCATAAGCATACCGCCACTACTATTAGGGAATAATTCCAAAAAGGTAATGTTCTTAATAACAAAGGTAGCTGTCCAGTCCTTGGACCAAGGAGCAGCGCACCAGGATCCCTGAAAATAAACCCTGAATCCGACTGAACCCGCCGCATCTGTAAACAATTCCAGATCATGATTCGACATACCCTTAGCTTGCCAAAAGGAGTTCCCATTGAAATCCCACAAGAATCGATCCCAAATCACCAAATCCTCCCTCATGCTTTCAGAAATCCGGATATGATGGTAACTCTTAAGTACACCTCGCATGGCAAAAGAAAATCGACTCTTCCCATTGGAATGACATGACAAGCGAAGCTCAGGCTTCCCACCAAAGCCTGAAGCTCCTGCAGAGTCACTTTAGGACGTCCCAACAAGCCCTGCACCATCTTCCTTAAATTAGCAACTTTATCCTCAGGCAGCCGAGAAACCATCTCAACCGAGTCTAGTTCCACTCCCAAAAACACTAAATTCGTAACAGGGCCTACTGTCTTATTTTCAGCAATAGGAATTCCCAAGCAATCAGCCACCACATGAAAGCATTGCAGCAGCCGAATCATGCACAATAAAGCTCTGGAATTTGTTGCCAGAGGATGTGATTAGTGCAGTTAGTGTAGCTGGGTTCAAAAAAGGTTTGGATAAATTCTTGGAGGAGAAGTCCATTAATGGCTATTAATCAATTATACTTAGGGAATAGCCACTGCTATTAATTGCATCAGTAGCATGGGTTCTTCTTAGTGTTTGGGTAATTGCCAGGTTCTTGTGGCCTGGCTTTGGCCTCTGTTGGAAACAGTATACTGGGCTTGATGGACCCTTGGTCTGACCCAGCATGGCAATTTCTTATGTTCTTATGTTCTTAACCCTTTTGCCCCACTAGGAGGAAATCATCCAGGTAATGAACAATGCATGGAGAACTCGAGCACTGCTCTACCATCCAGTGGACAAAGGAACTAAAAGCTTTGAAATACGTGCACGTAATCGAGCAGCCCATAGGCATACATTTGTCGAAATAGAATTCATGATTGAAGCGAAAACCAAATAAATGAAAATTATCTGGGTGAAGTGGCAACAGTCTGAATGCAGACTCGATGTCCACTTTGGCCATCAGCGCTCCCTCACCCTGCCTTCGGACCAACCAAATAGCGGATTCAAAGGATGCATATTGCACAGAACAAAGCTCCCTTGGGATAAAATCATTCACGGAATTCCCCTCTGGGTAGGACAAGTTATGAATCAACCTGAACTTCCCGGCCTCCTTTTTCGGGATGACCACTAGGGGTGACAGTACAAGGTTCGGGAAAGGAGGCTCCGAGAAGGGGCCCGCAATCCGACAAAGAGCAATTTCAGCTATCAGTTTATGCTTCACTATGTGCGGCATACGGCGGACTGATGGGCAATTGCACCCTCCCCCAACCCCGCTAGGACTGCAGAAAGGAATATAAAAACCCCATTGAAATCCCCTATATAACATGAGGCCCAGGTCGACAACCGGATACTTTTGCAACCATGACCACAGCACTTCAACTTTGATTGGCGTTGGAGCCCTACTAAGCCCGTCACTTACCAACTCCCTTGCCTGGGGGTCTGGCTGCAGGTCCCTCGCGCTTGACACACTTGGTAACTGGGTGACTGGAACCATAGTGGGAGCAAATGTGCTTGAATTTGCAATCAGGGAACACACATCCAGAGCAGTTGAATCACCAGCACACATCTGGAATGTTGCTCGCTGCTCGTCCCACACCTCCCAGTGTGGGACTTGCTCGAAAGGGCCAATTACCCACACTTGGAAGGTTACTTCCCAAAGCCACAGAACCTTCACCCTTCATTTGAGTTAGCCACAGCCCTACATCCCGCGTACCCCACAATACCATTTTGTTCTCTTCCATAGAGTCCCTAAAACGCTCATCATAATTGAGCCAGGACCACCCCTCATATTCTCTGCTGGCTGCCAGGATGGCGTCCGCGTAAGCCAACAAAGGACCATATTGTGATGGGTCGTGATGCCCACCACACTTGCCAGCCAAAGGAACGACCTGATCCAATTATGAATGTTACGCGACACTGTCTTTTGAGTACCATAATGACGGTCGCTATGCCTCTTTCTCCGTTTCTCACGTCTCTTACTCCTCCTCCCCTCTAGCAAGTTAAATACATCTATGTATTTGCACCACTGAATCTTTTTCCTAAGGGATCTGGGAACATCCTCCCAAAGTTCCGTGCATGTTACTAGCGCTGGCGCCCCCCATCACCATGCTGGCCCTTGCCTGGGGAGCGCTCCGAGGTCGAGGAAGAACTAGAGCTGTTAGAGGATGTATGGGAAGATGTTGACGAACTGGATGAACTAGAGCTGCTGGTTTTAAGAACATAAGAACATAAGAATATGCCATACTGGGTCAGACCAAGGGTCCATCAAGCCCAGCATCCTGTTTCCAATAGTGGCCAATCCAGGTCATAAGAACCTGGCAAGTACCCAAAAATTAAGCCTATTCCATGTTAAACTCTTTTTTTTTATGCTTAGACTTTGACCGCTTTTTCGCTGCTTTGCTGACTGTAGTCACAGACCTACCACCCTCCGCTATACTATCTTTCTCGCTCGCTGTAACTGTGCTCCTAGCTTCAGTGCTAATCTTCTCAACCCGTGCCACCTCACCAGCCTGCCCTAATATGGACTGTTCACCCTGTCCCACTAGCTCCTCCCCTCGAGCAACTTCGGTCGTCGCACTCTCACTCCTGGCAACCCCTGCTGACGAGAGCTCCCTAGCTCCAATCCCGCTAGGAGGTAACCCACCAGCCTGCTCCGCTGACGAGCTTGGTCTCGGAGTCACGACCACGGGTTCTGGAGTCGGACCTGGAGTGTTGCGCCACTCTTCTTGCCTCGACATACCTGGCTCGCCTCCTCCGCTGCCCGACCCTGTAACGGCAAACCAGAAACAGCAGCAAACGGACCAGCACTTCCTGCATCTCCATCGGCACCGTGTCCCTCCCAACCATGCGGGTAAAACCCACCCGGGAGAGGTCTCGAGCCAGGATGCCAACCCCATGGCCCAACATTACCTCCTGCTGGATCCTCAAATTCAGGACCAAAAGGCCAGCTCGAAGGAGGAATACCCCAATTCCCCGCATTAACTTGCCGGCTGTGGTAACCAGGGCTGTACCTGGGTGGGAAGTTGCCTTCCCATTGTGTGAACCCGAAAGGATTGGGATCCTCCCAGGGAGCCCTCTCCATAGTGGCAGGTCCTGCAAATCCTGGTCTGTTACCAGCAAGAGGAGATGCAGCCGCAACATTTCCACGGTAGACTGAACTCCCTGCTCTCTCGAATTCTCATGCCACCGAACAGCTTTGCCACGACCCCCACCATTCCGGACCCCAAAAATTAGGAAGGGGAAAAGGTGCCCCCCCCTCACCCAGAGGACCCCTACCAATCTGCCTATTGTCTGCTTGGGGGAGTGAAGCCTCGACCCCCCCCCCTCCTCAGCTGCCACTCGGGCTCTGGATTGTGTGGCAGTACTCTTTTTTTTTTACTATTCCCACCCTTCGGTCCAGCACTCTCTTCCGCTGCCACCCTACGGGAAGCGGCCTGGCGTACAGGTGCTTTTGCCTTATCCAGTGCCTTGGCACGCGATGCAGCAGGCACACTCACCCGGCAAAGCTGACCGTCCTCTTGAGGTTCAGCTGGCTCAGGCTCAATCAATCTCGGGGAATCACCCACATCCTCCGTCGCTACCGCAGCCTCCTCAGATTCCATCACGCGATGCGACACTGGACCGTCCGCTGCAAGGCTCGCTGCCCCACGCTAGGATCATTCTCTTCTCACAGTCCTTTATATATATATATATATATATTTTTTTTTTTTTTTTCTGAACAGTCCAATAGTGCTAGCAATTCAACTTGTAATATTAGCTCCTCTTTCTTTTTTTCTTTTTAAACACCATGATTTCCCTGTTACTTTGTCACTCCACAGCCCCGTCACAGCAAGTCTAACTTTCACCCCTATACAGCCCACACAGGCTATACCCCCCACTCCTGCAAAGCTTAAGGCAATTTTAAAACCAGCCCCCCTCTGCCTTACCCGGCCGACCAATTACCACAGCAACTCTTAAAAACTCTCTAACGCCGGTCGAGATGGCAGAAAAAGAGGCAAGGGGAAGGGAGAGCACGGCAGAACCAACTCTTGACTCCTCCCCTTGCTGCCACCTCATCAGCTGACCACCAATAGGAGCACGAAGCTCCCAAATTCAAAAATTAATTCCGGCTGGTTACCAGAGGGAGCCAGGCAGTGGGTGCGTGCAAAGCAACGCTCCGTCCAGGGCGCCGACTCATATCTCCTCCCCCGACCACCCCGTGACGTCAGCTCTCGCACCGGGAGAGAGCCTAGCGCAACATTAGTGTGTGCCAGCGTGCACAAGGCCCGCTCGCCCGGACAAAACCCTTCCTGGGGGCCCCTCAGCCAGACAGGTTTTTTGGATAACAGCAATGAATGTGCATGAGATTTACATACACTGCCTCCATTGCATGGAAATGTATCCCATGCATTCATATTCATTACAGATATCCTGAAAATCTGATTGGTTGGGGTCCTTCAGGACAGGTTTGGTAACCACTGCCATAAGGAATCAAATACAAGATCAATCCTGATGGAGTTCACAGATACCTTGTAGAAAACTTAGTAATAAATTACAGTAAAATGGAGAAATAAATTCAGATACCAACGCATAAGCCTGCCACCTGTATATTCTGACGACTAAGCACAATTAAAAAAACTTCCAAACATTCTCTTCACTTTATCAGAAGCTTGTTGAAGAATGTATACTTTTAAAAAATAACTTAATGAGAAACAAACCTGCTTATCTTGATTTGAGCATATGAATGTGGTCCCTATGCCACAGGGAGGTGTATAGAAGCTGATTTTGTTAGCAGGAGCACAAGTGAAGGAAAGGTTTCCTTATGCAGGGAGGTCTGTATGCTAGCAATCTTTTAATCTCTAAGTAAACATCTGCTGGAAGTACACAGGAGGTGCAGGGGGCAAGAGGTCAAACTGTAAGCAGCAGAGGAATCTCCCAGTGCCCTGGGTCATCTTCTGTGCCAAGGGTGTCACTCACCTCTCTGACAGACAAGGGGGTGCATCCCCTCAAGGGCCTGGTAATGAGGAGAGATACTGGTAATAAAAAGCCCTGGCTCTCCTGAATCAGGGGCTGTTTGAGATTTCACTGAAAGAAACTGGTTGGAGCTGAGATCCGTTCCAGGGATCCCAGAAGGGAGCAGCCAGGAGTGAGGCTGGGGATTTTCCACCTAAATCGTTTAGATGCCTAAGGAAAAAATGTGAGAGACTGCTCAGAAGCTGCAGGTTACAGCTGGATTTACTAGGGTAAGGACTCTGCTGGATTAGGACCCTACACTGAGGCACAGAATGCCCACCTTGGGCTTGGAGAATCTTGAAGACTCTTCTGATGGGTTTACCCTGTAGCTGTAAAGAAGTCCCAGTGAGTAACCATCCATCTGGTGGAGGAGTGGAAGAAAATACTAGCCTGGTTTTGCAAGAGGGGACAAAGGAGGGAGAGGTAACAAAGTTACTGGAGACCTTGTGCTGCTCCACCAAGAAACCATCATAAGGGGAGTTTGTGAAGAGAGGACTAAAGCTTTCTGTGAACTGTGATTTCTTTTAAGTTGTCCTTCTACCTGCATGTATTTGACTGTCACTATGTTTAATGCTGAAGGCTCGGAATTAAACTCTTTTTTCTTTGGAGCACAGTTAGAGACTGGAGAGTGTTTCATTTCTCGGCCAGGCACCGGCCCTGCAGGAAAACCTGCCCTCCGCTCTCAGTCCTGGAGAACTGTTTCCCCATCTGGGGATTGTGAATACCAAGCACCAGGAGAATGGGATGGTGGCCCTCACGAAAAGGGGGGTTTACAATAGCCTATTGGATTCTTATTGCAGCATTCAAACTCAGACTCGATCCATATTTCACCAGTATAACTGCATCAAGGAGATTTCATAGAAAAAAAGGCTTATATTCTCAAATTAAATGTTTGGCGGGGCGTGCTAGTCGTGCGCCGGCAAACGTAATCAGGGGGCAAGTTGCGCGGCAGCGGCGGACGTGACGGGGGAGTGTTGCGCGCGAGGGGAGGGAGAAGCAGCGTGAGAGTAAATGGGAACGCAGCGATTTAAATTGCAGCGCACCCATTGGCTGGGGGAAGATAGGCTTATCGGGAGGCAGTAACGGCTGGAGGGCAGTTGGATGCGACGATCGGAGGAGCAGGGCACGCGGAGTTCGGCGTGTTCGGCATCATGTTTGTGAATCTTAGTGAGTCTGTCATCGGGGTTGTAGTTAGGAATTAAACAGCAGGTAACAGGCTGTTAGGTGCTTTTCTCAGCCTGCGTTTCACGTTAGCATGAGGCGAAGCAGGGAGCCTAAAGGGCAGCCGAGGGTTCTCACTTGCCCGGAGTTAGCTGGCCCTCCCCCTTCCTGTAGTAGTGGTGCCTTCCTCAGCGGTCCCCGGCTCTCCCATGCCCCCTCCCACATCCCCCGTCGAGTCGGGTGAAAGCGGGCCCAAGGTCGAGGATTCCCCTCCCCCCTTCCCCTGAACAAGATTGCCAAGAGATTTCTCTCCTGGCTGGGGATAGTTTTTCTGCTCCTCCACCTGTTTTTTCATTGGAGCCATGTTTTTCCCCCTGAGGCCACCCTCCCCCCCCCCCCCCCCCGGTCCCCCTCCTGCTGGGCTTAATGCGGGCGCGGTTGCACGCAGCCGGAGCAAAGGCAAGTCCCCCGCCGCCAGGCCGCGTAAGGCAAGTCGGCCCATGAGTAGCTCCTCAGCCCCAGTTGCCCCTCCTTCTGGAGTGCAGAGGGCGTTCATGAGAGGGCCTTTTCAAGCTGGATGGTTGGGGGATGCGAGCCGGAGAAGTCCAGTGCGCAGGGAGACGCTGAGGGCTCCCATGAAAGCGAATGTGGAAGGGTGTGTGCCTACGAGTGTTCGGAAAGAAGGCGGAAGCGGATCCAGGAGTAGAGCTGCAGCGCGGAGGGTGCATACGGAGGATGAGGCACCCATTCAGAGAACCAGCACGATTATTGTTAGGCAAACGGGAAAGCCCCCTCCTTTCCCATATGGGTTAAGGGGTTATTGGAGATGGCATGAAGAACAGGGGTGTCCAGTTTGGTATGAGGATGTCTCTTGGGATGAGGGAGTGTTGTTTGGAGCTGGGGTGGGTAGGCGAAGGAGGGAGGGGGCTGGGTATGAGGGGCTGAGAGATGGGAGGGAGTCTGGGAGAGGGTCCAATGGGCGGAAGGAGGGTGGAACGGCAGGGTATTATCAGACGTCGGGTGCTGCGGTGTAACGCGTTGGATCCCTATAGGACATGGTGTGCCTGAGGTGGCGAGGAGAACAGTTACAACGGATCGAGCAAGTATATAACAGGCTAATAAAGACGGTAGAAAGACAAGGGTTAGACAGGACTAATCGAACTCGGACTCCAGTTCTACATCGTCCTCGTCCACTTCTTCGTGTGAGTTAGCTGGGAGGGGTAATGCGACGATAGGACAGGGCTCGCAGCAGGACATGGGGCATCCTGCCCTGGCATCTTTGTCAGAATTGTGGGAAGGGGTGCCTAGGAAGATATAGTCCTTGATAGGATCACTGATCTTTGCTTGTACAGTCATCCCGATGGGTAGAGCTTTTATTTGGCGTTTGTCCGCGTCAACAGCAGGAGTGCGGGCTAAGCATCATTATATTAGGGTGACGAAGGGGATCAAGGAGGAACTGAGGATATGGGGGAATTTTTTGGAAACTTTTAACGGGGTGCGTATTATACCTGAGCTAGAGACTTCAAATGGGGACTTGGAATTATTCTCAGATGCAGCCGTTGCGTCGGGTTTTGGAATATATTTTCAAGGGAGGTGGTGCGCTGGGTAGAAAGGGGCATGACTCGGAATATTACATTTCTGGAATTATTTCCCATAGTGGTAGCCCTTGAGATTTGGGGGGAGCAACTTAGCAATAGGAGAGTGATTTCTTGGTGCGACAATATGGGAGTCATCCAAGTAATTAATAAGTTATCGGCAAAATGTTTTAAGGATGGCAGCATTGGTGCGAGAGCTAGTGAGCTTGCGTTTAAGAAGGAATGTTACGATTAGAGCCAAACATGTCCCTGGGGTTCAGAATGTCTTTGCAGATGCTCTGTCTCGTTTCAAGTGGGACGTATTTCGGAAGCTGGCGTCTCATGTGGATACGAAGGGAGAGAGTTGTTCGGAACACCTTTGGAAGTTTGGATGGAGGCTGAATGGAAACTAATTCGGCAGTCGGTTGCTCTGCTACTTGGAATGTATACGTAGCAGGATGCAGGGTGGTGGCACATTTTCTGCAAGGACAGGGATGGAGGGGAGGACCAGCGGGGGAGCGTCTGATTGTGCATTTTATAGCGGAGGCGAAGGAACGGGGATATTCTAGATCTGCTGTTAAGTCACAGTTAACGGGATTCACATTCTTTCAAAAATTGAAAGGATGGGGAAACCCAATGGCGAGCTTCGTAGTGAAACGGGTTATGGGAGGATGGCAGTGGGAGAAGGCGGGGGAAGGGGATAAAAGAAAACCCCTAAGGTATTCCGAGTTGATCGAAATAGCTGAGCATTTGGGATCGGTATGTTGGTCAGGATACGAAGTGGTTTTATTTCAGGTGGCTTTTTCTTTGACTTTTTTCAGAGCTACCAGAATAAGCGAGTTGGTAGCGTTCTCTAAGTGCAATGCACGAAGAAAGCAGAACCAGCTGCGAGACAAAGAAAAAAACAGCTGAGCGGGGAGCCCCAGAGGAGAAGTGCAGGAGATCGAAGCCTGCTCTCTCCTTAATCGCTAAAACCAATTCAAAACCCTTCTACATCTTTTTTATTTGTATTATTTGTATTATTTTTTTGAGTTTATTAATAATTATCTCCTCTTTTTTTTTTCTTAACAGGGAAATGAGCATCTCTGAAGAATCACCCGAGGTATGGACGTCCCGGGGCAAGGCAGAAGGCTGAGGGGGAGTGACTGGCACCATCAGTATCTCCCCAGGTAAGAAGGTCACCGGGAAGGGAGCCTAGGCTGAACAAGTCAAGGGGCAAAGCCCCCCTAGGCACCTCAAGAGCGAGGGAGACAGGGCTGTCTCCTTGACACAGTCAAAACAGGAATTCAAAGAAAGATCCTTTTTTTTTTTTTTTTTAAATCAAATCAAATTCAGTCAATACTTGCTTGAGCTTGCCCCACGAGAAAAGAAACAATGAAGAAAACCCCGTAGGGCAGGGGTGGGCAATTCCAGTCCTCGAGGGCCACAAACCTGTCGAGGTTTTAGTATATCCTGATGAATATGCATGACATAGATTTGCATACAACTGAGGCAGAGTGCATGCAAATCTCTCTCATGCATATTCATTAGGGATTTCCTGAAAACCAGACTGGTTTGTGGCCCTCGAGGACCGGAACTGCCCACCCCTGCCGTAGGGGAAGGGCAAGCTAACAGGGAACCACAGGGTGAGCTGCCTGGCATTTGCTGGAGACAGACAAATACTGAAGGGCTGCAGGGTAGGCTCTGTCCTGATATAGGATACCCTTTCAGTTTTGGTCTGTCTCCATCTGCTGGACAGGAGGCTCAACCCATGGTCTGGATTGATCCGGGTACGTACAGGGAACAGAATATTTAAAGATATGTCCGAGAGTCGGGGGATCCTTTTTGGTCCACGAAGATGGATTCCCGTTAACTAATTTTCAGTTCACGAGAATTTTAAAAAAGGTCATTAAAGCGTTAGGTTGGGATGTAGAGCATCATAGTTCGCATTCCTTTCGTATCGGCGCAGCCACGACGGAGGCTGGTCGAAGGGCGAGATAAAAGTAATTGGTAGATGGAAGTCCAATGCTTTCATGTCTTACGTACGAAGATAATGGGGATGGGGGATGGTGGACCAGATTTAATCAAATTTTCTTCTTTTACAGAGCACAGGGGGCAAGGCAGCAGCAAGGATGTGTCTGGGTTGTGGGCCATTCTTTTGTTTACTGGGCACACGACAGAGCAATCGGAAGACCTTACGGGGAGCACCTGCAGTTGGAGCAACAGCAATGGCGGATTCAGTGGTGGGGAAGAAGGGGAATGCGTTGGTTTGAATTGTCTCTCTTGCAAGAGCGGGCGGTGGAATGGAGCATACCGAATATTGTATTACTTCACCTGGGGGGTAATGACATTGGGAAGGGGACCTGTAGGGCACTAATTTCTAACATGCGGAAGGATATGGCCAGGGTGATGGGGCTGTGGCCGCACATAAAGGTCGGGTGGTCAGATATAATTATTAGGTGGAAATACAGGGAGGAGTTGATTTGGAAAAACGGGGTTAAAAAATTAAACAAGCAAATTGGTAGGTGGGTCGTACAAGAAGGAGGGTTCTGGGTGCGGCATGAATGGTCATGGGAGGTTGGGACGGGGTTATTCAGAAGAGACGGGGTTCATTTGTCAGATGTGGGAATTGATTTATTTAATAACGACTTGCAAAAGGGACTTGAAAAAGTGATTATGCAATAAAGGACTGCAGTGGGGGAACAAGGGTGTTTAAGGTCACCCTTGTTTGTGGCGGTAAACCTGAGCCCAAGTTATGTTGTAATAATATATTTTTAAAGGAGATTGAAGGGGAAGGAGAGTCCCATGTAGTTGGGTGGGCTGCTACACAGGACGGCTGGTGAGCGAGGGGCTAAGCTCAAGGCCGAAGCTTACCCACGGTGGGACGAGGCGGGGTAAGCAAAAGTGTGTGTGTGTGTGTGTGTGTGTGTGTGTGTGTGGGGGGGGGGGGGGTCCTATTCCTTAGGCCTTACCACTGGAAAGTGGTGGTTGAGGTAGAATAGGAGGCAAATAAAGAAAAGGGGAGGGGGGTGTTGGATTGTTAATTGTAAGGGCTCAGGTAATAATAATAATAAACTGCGGCCTTTTATAATGCCATTGTCTTTGTGTTTATTGGTACAAGGGAAGGGAGCCAAGCGATGATCTCGCATCCATGTATTAATGTTTGGCGGGGCGTGCTAGTCGTGTGCTGCCAAAAGCAATCAGGGGAAGAGTGGCGCGGCAGCAGGCATGACAGGGGGAAGTGGGAGTGTTGCTCGCGAGGGGAGGGAGAAGCAGCACGAGAGCAAATGGGAACGCAGCGATTTAAGTCGCAGCGCATCCATTGGCTGGGGGAAGGTAGGCTTGTTGGGAGGCAGTAACGGCTGGGGGGCAGTCGGATGCGGCGATCTGAGTTTGGCGTCCCTCCCGCCCACCCGAACGATTGTGTACCTGTAAGGTTGTGGTTTCTTTTGTAGTGCAATATGTTGCAGTGGAGGCGGTAAACCCGAGCCCAAGTTATGTTGTAATAACGTATTGTTAAAGGAGATGGGGGGGGGGGGGGGGGGGGGAAAGAAGAGTCCCGTGTAGTTGGGTGGGCTGCTACACAGGATGGCCGGTGAGCAAGGGGCTAAGCTCAAGGCCAAAGCTTACCCATGGTGGGACGAGGCAGGGTAAACAAAGGTGGGGGGTGGGGGGGGGGGAGGGGGTCCTATTCCTTAGACCTTACCATTGGAAAGTGGTGGTTGAGGTGGAATAGGAGGCAAATAAAGAAAAGGGGAGGGGGGTGTTGAATTGTTAATTGTAAGGGCTCGTGTAATAATAAAGGAGGCCCGCCTCTTGAGGCATGGGCCGTATAACTGGGCAGACGTGCGGCAGGCAAGAGGGAGGGGGGAGGGGGGCACAGCCTAGGTGCGGAGAGGGGCGGACAATGGGATTAGGGGCCAGTTCAAACCTGGGCATGAGCCAATGAGACAAGGAAGGCGGCGTCTCCGAGCTCGGGTACTTAGAGGTAGGGCGGGGTGGGGGGAGCACATTTGCAGCCTGGAAGCGGGAGGGCAGCCTGGAAGCGAGAGCAACAGGCTGACCTCAGCACGGCTGTGCTGTAACAGGCTGACCTCAGCATGGCTGTGCTACAACAGTTTTGCTTTTACTTTCACTTTGCCTCCAGCACGGCCGTGCTGTAAGAGGAGCAGATCAGCTAAAGGAGCAGGAACGATTTCTTTGATTACATCATTGGGTAAAGTACATAGATTTTGTGGCTTATAGGCAAAATGTTGAGAATATTAATGGTAATTGTGTGTTGCTAAGGTCTGGAAGGTATGCTCACCCCCCCCCCCCCCCCCCCCTTTTTGCATTGAACTGGCTCTGCATTACCAGTACTTTATTTATTTATTTATTTATTTATTTATTTTTTATTTATTATTTTTATTATGCATGGCTGCTTCTGCCTGGAATGTTATTTTATTTAAGGAAATGCCTTAGCACATGGCTGGTTTATATATATTTTAACTAATATATATTTAGTGAAATGCCAAGGGCTCACGGCCACACTTTACCTGTTATTATATATATATATATTTTATGAATTCATGGCTGGCTTTCAGCACAATGCTTGCTCTGCATGTTGCTGTATTTATTGAAAGGGCAGCGAGTGCAGGGCTGTTTATCTTTCACTTGTAGCCTCTTAGAAACGCCATTGAAGGGGTCTACACTTGGTGAATGCATAGGTGGTTAGAGCACATGGCTGGCAGCAGGCTTGGTAGCTCAGTGGTTAGAGCACTGATCTTGTAGGCTTACTTTACTTTAAAATCGATGTTTTCTATGTATTGCTTTACCCCCCGCTCTCTAAATTGCTAGGAAGTGGGCAGGCTTCATGTCTACCATGCTACCTCAACATCCTGTGGATGTGCTTTGTTATACCTAAGTAATCTTACAATTAAAAAGTAGCCAGCATTCCGTAGTTGGGAATTCTGATGATATGTCTGTGGGACAGCGGTATGGCATTTGAGTGCTCAGCCAGGTTAACAGGATGGTTTTTATATTAATCCTAAAGGTGATATTTAGCATTCGGTTACCATTTAAAGGGACAGCTGTCCCATGTGCACGTTTATACTGAATTATAAGGGGTACAGGACCCTCAGCTTGATAGATATGATTTAGGCTGCGCTATGCAGCTCTATTCAAAGTAAATTAAAATATTAATGAAAGGTTGGCTTACATCTTAGCATGGTATTGTGGTTCTCATGGGAAGGGCTTGCCAGCAGAGGTCAGCACATGGCAGCGGCCATTTTGGGAGTTTAGCACATGGCAGCGGCCATTTTGGGAGTTTAGCACATGGCAGCGGCCATTTTGGAGGTCAGCACATGGACTTTCAGGATTTTCTTTTTTTTTTTTTTTTTATTACTTTCCTTTTACTCCCCAGGCCCCCCCCCCCCCATGCGCTGGCACTCCCGCCTCCCCCCAGAGTCCGGCCCGCCCCTCGCCCCCCCCTCCACCTTCCTCAGCTGCCCCCACCCCCCATCCTGTTCCCGTCCAGCCCCCCCAAACTTGCCGGGCCCAAACGTGCGCCCAGCCCCAGCCCTCCCCCCCCCCTGGCTCCTTGCACCCCTCCCCCACCCCCCCCCCCTCAGCAGGTGTGCGCACACCCACATTTGGCTACCTATTCATATGCCCCCCCCCCCCAAAACTGTGCGAGATCTAACCATTAATATGTCTACACAGCATGGCTACCACTCAGTTTGCTATGGCTTTTGCCCCGTCCGCACTTATGCCGGACCAGGCTCAGGCTCTAACCAAGCGAGCACGTCGGAAGCCAAGCAAATTGCAGGAAAACTTTGCGGCAACGCCAGAAGTCGAAATACGTAAGACCAAGACACAGAGGAATAAGAAGAGGAAATCCGCAAGCACACGACAACCGCGTAGCATCAGCCATTTGGGCTGCTATGTGCCGGAGCAGCCCCCTCCACGGGGCATGACCCCTGCAGCACCGACCCCTGCAGCACCGCCACGAGAGAACTTCGGCAATGTTACCGAACGACAGCTGCGTCAGCTCATGGACCAAACCTGGTCAGCGGCTGCTATCCATGGCACGGACAGGGTGAAGGCAATGCTGGATGCCTTAACGCATACCACTAGCCCATCCCCTGGCTCAGTGCCCATCGGTCCACAGCACGGTGCAGCGGGCAGCTCCAACAGTTCAGCTGGCAACACCCAGCCACCAGCACGTCAACAGACAGCTCATGGACAACACGGGCAACCGCAAGAAGGACAGAACTGTGAGTACCCTGATTTAAACCGGGGCCAGGGTAATGTGCAGGTACCCCCAACACAGCCCAGTTACCCACCACCAAGGAATGGCAGCGAAGTGTGGCTGGGGCCACAAAGCGCTCCTACTGACAATTTCGCTGCTATGAAAGCTATTTTCGATAACTGGCATGGGCAGGGTAATGCTAACACTAGCCCAACACAGGAAACAGGGCAGTCAGGACGACCCATGGGGGATATTTTACTTGTGACACCAACCCCAGCCCCAGCTACAGCTGTTGGAACACCAACCACAGCTACAGCGGTTGGAACAACGGTGGGTCAGCTGGGGACCAATGGGCACAATACCACTGGTAGCTCAGCCACGAACGGCAATAACGCTGCACAATACACATGTACAGTGGGCTCACTAACCGCGCATGTGTCAGAGGCGTTAAAAGAGAAAATATGGCGCAGCGAATATGTAGATATATTCGAGCTGCTCAGGAAAGAAGGGGAGGGTTCCGATCCCAAATGCCACGAAGCGTGCAAACTCTCAGCTAGGGAGAAACCCTGCATCGCTAAGACGCTAGCTAATTGGTCAGCAGGATTCAGAATTCTGTCATCCATCATAGGTCAAAAATTTCCTGAAAAATGTTGCTCCTTAATTGCTTACCAGGACGTCATTTGTGGTGCTTATCGCACGTATGGCGGTACGGCTTGGTTGGAGTATGGTGCAGGAGGTTGTCCCTGGCTTCGCTGGCAATGCATACCAGCCGAGTACATGGTTAACTCCTCGCCAACATACTTTTACGGGAAGATTTCCATTTCGGCAAGGTCAGCCCTTTCGTCAAGGGCAAAGGTGGGGGCAAGCCACTAGATTTAGGGGTGGGGGGACTCCCAGCGGTAGGCTGTTCAACTCTGGTTTTTGCAGATTCGCTGCTGCCTGCAAATTCAGACACGCCTGCATGGGATGCGGTGCAGGCCACCCTCAAACAAAATGCTCAAGGGGAGGAACCATCCCCCACACAGAGCAACAATAAATTCATTAGAGCACCTACCCCCATTAAGATACATAGCTTGCAGGTCTGTTTAAAGGGTTATCAGCCCAAGGAGGCCAGATGGCTATACGAAGGGTTTTCCCAAGGTTTTCATATACCTTTCATGGGGCCAGAAACCGCCACAGAGGCTAAGAATCTCTTATCTGCGAGGAATAATGAAGAGGTCATTGCACTAAAGATCAAAAAAGAAAGCGACATGGGTAGGTTGGAAGGCCCATTCAAGGACAAACCTCTACCTCATTTTAGGATTTCCCCTCTGGGGGTGGTTCACAAAAAAGAGCCAGGGGAATTCCGAATGATTCACCATTTATCCTTCCCAGAGGGTGGGTCAGTGAATGATTACTTGGACCCCGAAGCATGCTCGGTTGCCTACGCCTCATTTGACCAGGCATTAGACATGGTGAGGCATTGGGGGCAAGGGGCATGGTTGGCAAAAGCCGACATTGAATCAGCCTTCCGCTTGCTTCCAATACATCCAAGCTGCTTCCATCTGTTGGGGTTTCAATTCCGAGGTAAATATTACTTCGATAAATGCCTCCCGATGGGCTGCTCTATATCTTGCGCCTACTTTGAGAGGTTTAGCACATTTGTGCAATGGGCTGTAGAGCAGGACATCGGGAAAGGGAAAATCATACACTATTTGGATGATTTTCTGTTTACCGGCCATAGGGACACACAGGCCTGTGCGCAAGCCCTCGAAGCATTCACCCGGAAAACTGACGAATTAGGCATTCCGCTAGCTAAGCACAAATCAGAAGGACCGTCACACAAATTGTCATTTCTCGGTATCGAAATTGATACTCTGCAAATGGTCACACGCCTACCGCCCGCAAAAATAGCAGCGTTACGGGCCAACATATCTACTACCGAACAATCACGCTAAAACAAATGCAGTCACTCATTGGTCACCTCAATTTCGCTTGCAAGATCATGCCCATGGGTCGCCCCTTCATGAGAAGATTGTCCCAAGCCACAGCAGGATTCGCAGGAGCCATCATTTCATTAGAATCACCAAGGAGCTCAGGGAGGACCTCATAGTATGGAAGACATTCCTAGGGGAATATAATGGGCGGACAGTTTGGAGGGACCCGATCATGACCAATAGGGAGCTGCAGCTCTACACCGACGCAGCGGGGAGCGCTGGATTTGGGGCCTATCTGGCTGGGAAATGGTGCGCGGAACGATGGCCAGTACAGTGGGAAGCCATGGGTTTACTCAGACATCACTTTTCTCGAATTGTTCCCCATTGTTGCAACAATACACATGTGGAAAGCATGTTTCCACAACAGAAGAGTGGTTTTTTGGTCAGACAACATGGCGGTTGTACAGGCGAAAAATTCTCTCACCGCTCACTCCCCTAGGGTCATTAGGCTATTGCGGGATTTAGTACTGCTCTGCCTGCGCATTAACCTGGTCTTTAAGGCTAAGTACGTTCCGGGGGAAGCTAACGGCATCGCTGATGCATTGTCTCGTTGTCAGTGGTCTCGTTTCAGATTCCTGGCCCCGGAAGCAGAGCATCACCCTTATCACGTCCCTCCGAGGATTTGGGAATTAGGGTGCCCGGAATCGCCTCCATATTGAGATCGGCTCTGGCAGAGTACGGGGAGAGCATATGCACGCGGCTGGAGCCTGTTCCAAAAATTTTGCCAATCAAATAACACGCAAGTTCAAGGGACAATGACAGAGAGAAATGTAATGACAGAGAGAAATGTAACAGAGTTCTTGCTCTACCTCAAGAACTCGGGAGTATCAAGAGCACAGGCAGGGCAACATGTAGCTGCTATTGTTTTCGTCTCCAAACTATGGGGGATAGGCTCAATTAGCAACTCCTTTCTCATAAAAAAGATATTAGAGGGTTGGCGGAGACAAGAACCAGTTAGAAGGGACGCCAGAAAGCCTATCACACCAATGCTGCTACAAGCACTGGTAAAGGAGCTCCCCAGCCTAGTTTGGGACAATTATGAGGTAAAGCTATGGACCGTGGCTTTTTCACTAATGTTCTTTGGTGCATTTAGAAACAGCGAGCTTATCCCGAGGGCAAAGGTGACCACCAGGGCATCGGATGGGGGTCTCCTGATAGAAAACATAAGGCTGTTTAATGAGACAGTACAGATCTTTCTCAGGCGAGCAAAAACTGATCAACGGGCAGTAGGTCGCTGGATTACATTATACCCTGCTCATACGGGGGTGATATGCCCCGTAAGGGCTGCAACAGAATACCTCAAAGTACGCCCGCTGGGGGGAGGGCCCTTTCTAAAACACAAAGATGGCAACGCGCTATCGCGTTACCAGTTTGTCAGTATGCTACGCAAAGGCTTGGAAAAGATAGGGGAAGACACGGGAGCTTATCACACACATTCATTCCGAATAGGCGCAGCATCCTTCGCCAGCAACGATTTAAGCGAAGATCAAATTAAGGCGCCAGGGCGGTGGAAATCCGGTAAATTCAAAACATACATACGACCCAATAACCAGACACCCCAATGAACAGTCTCACTGAGAAACATAAAAAGCATATAGTTACCGTCCTGTTGCACATAACCGTTTTATTTTGTCTATCATAGACTCGCCAGCGGGGAGCGCGAAAGTGATATGGATCATGGGGCACTCGTACATTTATTGGGCGCACATTAGAACCAAGAGAAAGACCTCCAGCGAGCAGATGGGCATACCTCGTAGCAAGGCCAGCTTATTCTGGCTTGGTAAACGAGGGATGAGGGGTCCAACTAATGCCTTGCATCCTCCAATACGCCAGGCAACTACCACAGCCTGATATCATCTGTCAATTGGGCGGTAACGATTTGGTCGCAGTCAAAAACATTGACTTAATAATCACGATCAAGAAGGACTTGACTGCAATTAAGGCTATATGGCCAGCCGTGGTATTGGTATGGTCCCACATTATCCCCCGATTGGTATGGAGGGACGCGAGGTCGCATAAATCCATCGCAAAAGCAGGCGCAAATTGAATAAAGAAGTGGGGACGTGGTTGAGAGCTATAGGGGGATATGTCATCAAGCATGATGATATTTCGCTCTCATGTTCAGGCATTATAGGCCGGATGGGGTTCACTTATCAGACGTTGGGGTAGATATCTTCATCCTGCACTACAAACGGCCACAGCAGCTTTAATTAATTAGTGGGGGTAGAAAACAAGTAAGGTTTTACTGTTTCCTACTTTGGCGGGTGCCCTCACCGGAGCATAAGGGGATGTATCGCTGCATAGAGGGGAAGTTTTTGGTGTTGGGGGAGGGGGAAGGGGAGGAGCACAGCACCAAGGACTTTGCATAGGGGGAAAGCGGGGGCATGGATATAACTAAGCATGGCGGAGACCGAGATAATGGCCGGTCTGGGGGTGGCCCAATGAAGGCCTGGCATAAGCAATAACCGCGGCCCGCAAGGCCAGCATGGCGGAGACCGAGATAATGGCCGGTCTGGGGGTGGCCCAATGAAGGCCTGGCATAAGCAATAATCGCGGCCCGCAAGGCCAGGGGTGGGAGGAGGCGGCAGAATACTGCACGGAGCGGCAGTAGCCACGGAGGCGTTCACGGAGCGGGATGCCAGTGGCGGGTGTTCCCCTTCACGGAGCGGAAGGCGGGATTGGCATTCACGGAGCGGGGTGCCAATGGTATACCACCTTCACGGAGCGGAAGGATGGAGGGCTGCCGTCTCCAAAAAAGCATTGGGGTGGGAAGAACAAGCAAGGTACCGGTGAGGGCGTGGCATTTAGCTAATGCCAATTGATTAAGCTGCTGCAATATAAAGTAATAAGGTTATAATGTAAAATGCTGGCTGTGGCCGTTTCTTCCACTTAATAAAAGTTATCTTGGCTTACCTACTCTGTTGTCGCGTGGTCAAGGGTGGGAGGGGCGGTCGTCCGTGAGCTACGGCGTGCCAGAGTTAAGGAGGCCCGCCTCTTGAGGCATGGGCCGTATAACTGGGCAGACGTGCGGCAGGCAAGAGGGAGGGGGGAGGGGGGCACAGCCTAGGTGCGGAGAGGGGCGGACAATGGGATTAGGGGCCAGTTCAAACCTGGGCATGAGCCAATGAGACAAGGAAGGCGGCGTCTCCGAGCTCGGGTACTTAGAGGTAGGGCGGGGTGGGGGGAGCACATTTGCAGCCTGGAAGCGAGAGCAACCCTCCCACCACCCCACAGCGCAAGGGGATACTGGGATTGGGGGGATAAGTTGTCACAGCCATAACAAAAGGAACAGCGGGTGCCCTCACCGGAGCATAAGGGGATGTATCTCTGCATAGAGGGGAAGTTTTTGGTGTTGGGGGAGGGGGAAGGGGAGGAGCACAGCACCAAGGACTTTGCATAGGGGGAAAGCGGGGGCATGGATATAACTAAGCATGGCGGAGACCGAGATAATGGCCGGTCTGGGGGTGGCCCAATGAAGGCCTGGCATAAGCAATAATCGCGGCCCGCAAGGCCAGGGGTGGGAGGAGGCGGCAGAATACTGCACGGAGCGGCAGTAGCCACGGAGGCGTTCACGGAGCGGGATGCCAGTGGCGGGTGTTCCCCTTCACGGAGCGGAAGGCGGGATTGGCATTCACGGAGCGGGGTGCCAATGGTATACCACCTTCACGGAGCGGAAGGATGGAGGGCTGCCGTCTCCAAAAAAGCATTGGGGTGGGAAGAACAAGGGCGTGGCATTTAGCTAATGCCAATTGATTAAGCTGCTGCAATATAAAGTAATAAGGTTATAATGTAAAATGCTGGCTGTGGCCGTTTCTTCCACTTAATAAAAGTTATCTTGGCTTACCTACTCTGTTGTCGCGTGGTCAAGGGTGGGAGGGGCGGTCGTCCGTGAGCTACGGCGTGCCAGAGTTATAAACTGCTGCCTTTTATGCCATTAAGTCTTTGTGTTTACTGGTACAAGGGAAGGGAGCCAAGCGATGATCTCGCATCCAGGTATTAGTTAAGACTTTATATTTACATTAAGCTATTTTTTAAGTATATATTCTTCAACAGATTTCTGATAAAGCGAACTGAATATGTTTGGAGGTTTTTTTTTTCTAATTATTATGCCTAGTCACCAAAGTATACAAGCAGCAGACTTGCGGTTTTGCATCTTAAGTATTTTCTTCCGTTTGTATTATGAAGTTTTGCACAGGGTGTCTCTGAATTTCTTTAGGGCTGCTCTTGCGTTTCTGATTCCATTCAGTTGTGCAATGCCTTTACCTGTTTGTTATATATTATTGGATTAATTCCATAAGGCCAAAGTGTTATAAACACAAAACATTAAGAAGGCATAGCCTTGCAACGTGGAAACATGTTAAAAAAATTAATTAATAATAATAAAAAGCCATGCACGTTGGTGGCAACACGATGATCATTGCTTGGCCGCGGCCTCCGCGCTGGTTGCTACTCGCCAGGTCATTGCATTGGGCACATGCGTATAGCCGCAGTCTCCCCGAGCCGAGGGTTTCCACAGGCGCGCGCGCCTCTTGTTCCTCTATGACGCCGCGAGGCGACGCTTCCTCGGCAGGTGGCGCTACCGGAACGAAGATTGCCGCACCGCCTCCTTTCCGCCTCGTCGGTGGCAGAGGAGGCTGTGGGGTTCCCGGCGGCTTCGCGCTCCTTTTCCATCTTTCATTCTACTCTTCGTTGCTGGCGATAGGGGAAAGAGTCGCCGCCGAAGACAGGCGAGGAGCGTCCATGCTGCCCCGGAGCTCCTGAAGGAGGAGGAGGCGGCGGCAGAGGCGTGTGGACTCCGCCGAGATCGCCAGTACAGCGCAGGGACGGGCGGAGGTAAGTGCCCGGCGGCTGCCGGGCTAAACCCCCACTTCCGAGGGCTAGCGGGGAGCCGCTGGGGCTGATTGGCAGAGCACAAGCGGAAAACAGAACCTGGCTTGGCAGCCCCGCACTCCGCCATCGCCTTCTGCCGAAACGGGCGAGAATTGACAGTTTTTGAAGTGTGATGGAAATGTGCCTCAGTCCTTCTCTCATCGGACTGAAGTTCAGTTTGGGAGTTCGTCCCTTGTTGCACGGATGAAAATTGCCAAAGGGGGGCAGGGTGGTTTAATTAGGTTTAAAGTACTAGAGTAGTTTCCCTGTTAGCCCACGTGGCGACTGACCAAAAGGTCAATAAAGTAATTGCTGATACCTTTTTATAAAAAAAAAAAAAATTGCACTCCGTACATATCCGGTCCATGCAGAACGGTTTTACGTGGTAAAGGAAAAGGCTCCCGTTCTCTCTCAAAGCTGACTAGGGAACACAACTTGCTCATACTTACTTATTGAAGTGCTTACGAGGTTTTTGTTTTTTTTTTGCTTTTGGAACTGGAAAGAAATACTTTCCAAAGTAGATTTTTCCTAAAATATGCATGCAAGTGCACAGACATAGCTTGTTGTTTTCGGTTTGGCTATGCACCTTTTTAATCTAGCACATTGACTAATAGCACTGAAAACATATTATAGACTGGCACAGGGGCTCCATTTCTGTATAAACCTATTAATTTTCGTGCATGCTTTGCTCCATCTTTTATGTCAAAACAGCTTCATGCCCTGCCCTTTATTGTTTGCTGAGTAGTTTTATGATTAGCACTGATAGTCCTGTACAAATCACTGCAAATAATTGCACAGCTGTGAATCCTTTGCCTTTCTCTTCTTAACACCTCACTGCTTTCTAAATGCCATGCATGTGCTGTGCATAATGTGACCATATTTATGATCATAAAGTGGTGATCTTGATGATCACTAGGGGATAGGAATGTGCAGCTGAAAATGTTTCATGACTTTTTTTTTTAATGCAAAAATTGAATAATGTTTGCTAATCACACATCCTATGCTTTCTTTTTTAGTTCTTATTCCCGCCCCCCCCCCCCCAAAAAAAAAAAAAATCTGCACTAAACAAAATACACATTTTGTGTGTTTTGGAAATATGCTTACTGAATAAGGTCTACATATGCAAGGGTTGAGAATACCTTTTAGACATGTGACATAATACTAGTTTTATACTGCACTGGCTAATCCTAGCTCTAGATGTACCTAGAGAGAATATGAACTATCTGTTGTGTTGCATGGATACTATTTGACCTGTTGCCAGTCACTTGTTCTCATAAGTACAATAATGTGAGAATATATATTTGAGTCCAAATTAGGAAAAAACCCAGACTGTAATTTATATAATATGCAAATCATTATCTTGATTATTAAACATTTGTAACTTTTTCACTTGTATACTGTACTTTTAATGTTTGCAGAAACCTAAACATGACAGTATTACTTTTTCTGACTATATTAGCATTAGCATGCCATAGTGGTCTATTTCTACCCTTGGGTTTTACTTAAAATCAGTGTAACTTGTGAAAATTGCATAACAGTAGAACTGGATGTAGTTAGGGAGGAATGAAGTGTTCTAAATATCTGACTTGTTTTACTTTTTTTTTTTTTTCTTTTTTTCCCCCTTGAGCGTTATCTAAAGGTTAATTGTTAGATGCAGTTTACTGCCTTAGCCCTCTGGAACATCTTCTGTCCGATCTATGACTTGACTCCACTGATTTGTTTTGTTCCTGATTATATATTTGACCAGAGGTTTGTGTACTCCAGGCAAGCACATTGAGCAAATAGCACCAATGTGTGGAGTGTGGATCCAGAATGACCTGGCCATCATTAAACTGAAAAACAAAAGTTTGTTAATCTATAATTAAAAGTTTTATATAATGTATAAATGTGTACACATAGGACAGTCTGAAACAGTTGTTGCTGTCATGCCAGAAAGCTATCATGAGGGACTTGGCATGAAAACCCTATAGTTGAGACAATGATTTTAAAGGATCCTTTTTATCCATTTCACTTGATTGATGGAGATGATGTGATAAAAGATTTTAATAAAAGGCTGGCAAAATAAGAGTAAGATGCTATGTGAGTTCTATCTGCTACCAGGGCCTTAGCATCCATTGTGCACAGTAGTGCACAGGCACCACCAACTTTAAAAAGGAATATGCTGTGCACCACAGACTTTCATCACTGTCATTAGTCCCACCATCCTCTGTGCTTCCAAGTTCCATTGGTCCCCCGTCTCAACCGGCACCTCTTAAGTCACTGCACTGAAACTTAAATACGAGCATCTCCTCCTCCTCCCTCCTGCAGCTCCACAATGAAAATATCTCTTGTTTGAAGCAAAAGGCAGTGTGTCTGTGGAGGTCTGCATGGTTCAGACCTCTGCTGTGAGAACTATGCAGCCCTGTGCAGTTCTAACAGTAGATGTTGAACCATGGGTGGGGGCAACCATAGATACAGATTTGCATGGTTCAAGCAAGGAATGTTTTCACTGTGGGGCTACAGGAGGTGGGAGATGCCCATATTAATCTGCAGCATGACAACTTAGAGGTGTTGGTTGGGGCAGGGGAGAGAAGGGACAGTGCAGGGAAAGAATGGAACTGAGGGAGAGAGCAGGGGAAAACGGGAAGCAGGGATGGGGGGGGGGAGACAGAAGAAGAGTAGGAATCAGGGACTGAGGGGTGGTGCAGGGGATGAAATGGAAGGCAAGGACTAAGGGGTAGATCAAGAGGAGAAGGGAATGGGGAGAGCATGGGAAAAATTGGATTTGGCAGCTCAGGGAGAGCAGGGACTTCTGTATAGGGGCAGGATTAAGAGCTGGAACTCAGAGTGGGGGGGGGGGGGCAGCAGGGACTTGGAAATTGGGTGGATACTACTGAGGGGTGTTTGGCTGGGGGGAGAATGAGTGACTTATGATATGGGGTAAGAGAGGGGCTGAAGGGTGGGGAAGGATTGAGAGGTGGTGTGAATGGCCTGGAGGACTGGAGAGAGGGTGAGAGGCAGTGGACAAGGATTGGGGGTTGCGAAAGGAGGTGAGGAAAAGGATGGGTCTGTGAAGGGGTTGATAGAGGGTGGGAATGGGGCTAGGGTTTGGTTGTGATGAAAGTTAATAGGAAGCCAGTAGGAAGTAAGAAACAGAAGAATGGGCTGGAGGCCAGGAAAGGAGCAGGGGCTGGTGAGGGAATGAGAGGCACACGAAGGTAGATGAGAACAGGGTGACTACAGAGTGTGGTGGGAGTAGGTGAAAGACAAAGGGGAATAGGATGCTGGAAAGGGAGTGAGAGTCAGGGGAATGGGAGGGCTAGAGAGGGGTTTGGTTAGGAGATGGAAAACTGGTAGATAGGTGAAACGAGGGAGAATGAGAACTGAAGGTTAGAGAGGGGAGAAGAGGGATGACATTTAATTATGAATGGATAGAAAGACGAAGAGAGAAATGGAGAAAAAGATACACAGGAAGGTTCTATGTCTGAGACAGATGTAGGGAAGGAAGGGAAGAAGACATGAGGAAAGGAGAAATGAGAGACCAGGACCAACTCAATTACAAAAATAAAATGCCCAGACAGCAAAGGTAGAACATATTTTATTTTCAGTTTTTAGAAAGTAGAATATGACAGCTTTGAGACTGCGTATTTCTTATATCTTTGCATTTTGCTCAGTTCAGGAAGAACTGCATTTCTGTTTTTTTTTCTCTGGCGTTCTGCATGCGGAGTCTGACTTCTCAGGGTTTCCATTTTAGTTTTTGTCTGCAATTTTCTGTTCTTAATTTGTGGTCTCTCATTTTGTATTAGGTAAGGGTCAGTTTGTATTTTGTGTGTGTGAATGAGATGAGCGATTCTGCTAGCATGTAGTGCCTGGCTTGTTCACTTTTTCCAGTAGAAAGTATACTGGTGTTCTAGGGTCTATAGTAAAATATACAATGCTGCCTCCTCCCAGGTACAGGTGCTACTGAGACCTGGGAGATAATTTGTTATGGTTTGCCATGTTTTCTATATTAGTTCTGTGTATCTATTTTGAAGTTTTGTGTTGCTTTATAAAGTTTCTAGCAGTAGGTGTGTTAGTGTGGCTATTACTGAAGTAACACCAGAATTTCAATGGTGAGTTGGTGAGGGCCTGTCTCAGAGAGTGTATCCCTTTTGGGTACCGTAGTAGGGGTTTGGGGATGGGGGCCATCTCATCCTATCCTTGCCTCAGGCAGCAGATTGTCTTAAGCGTTCCTGTCTGCTGGCACCAGCTACCAATGAAATAAAGCTCTGCTCCTGCTCTGGGCTGCAGACAGTCTGCACTACCTCCCAGAGACTGACGTGGTCATCAGAGGCTGGCTCAATATTGCACAATATTGCCTTTGGTGATATCAGACTGTGGTGGCAGCTTGAGGGTCGGTCACATGGTAGCAGCAAAGTTTTCTGATATACCACAAGCTTCAGCAGTCACCCCATGCCCCTGCTAGGCATATGAAAGATGCAATTATGGTAGAGTGTACCTGAGCTATTGACCCTTATGTATAATGACTATTTGTGCTGATATGTATCAATACTTAAGAAAATGTTTTTCATGGCTCTTTCAAACGAAAATATCAAAAGTGGCATCAGACACAAGTCATTAGTTTCTTCTTTTTGTGGTGGTGGCAACTCCATTGGGATTGACATAGTTTCCAGCTGTCCCGCAGTACGTCTAGTATAGCTGTTTGATAAAGTGACCCTGTTTTCCCCTTTTTGTGTGCAGGACCAGGCTAGATACATGGTCTACCTTAAATCCCATAGATGACGAGAATTCTGTGGGTGTAACACTGCTGGACAGGGAGAGTCCTGAGGGTGGGACCAGCTGGAGCAGGTTAAGAGTGTAAGACCAGCTGGGTTGAGGAGGCCCAAGGTCTCCAGTAGCAAGGAGCTCCTGACAGTCTCTGAAGGTTGCAAGTACACTGTTCTGAGGAAGGCAGTCGACTGTTCTGTGAAAGCACTGTGTATGAGAATAAAGCTTGAAAATTGATTTCTGCTCCAGCCTAGGTGATTTGCTTGGTCACCCTCATGAGTTTTTAAAGAGTATGAAATTTCAAGTTCAATTGTAGTAGTAAACAAATAAGTGTAGACTTGCATGGCAAGTTAGAAGTGTGTTATTGATACCATAGAAAAAGGAGCTGCGTATTGCAGCCATGCATTTCTACACTTTTTTATTTTTTTAATGTTTATTTTGCTTAGATGAATTTGTTTGCTTTTTTTTAAATTTGATTTTTACCTTTTTTTTTCCCTTTCTCTCATACCCCACCCTAGAGCCTTTCACCACTTATTCCCCCATCTGATCTGCTTGTCATCACCCTCTCCAGCTCCTTCCTCCACTGCCACTTATGAGACTGGGAGAAGCAGAGTGGCGGTGCATTGGGCTGCTTATTTACTTACTTAATACTTTTTTATACCGACATTCATGACAGGTCATCAAAACTTAGAGAATAGGAAAATTATATTGAACAAGGGGTAAAAACTTGGAAGAAGAAGGGTAAAGAAGCTGGCATAAGCTTCTTTAGGAGCCTCAGGGGAGGGTCCCAAGTGAAAAGAATGTAGGTAAGATAGAAACAAGAGTCATAAAACCAGTGTTAACTTGAAATAGCAACGCTAAGGTATTCAGGGTACGTCTCCTTTGTTACTCAGGATCCGACTGGTGCTTTGAACTGTGGCAAATGCCACTCCTTCCATGTAGTTCAAAGCGGCAGTCGGAGCCTGGGAGGCAGAGGAAATGGCTGATGCACAGCTGTTCTTCTTCTGGTCTTCTGAGCAGCGGTAAGAGAATCTAGCAGATGGTTCGATATGATTATTCTGTTGCTGGTGTTTGGCCAAGCAGGGTGACATCTGCTGGGCTTGCTCCGGTGATGGTCTTCCATCTTACCACTTACGTTTTTGCTTTGTGCGCCTGCCCTGCTAATCCCTGCCTGTGATATCAGCAGTCACGGGCAGACAGACAAATTGAAAACATAAGTGCCCTCTTATGAAACACAGTAAAAACGTGCACTCACTAGACCAGTTCACTTTGAGATAAAGGAGGCAAGAGGAGTCGTGGAGGAAATTCAGTTATCATTTTCTGGTACATATGATAGTGTCACTGATGTGGTGGTGGCTGTGCAACTAACTAGGTGCCACCAATAAGGTGAGTTGAAAGAAATGAGACCCATCTTGTTCGTGTTGCCTGTATTAATGTTTGGCATCCCCACTGCCTAATAGGATGACCAGCACTTGGATTCTGCTTTCAGCACTTCACAAGAGACACCAGTGGTGGCTATTAAACATGCAGCAACTGCTTTCTAAACACGTGAGGTCACTCATGCCTTTCATTCCTAGCTACAGCATGAGCCCCAGTGTGTGAGAACTAACAGCATGGATAGGTGAGCCCCACCTTCTGCAGTATGTACACTGCACACAGTGCCACCCCCCCCCCCCCCTCCAAGCTACCTCCTTTGAGTCCTTGCAGCCTGTCCCCAGGCTGAGTGAGCTAGGCAGAGCATGCGCTGAACGCTGGATGTGTCTCACTATGACTTTTGGGAGCAGCAATAGAGGAGCTCTGGCAGCCACATGCAAGAACCAAGGTGACTCATCAAGCCAGTTTCTCATATTACATTGAGTTCTACTTGTGTTCTGCATGGAGAGGGATCTGGAGTCCAACATCGGGGAGGTCTGTGATAGCGAAGATCTGAGGGGATGATAAGAGAGAAATTCTGCACGCGAAGTGAGGAGCTGAGGGTAGGGAAGGAGCATGAATCTGCAGATAGAGGATTGGAGAGAACAGCAGCATCTGAATGCAGAGGAGCTGGAGTTAGGGCTGGGGTAGGTGGGTAATATGCAATGTTACGACAGTTGAGAGTGAATAGAATGAAGTTTAGAGCAGGAGAACTGTATAGCGAGGAAGGAGCACCATGGCAGGATTTTTTTTTTGTACAACAGTGGAGCCAGCTTGTGGCTGAAGTCCAAGGAAGTGTTGTGAAAAATGTGTTGAAGCAATGGGTAACCCACAAATACAACTTTGGACTTCATCCTCCAGTGCCAGCGAAACCATGAAAATTTATTTTTATTTTATTTATTTTGTGTTTTTCTATACTGGCATTCGCGATAGGTATCACATCATGCCGGTTTACAATTAACAAAGGGGTGTCAAAAAAGATACAATAAAAAAACGTTAACAGGTGCTGAACTAAACGTTGCAGTTACAATAAACAGGGAAATACACAACTGGGAGCAGAGAAAAGACAATAGGAATTTAAGAGAGAACAAAATTTACAAAATTTTGGTATTTACTAAGTTATGGAATTTTGCAATGTTATTGTTTACCGTGTTATGGTAAAGTCTGAGAGTGTTACTGGTGAGTTAAGGTTCAGTTGGGGGCTAGAAAGGCTTTCTTAAATAACCATGTTTTGAGTCTAGGAACAAAACTAGCCACATTGTGTATGAATGTGTCTCTCTCTGTCTGTAAAACATTGTTTAAAGTTGGTAGTGTGGGTCAGCCACCAGAACCTCCTATGGCACAGGCGCATTATTTAATTTTAAAATCCCCTAGAATGCTACTCCATTGAGTTTCCACTCCGACTCTTCCTTTATTTTATAGTTTGGAAGAGAGATTGTTGTGGCATTCAGTTCTTCCCTAGCTCTTCTTGACAAGCGATCTATGAACCAGAAGGAGTAGATTTTTGTTAAGATAGAGTTCCCTGCTCCTGTTGTTACCAGAAGAATAAAACAGTTGTCCCACCCATCTACACTTTAAGAACATAAGAAATTGCCATATTGGGTCAGACCAAGGGTCCATCAAGCCCAGCATCCTGTTTCCAACAGTGGCCAATCCAGGCTAAGTAGATCCCATGCAACTGATGCCAGTAATATCAGTGGCTATTCCCTTTAATCTCTCATGCTGCAGAATAGTGATATGTGTGTTTTTTTTTTTTTTGCAGCATGAGAACCCGCACATGCTGTCTGCAAGGAAACCATAAAATATGCTTACATTTAATTGAGGTGGATATACTTCTCATTGAATGAGATACACTTAAATCATAAGACTCATAGACAACTAACAATGATGTGATATTGCACTTAATTATACATCTGAAATATAGATTTCTGAGATATTGCCAACCTGCACCAAAGAATTTCAAACCAAGGTACAGAAAATAAAATGAGTCTGCAAAGAAATGGTTGGGCCTGAGCTACAAATAGAGCCTTGTTTTGTAATAGTTTAAAGATGGAAGCTAGTAACTTTTAATTTTACTGGGCCTCAGTTCCATTTTCATGGTTTAGGCCCTGTTTGGGTTATTTATACCCGCCCCCTCCATAAATGCTAATCCAGACCCCATAGACCTATCTTCACAATTTATTCTACCAGACCCTGTAGCCCTCAGGTAAGATCATAGTCTGGACCTATAGGATGGGTCACCTACTAATGCAAACTCTTAACTCCCTTTCCCCTTGACTCAACTCCAACCCCGAGGCCATTCACTCACCTTCACCCAAAACAACAAGTAGTCAGTATTTAGCCAATATAGATCCACAACAAAGCAGAAAAAATTTAGGAAATAGAAAAATACACCAAAAACAATAGTAACCATAAAATACATAACAAAAAGCTCGGAAGTCCTCTGCAGCCCACTACAATTTGTGTGGTCGACAATAAAAATAAAATTCTGAAATCAGTTTGTGTATAGCGAAAAGCATATAGATCAGATAGTAAAGTCTAGCACTCCTGCAGAAAGAACTGTCTGCATTGCCACAATCCAGACAAGATGTAGCACTGGGGTGAACTGTGTCCAACATAAATGATGCCTAAATGGAAGTAAGTAAAATCCTAAATCGTTCAAGGAAGATATCATATCATATACCCTATCCAGGATATTGAGTTTCATCTATGCATAGCACAGGTTATCAATATTTATAAAAAGGAAAATAAGTACTGCACTGATTTTAAATTTGTTGTTAACTAGGAGCTCAACAAAATTAAGATGAAGGTAGTAGTCTAGCAGCAAGAGGGGGGCATTCCAGTCTTTGGCATTGAGTGTCACACACATGATTTTTTACCTGCTGGGGGGAGACTGTATATGTGCACCCGGTGCAAAGAGCTCCTGGGTCTGATCTCTGGAGGCTAGAGTGGCAGAACTGGAGGAGCTGAGGCAGGTAGAGAGGTACATTGATGAGACCTTCAGGGGCATAGTAGCCAAGTCTCAAATCCAGTCTGGCAGCCCCGATGCTGCCTTGGATCAAAAAAGGTATCCTGGTTGGAGAACATCACCCTGGTGTAGTAGGAAATGATCCTGTAACAAGGACCTGCTCTCCAGGTGATGTGTTGTCTTCTTGCACTGAGGACAAGTCTCCCAGGGCTACTGCCCAGGAGGGAAGAATTAGGTCTGCCATCATAGCTGATGATTCGATTATTAGAAATGTAGATAGATGGGTGGATGTGAAGACTGCCTGGTAACTTGCCTGCCTGGTGTGAAGGTGGTGGGCCTCACATGTCACCTAGATAGGATTATAAACAATGCTGGGGAGGAGCCAGCTGTCGTGATACATGTGGGCACCAACGACATACGGAAATGTGGGAGGGAGGTTCTGGAAGCCAAATTTAGGATTTTAGGTAGAAAGCTGAAATTCAGAACCTCCAGGGTGGCATTCTCTGAAATGCTTCCTGTTCCACATGCAGGTTACCAGAGGCAGGCAGAGCTCTGGAGTCTATAATGCGCAGATGAGATGATGGTGTAGGGAAGAGGGAATGAGTTTTGTAAGGAACTGGACAACTTTTTGGGGAAGGGGGAGACTTTTCTGAAAGGACAGGCTCCACCTTAACCGGAATGGAACCAGACTGCTGACACCAACATTTAGAAAGGAGATAGAGCAGCTTTTAAACTAGAACAGTGGGAAAAGCCGACAGGCATTCAGCAATGCATGGGTTGGAGGAATGTTTATCCCAGGACAAGCAGGATGCTAGTCCTCCCATATGGGTGACGGAGCCCTAATGTGGAAAACTTTCTGTCAAAGTTTCTAGAAACTTTTGACTGGCACTCTGAGCCCACTGAGCATGCCCAGCATGCCATGATATTCTCAGCCACAGGGGTCTCCCTTCAGTCTTCGTTTTTCCGCGCTGCTTTTGACATCGCGGAGCAGGAGCCTGTGTGTTTTCTCACATACTGTCTGACTAAAAATCAGATTAAAAAACAATTATTTCTCTCCCATATCGGGGTCTCCCGTGTTACCACCGGCCGGTGAGTACTTTTTCTCTCATTTTACTCTCTTGAGTAAAAATATTTTTTCTTCTCATTTTCATCGGCTGTCGAAGAAAAATATGGCCACGGGATTTAAAAAATGTCCCAACTGTAATCGGACTATGTCCATTACAGACCCACACCTCGAGTGTGTCCTTTGTTTAGGTCAAACACACGATGTAACATCATGTCCCAAGTGTGCTGAAATGACCGCGAAGGGCCGAAAGGCCCGACAAGAAAAGATGGAACATTTGTTCCATCTACAACTTTAGCCTTCCCCATCGACGTCTACTTAATCATCTCCGGTCGGAGTTTCAAAATGTTTAATCATCAAAAAACGTCGTCCGGAAGGCTTGGGGGATCGTTAATCGCCGACCCCATCCGTGGCATCGACTAGGTCAGCAGCAGAACATCGACCCAAAGCATCGCCATCGGCACAGTCATCCATCGATCCCAGAGGTGCTTCTCTCCCCAGAGAAATCAACTGCAAAACGGCCTCGCCTTCAAGAAATACCGAAGCCTTCGACGCCGAGGCCTTCACCTCTTCTCGATGCGCCAACCATCGAACCTCCACAGGGCTCTGTGGAAGGACCAACAACACCTCCACCGCCACCACGTGTAGCTGCTCTGCCTGCACCAGCTATCATGGAGGAATTGACAGATTTTATCCGTCAAGCAGTGCTCCAAGCTTTGCAGGACCATTGACCACCGATGCCCTCGATGCCGGTGCCTGCACCGATGCCGGTACCAATACCGAAGCCACTGCCTGCACCGGCACCAAAGTAGCCGTCGTTGCCGATGCCCGGCCCGATGCCGGAACCAGTCCAGTCAATACCGACGCCAGTGCCTGGGGCTCCAGCACAGCCAGAATTAGCGTTGTTTCAACTTCTAATGAACAGATTTGACACAATTGTCGGTGCTCTACCACCGAAACCGATTCCAGCCAAACCACATGAAGAAGTCCCTGGACGGATACCGTTTGATGATCCATAGCCAGGTCCTTCAGGGCTTTTTCAACCACCAAGGTCTTCTCCCACTTCTCCATGTAGAGAAGACCCATACGATTCCTGGGAGGACAAACATTCGGATACTTCTGAGTTTTATGTCTGACCCTTCTCCGGAGGAAGGAAGGAAGAAATCCCCACCGGAAGATTTATCCTTCACTAATTTTGTTAAGGATATGGCAGACACCATACCATTTACCTTGGTATCTGAAGAGGACTCAAGACAGCAAACTTTGGAAGTCCTGCAGTTCGTGGACCCTCCAAAAGAAGTCTTGGCCATCCCTGTCCACAAAGTACTGTTAGAATTACAGCATAGACTCTGGGAGCATCCATGCTCAGTACCATCCATTAACAAGAGAGTGGACACCACTTATTTAGTTCAGAATGTCCTTGGATACCAAAACTCTCAACTGCCACATCAATCAGTTGTTGTCGCGTCTGCACAGAAGAAGTCTAAGAGAATAAGTCGTCATTCTTCCACTCCTCCTGGGAAGGATCACAGATTCCTGGACTCCTTGGGCAGGACAGTGTATCAGGAAACCATGCTCAATTCAAGAATTGCGTCATATCAGCTATATATGACGCAATACCAGAGGAATCTGTGGAAAAGATGCAAGAGCTTTCCAATTCCCTTCCTCAGCAATACCAAGAAGCAGCTCAATCCATAATACACAAAGGGCTTGAGGCTGGTAAGCACAAAGTCCGACCTGCTTACGACAATTTTGAAACTGCTTCCAGAGAGTAGCGGCCTCCGGAATAAGTGCACGTCACTGGGCATGGTTGAAGGCCTCGGACCTCAGGCCTGAGGTCCAGGAAAAACTGGTTGATTTGCCATGCGTAGGTGACACCCTCTTTGGCTCAAAAGTGCAGGATGCTGTGGCCCAGTTGAAAGAACATAGGGAAACCTTGTGCCAACTGTCGTCAGTTCTGCAAGATTCTGCTGCATCATCATCTCGACGTCCTCCAAGGAAGGAATCTAGAAGGCCTTTCTACAACCAGAGGCGTTATTACTCTCCAGCATCAAGAGGCAGATCTTCTCGTCCGCAGCAAAGATCTCATCCCAGACAACCTAGAGCTGCTAGGCCTCAACCTCCACCGCAGACGGGACCGGCTGCAGGTTTTTGAGGCCATCACCAGAGACCAAAGCCATCTCCACAACCCAACACTGGTCCTGCCAGTAGGAGGCTGAGTTTCCTCCTTTTACAACCATTGGCTACAGATGATAACAGACCAGTGGGTACTCTCAATAATATCTCGAGGTTACAAACTCAATTTGTCTCATTTCCAAGAGATTCTCCTCCAAGACCTCTTCCACTAAGTGAAAATCACATAACTCAACTATAAGCAGAATTATCCACCCTTCTGAGAGCCAGAGCCGTAGAGCCGGTGCCCCGGACTCAGCAGGGCAGAGGATTCTACTCCCGTTATTTCCTCATTCCAAAGAAAACAGGAGGCCTACGTCCCATCCTAGACCTCAGAAATCCCAACAAATTTCTGAAGAAAGAAAAGTTCAGGATGGTTTCTCTAGGCACTATGCTTCCACTTCTTCAAACAGGAGATTGGCTTTGTTCTCTGGATCTACAAGACGCTTACGCTCACATTCCAATATTCCCTCCTCATCGCAAGTATCTGCGCTTCATGGTGGGTCATCAGCATTTCCAGTACAAAGTACTACCATTCGGACTTGCCTCAGCTCCCAGAGTATTCACAAAATGCCTGGCAGTAATAGCATCACACTTGCACAAGGAAAGTGTCCACGTCTTCCCTTATCTGGGCGACTGGCTCATCAGAAGTCAATCTCAACAAGGAGCACTAACTTCTCTCAACCGAACAATTGCTGTACTTCACTCCATGGGGTTTCTCATCAATTATCAAAAGTCCCATCTCATTCCGTCTCACCTGCTTCAATTCATCGGAGCAGAATTGGACACCATCCTCTCAAAAACCTTTCTACCCGACGATTGGGCAGAGACACTTTCCCTATTGGCAAACTCGCTACACTCAAAGAAAAAGCAACAGCTCATCAATTTCTGACCTTACTAGCCCACATGGCCTCCACAGTTCATGTCACTCCTATGGCAAGACTAGCCGTGAGAGTAACCCAATTTACTTTATGATCACAATGGATCCAAGCCTCGGGATTGGAGGTGTGGCACTTTATGTCCGGGATGGCACAGAGTCCAACAGGAATAAACATCCTTCATGAGACTAAATACAAAATTGAATCTTTATGGGTAGAAATCCCTTGTGTGTCAGGGAAGACTATAGTGATAGGGGTATACTACCGTCCACCTGGTCAAGATGGTGAGATGGACAGTGAAATGCTAAGAGAAATTAGGGAAGCTAACCAAATTGGTAGTGCAGTAATAATGGGAGACTTCAATTACCCCAATATAGACTGGGTAAATGTATCATCGGGTCACACTAGAGAGATAACGTTCCTGGATGGAATAAATGATAGCTTTATGGAGCAATTGGTTCAGGAACCGACGAGAGAGGGAGCAATTTTAGATCTAATTCTCAGTGGAGCACAGGACTTGGTGAGAGATGTAACGGTGGTGGGGCCACTTGGCAATAGTGATCATAATATCATCAAATTTGATTTAATGACTGGAAAAGGAACAGTGTGCAAATCCAAGGCTCTCGTGCTAAACTTTCAAAAGGGAAACTTTGATAAAATGAGAAAAATTGTTAGAAAAAAACTGAAAGGAGCAGCTACAAAAGTAAAAAAAAATGTCCAAGAGGCGTGGTCATTGTTAAAAAATACCATTCTAGAAGCACAGTCCAGATGTATTCCACACATTAAGAAAGGTGGAAAGAAGGCAAAACAATTACCAGCATGGTTAAAAGGGGAGGTGAAAGCTATTTTAGCCAAAAGATCTTCATTCAAAAATTGGAAGAAGGATCCAACAGAAGAGAATAGGATAAAGCATAAACATTGGCAAGTTAAATGTAGGACATTGATAAGACAGGCTAAGAGAGAATTTGAAAAGAAGTTGGCTGTAGAGGCAAAAACTCATAGTAAAAACTTTTAAAAATATATCCGAAGCAGAAAGCCTGTGAGGGAGTTAGTTGGACCGTTAGATGATCGAGGGGTTAAAGGGGCACTTAGAGAAGATAAGGCCATCGCGGAAAGATTAAATGATTTCTTTGCTTCGGTGTTTACTGAAGAGGATGTTGGGGAGGTACCCGTAATGGAGAAGGTTTTCATGGGTAATGATTCAGATGGACTGAATCAAATCACGGTGAACCTAGAAGATGTGGTAGGCCTGATTGACAACCTGAAGAGTAGTAAATCACCTGGACCGGATGGTATACACCCCAGAGTTCTGAAGGAACTAAAAAAATGAAATTTCAGACCTAATAGTAAAAATTTGTAACCTATCATTAAAATCATCCATTGTACCTGAAGACTGGAGGATAGCAAATGTAACCCCAATATTTAAAAAGGGCTCCAGGGGAGATCCAGGAAATTACAGACCAGTTAGCCTGACTTCAGTGCCAGGAAAAATAGTGGAAAGTGTTCTAAACATCAAAATCACAGAACATATAGAAAGACATGGTTTAATGGAACAAAGTCAGCATGGCTTTACCCAGGGCAAGTCTTGCCTCACAAATCTGCTTCACTTTTTTGAAGGAGTTAATAAACATGTGGATAAAGGTGAACCGGTAGATATAGTATACTTGGATTTTCAGAAGGCGTTTGACAAAGTTCCTCATGAGAGGCTTCTAGGAAAAGTAAAAAGTCATGGGATAGGTGGCGATGTCCTTTCATGGATTGCAAACTGGCTAAAAGACAGGAAACAGAGAGTAGGATTAAATGGACAATTTTCTCAGTGGAAGGGAGTGGACAGTGGTGTGCCTCAGGGATCTGTATTGGGACCCTTACTTTTCAATATATTTATAAATGATCTGGAAAGAAATACGAGTGAGATATGTTCTTCTGTTGTTTTCCATCAGGTACTGTTCCTTTTCTCCTCTTCCTGTTTTTCCCTCTCTTCTCTCACCCCTTCTCTCTTACTATCTGCTCCCTCTCCCCCCACCCTGGTTTTTTGTAATTTCCTCCTTCAGTTACATTGTAAACCGGCATGATGTACCCACGAATGTCAATATATAAAAGCTAATAAATAAAATAAATGATAGACTTTCAGATACTTTAAAGGTTTTAATGATTCATAGTCAACATCAAACCTTTTGCAATGGAAAAAAATCAGAACTAGGGGTCACAATTTGAAGCACCAGGGAGGAAGTCTCAGAACCAATGTTAGGAAATATTTCTTCACGGAGAGGGTGGTGGATGCCTGGAATGCCCTTCCGGAGGAAGTGGTGAAGACTAAAACTGTGAAAGATTTCAAAGCGGCATGGGATAAACACTGTGGATTCATAAAGGCTAGAGGATGGGAATGAAGAGTAGAACCATGGGGGTGACTTGCTGGAATGTTAACTACTACCTGGTGATTACTACCCTTACTCAAAAAAAAAAATCCCTTGCACGGTTAATGCAATCCCAACATTGCTCTCTGCTTCAACGGCAAAGGTAAATGTGGAAAAGAGAATTTGCATTCAGATAACAATCAAAAAGGACTGAACTTCACAATCTGGGTAAATAAATAAATGTGGGGGTAGCTTGCTTATTACGGCGGTTACTACCCTAAACCAATTAAGCCTGATACATCACTTTGAATGCATACACAGCGTTGCTATCTGCTTCAACGGTAGGGGGAAGTGAGGAAAACAGGATTTACATTCAGACATCATCCAACAAGGCATTGATCTGTGCAATCTGGGTAAACAAGCATCGGGGTAACTTGCTTGATGCGGCGGTTACAACCCTTAACCATGAGCCTTATGCTTACCTTTGATGCAACTCCAACATTACTCTCCTCATCAATGACAGGGGATGGCAGGAAATTTGAATCAAACAGTTACCAACAAGAGCCTTGAAGTTGGTGGTTGGTGAAACAGATAAGTATGGGAAAATAAGAGTGGAAGCTTGCTGGGCAGACTAGATGGGCTGATTGGTCTTTTTCTGCCGTCATTTCTAGGTTTCTGTGTTACTGATGGTGTACTTAAGTTTTGCAGCCTGGTCAGTCCAAAGGGCCGGGAGTGATCTCTTTCCTTTGCTGAAAGCCTTTTTTTGGCAATAAGAGAGGCTTAAAATAGAAGAAATAGGTGAATAAGAGTAGGTCGTCATGGGCACTATCTCACCCTTCATCTACACAGGTCAGGGCTTAACTGGAATTCTTCATGTCTTTATTGAACCAAGAAAAGGTATGTATTAGTGACTTAAGCATGTTTCCCACTTCATTCTGTTTTTACCAGAAATATAACCTCATTTAGCTGTGTGTGTGGGGGCTTAACATTACACAGAAAATACCATTAAAGGGCCAGCCCTGTGATCTATGCTGCTTGTAAGGGGAGGGCCTTCAGTAGCTAACAGTGTCTTCCCTGCTTATTAGTTTTAAACATAGCAATATCTCTTCACACTTACTGTAAGTTAATTACAGTAAGCTAAGATAAAACATTTATCCAGTGGGCCAACATTGTGTCTCTTTCTTTATAACTATCAGGCATACTTTCCTTCTAAGAAAAGTAAAATGTTATGGGATTGGCGGTGATATCCTTTCGTGGATTACAAAGTAGTGTAATGACAGGGAACAGTGAGTAGGATTAAATGGACAATTTTCTCAGTGGGAACGGGTATACAGTGGAGTGCCTCAAGGATCTGTTCTAGGACCTGTGCTTTTCAATATATTTATAAATGATCTGGAAAGGAATACGACGAGTGAGGTATTTGCAGATGATACAAAATTATTCATAGTAGTTAAATCACAAGCAGATTGTGATAAATTGCAGGAGGACCTTGTGAGACTGGAAAATTGGGCATCTAAATGGCAGATGAAATTTAATGTGGATAAGTACAAGGTGATGCATATACAGGCCGATAAAGTAAAGCGCGGCCGCGGTTACCCTGTTTGTAACCCGCTTTGGACGCACAATTTGGACGCGTAAGGCGAACCCGCGATTCAGTATCCAGTTTTACGCATCCTTACCGCTTGCCAAAATGGACGCGTATCCGTCTCCGCCCGCCGCATGTATATGATATGTTAATGATCGATTTAGCTATTCCCTCTGATACAGCAACATGCACCCAGATTATCGCCTTTTTAACTAGCTTATTTGCCGCGTCTTTAACCTGCATATTTACCGCCTACCCTGGAGTTGTGTGGTAATTATGTTCCAAACTGCCAGTGTGCTGCCTGCAGCAGCTGCTTGGTTTGATTCGCCACGCACCCCGTCGCCAGCACAAACTGGTTGATCATGACTTGGTGCCACAGCTCCTCCATAAGAATTTGCCATACTGGGTCAGTATGGCGAAGGAAAAGTGGAGGAGGGGGGGCGGGGGGAAGAACCGAGCAGGAAGGCAGCAAACAATAAACGCGCAGAGGCGAACGGCGGCCGCCAGTACCGGAGACAGAGTGGGGGTGCAGGGGGGGGTGGAGTTGAACACCCGGCTGGACGTCCAAGCCATGACCTGAATGTCCAAGGTCACTGGTGGATCTGAGTTGGTGGCTGGAGGGGAGGCTCTGGACCTGGACTGTAAAACAAAACAAAAAAAAACAATCTCGGGCTTTTTTTTTTTTTTTTTGAGGTGTGATGCGCATTCTGAGGGGCTGAGGAGCGGGCTGGCCAGCCCGCCCCTCGACTTGACCATGCTGCTGTGCTGCGCCAGCCCAGCGCGGGAGGAGAGCCCATGGCGGGGGAGAGAGAGCCGTAGTGCGATCGCTTCTGGCGGAGGGAGGGAAGGGGGCCGTGGCGGGCGGAGGATCGCAACTCTGAACTAACTTCTCCCGGGAATGAAGCCCCTCTGCTGAGCTTCCCGCCGGCGCCTGGATTAAGGACTCCCTCTCCCAACCTGTCCATGGGGGTCTTCTGGAATGGGCTCCTCTGGCAACCCGGAGCCCATCCTGCCCGACTTCGAGGACGTGTGCTGGCACAAGTCGCTGCCCCGGCCAGTGCAGCCGCTGCTACCGCCCCCCCCATCCCGACCGAGTTTCGGCCACGCTGCACAAGTTCCAGCTCCCCTACCAGGTGACTCCGTGCAGGGAGAGCGGACCCAGCCAGGGGAGAGGAGGTTGGAAGCCTTGAACCTGGAACTGGAGATGGAGCTGGAGCTGCACATGAAAGAGAATTTCGGTGAGTAACTATTGTGTGGTACTTGCTTCAGTGCGGACAAACATTCATGGACCTTCCCGCTGCCTTGAGTGCCCGGCTGGACGTCCAAGCCGCGCGCTCAAGGCAGCGGGGTCTGTAGGAAAGAACCATCCACTTACCTGGTGGAATGACATTTCAAATGACATTTGAAATGACAGATACCAGCGCACCCTGGATACTGTATAGATGCTGTATACAGTAAGATGGATTGCGCATGCCTACTGCTTCATTGACACGCTTTGGACGCCACTTGGATTTGCGTCTAATTTGAATACTGAATCGAGCGGTATGTGAACCAAAATATGCGCGCGGCAAATGAGGGTGCGCCCGGCACTGCCGTACTCTTTCTTACGCGTCCTTACTGTATCGGCCCAATAGGGAAAAATAACCCTTGCTGTACTTACACAATGTTAGGTTCCATATTGGGAGCTACTGCCCAGGAAAGAGATCTAGGTGTACTGGTGGATAATACTTTGAAATCGTTGGCTCAGTGTGCTGGGGCAGTCAAAACAGCTAACAAAATGTTAGGAATTATTAGGATGGGAATGGAGAATAAAACGGAGGATGTCTTAATGCCTCTGTATCGCTCTATGTTGAGACCTCATCTTGAGCATTGTGTGCAATTCTAGTCACCTCATCTCAAGAAAGATATAGTTGCGATGGAGAAGATACAGAAAAGGACAACCAAAATGATAAAGGGGATGGAACTATTCCGCTATGAGGAAAGGCTAAAGAGGTTAGGGCTGTTCATCTTGGAGAAGAGACGGCTGAGGGGGGATGTATTAAAATCATGAGAGGTCTAGAACGGATAAAAGTGAATTGGTTATTTACTCTTTCGGATAATAGAAGGAGTAGGGGGCACTCCATGAAGTTAGCATGTAGCACATTTAAAACTAATCAGAGAAAATTCTTTTTCACTCAATGCACAATTAAACTCTGGAACGTGTTGTGGTTAGTACAGTTAGTGTAGCTGGGTTTAAAAAAAAGGATTGGATAAGTTCTTGGAGGAGAAATCCATTACCTGCTATTAATCAAGTTGCTATTACTAGCATTAGTAGCATGGGATATACTTAAGTGTTTGGGTACTTGTCAGGAACTTGTAGCCTAGATTGGCCACTGTTGGAAACAGGATGCTGGGCTTGATGGACCCTTGGTCTGACCCAGTATGGCAAATTCTTATGTTCTTAATTGTTGCTGGGAAGAATAATTCAGGTTAGGGCATTTGTTCTTTTACAAGTCAAATTAGTGATGTAGTATGAGAAGAGGATATTTATCGATAACTCGTTATATCTTCTTGCATGATAGGTAAAACAAAAATCCAGATAAACTTTATTAGCCTGGTGGCTTTTCACAGGAATGCAGTTTTTAGTTCATTTTCTTCACAATCCTCCAGTCTAATAGTGTTGTGCTTGGAGGTGGACCCTTGTCCTGGAGCTGTGGAGAACGGCTCCCTGGTAGGGACCAGGAAGCACCTGCCCCTAGGGGGTGGAGCACAGGAGGAGACAGGCTAGGATGAGCTTCACCACTGGAAGCCCAAGGATCATACAAGAGGATAAATACACAGTATAGTGATAGTAGTAAAGTACAGTCCACCTGGTCAAAATGATGAGATGGATGATGAAATGCTAAGAGAAATCAGGGAAGCTAACAAATTTGGCAGTGCAGTAATAAATCGGAGATTTCAGTTATCCCATCAGGACATGCTAGAGATGAAAAGTTCCTGGGTGGAATAAAGGACTGCTTCATGGAGCAATTGGTTTAGGAACCAATGAGAGAGGGAGTTATTTTAGACCTAATTCTTAGTGGAACGCAGGATTTGGTGAGTTAATGGTGGTGGGGGAACTTGGCAATAGTAATCATAACATGATCACATTTAAACTAGTGACTGAAAGAGGGACAACATGTAAAATCTATAACTCTAACACTAAATTTTCAAAAGGGGAACTTTGATAAAATGAGGAAAATAGGAAAACCTCAAAGGTGTAGTAGTTGCAAAGGTTAAATTTCCAACAGGCGAGGACATTGTTTAAAAATACCATCTTAGAAGCGCAATCTAGATGTATTCCATGCATTAAAAGTGGAAGGAAGGCCAAACCATTACTGGCATGGTTAAAAGGTGAAGTGAAAGAGGCTATTTTAGCTTAAAAAAACAAAAACATCCTTCAGAAATTGAAAGAATACATCAGAAGAAAATAGCTGAGTGTAAAACATTGATAAGACAGGCTAAGAAAGAAGTTGAAATGATGTTGGCCATTCAAGTAAAAACTCATAATAAAAACTTTAAAAAATATATCTGAAGCAGGAAACCTGCGAGGGAATCTGTTGGACCATTAGATGATTGAGAGGTTAAAGGGGCTCTTAGGGAAGATAAGGTCATCGCGGAAAGGCTGATTGAATTATTTTCTTCTGTGTTTAATAATGAGGATGTTGAGATACCGGTTCCAGAGACGGTTTTCAGGGGTGATGATTCGAATGAACTGAACCAAATCACGGTGAACCTGGAAGATATAGTAGGCCAGATTGACAGACTAAAGAGTAGCAAATCACTTGGACTGGATGGTATGAACCTCAGGGTTCTAAAAACTCAAAAACTGAATTTCAGATCTATAAGTAAATATTTGTAACTTATCATTAAAATCATCTATTATACCTGAAAACTGGAGAGTGGCCAACATAACCCCAGTATTTAAAAAGGGCTCTAGGGGAGATCTGGGAAACTATAGACTGGTAGGCCTGAGTTTAGTGCCTGGAAAAATAGTGGAAACTATTCTAAAGATCAAAATCACAGAACATATAGAAAAACATGGTTTAATGGACACAGCTATCATGGAGTCATCTAAGGGATGTTTTGCCTCACAAATCTATATTTTTTTTTAGAAGGGTTACTAAACATGGATAAAAGTAAACCAGTAGATATAGTATATTTGGATTTTCAGAAGGCCTTTGACAAAGTCCCTCATGAGAGGCTTCTAAGAAAACTAAAATTCATGGGATGGGAGGCGCTGTCCTTTCATGGATTGCAAATTGGTTAAAAGACAGGAAACATAGAATAGGATTAAATGGCCAATTTTCTCAGTGGAAAGAGATGAACAGTGGTGTGCTTCAGGGATCTGTACTTGGACTGGTGCATTTTAATATTTATAAATGATCTGGAAAAGGATACAATGAGTGAGGTGATCAAATTTACAGATGACACAAAATTATTGAGAGTAGTTAAATCATCTGCGGTTTGTGATAAATTGGAGGATGACCTTGTGAGACTGGAAAATTGGGCATCCAAATTGCAGATTAAATTTAATGTGGACAAGTGCAAAGTGATGCATATAGGAAAAAATAACCCATGCTGTAGTTACATGATGTTAGGTTCCATATTAGAAGCTACCACCCAGGAAAAAGATCTAGGCGTCATAGTGGATAATACATTGAAATCGTTGGCTCAGTGTGCTGCAGTGGTCAAAAAAGCAAACAGAATGTTAGGAATTATTAGGAAGGGAATGGTTAATAAAATGGAAAGTGTCATAATGTCTCTATATCGTTCCATGGTGAAGACTGAAACTTGAGTATTGTGTACAATTCTGGTCACCGCATCTCAAAAGAGATATAGTTGCACTAGAGAAGGTACAGAGAAAGGGTGACCAAAATGTTAAAGGGGATGGAATGGCTCCCCAATGAGGAAGGGCTAATGAGGTTAAGGCTGTTAAGCTTGGAGAAGAGACAGCTGAGGGGAATATAATAGAGAGATATATAAAATCATGAGAGGACTAGAACGGGTAAATATGAATATCTTATTTACTTTTTCAGATAATAAGATTAGGGAGTACTCCATGAAGTTAGCAAGTAGCAAATTTAAAACAAATTGTAGAAAAATATTTTTCACTCTGTGCCCAATTAAGCTCAGGAATTTGTTGCCAGAGGATGTGGTTAGGGTAATTTAGTGTATCTGGGTTTAAAAAAGGTTTGGATAAGTCAATTTAGGGAATAGCCACTGCTATTACTGGCATTAGTAGCATGGGATCTACTTAATGTCTGGGTATTTTCCAGATCCTTGTAACCTGGATTGGCCACTTTTGGAAACAGGATGCTGGACTTGATGGACCCTCGGTGTGACCCAGTATGGCAACTTATTTCTTATGCTCTTATATATGTCCTTTGTTTTTAATATTTTGTTTTAATTTATTTTGTTTTTAGGAAATGTTCACATTTGAAGATGGAACCATGAAGAGAAAGTAGAGAAGAAAATAATGCTTTTCCGTAACAGATTTTTGTTTTTGTTGGCCTTGGCTGCCCTGTTAGCCTTCTTGAGCCTAAGTCTTCAGTTCTGTAAGTACATCACACTTGTGTGTGTTTGTGTGTGTGTGTGTGTGTGTTGACAGTGGGAGGAGGTATTACACTGTTCTATGGAGAAAAAAATGAAAATTAAAACTAATATGATTGCAGGTGTGTTGCCTGCAATCATCAGTGGCACTGTTCATCAAGTATGTGGTTTTATGAGTGAAAATAAATAAGTAAATAAAAATTGTGACATTTTATAACAGAAAGAGAGTATACAGAGAGAAAATCAACATCAGATTTGATTTTTTTCAAGGGTTTTTTTTTTGTCATAATTTGTGGGATTCTGTCACTGATAAATGAGATACTTTGGGCTTCATGAGTAGCCAGGGTATACATATAGTATAGTATGACAGTGCTTCTTTTAGGAAGCTCTATAGTGCTATTGACCCTTTCATAAAATCTTTGTTTTTCTTTCAAATTATTTGTATAAGATCCTGTCTTCATGTTGCTGAGAGAAATTGAATTTTTCAAAATGTATCGAGTATTTGTTCTTTGAATCTTATGTAAAATACAAAAACAAGGACAGGTGTGTATTTCAAGAGAGAATAGTGAACTATCTACAGTCCGGAGAATTACTGGACCTGAGGCAGCATGGATTCACCAGGGGAAGATCCTGTCAGACAAATCTGATTGACTTTTTTGACTGGGTAACCAAGGAATTGGATCGAGGAAGAGCACTCAATGTCATCTACTTAGATTTCAGCAAAGCTTTTGATACGGTTCCGCATAGGAGACTGGTGAATAAAACGAGAAGCTTAGGAGTGAGTGCCGAGGTGGTGACCTAGATTGCAAACTGGTTGACGGACAGAAGACAATGTGTGATGGTAAATGGAACTTTCTCTGAAGAGAGAGAGCGGTTTTAAGTGGTGTACCGCAAGGATCGGTGTTGGGACCGGTCCTGTTCAATATCTTTGTGAGCGACATTGCGGATGGGTTAGAAGGTAAGATTTGTCTTTTTGCGGACAACACTAAGATCTGCAACAGAGTGGACACGCTGGAAGGAGTGGAGAGAATGAGACGGGATTTAAGGAAACTGGAAGAGTGGTCGAAGATATGGCAGCTGAGATTCAATGCTAAGAAGTGCAAAGTCATGCATATGGGGAGTGGAAATCCTAATGAACTATATTCGATGGGGGGGGAAAGGCTGATGTGCACGGAGCAGGAGAGAGACCTTGGGTTAATAGTGTCTAATGATATGAAGTCTGCGAAACAATGCGACAAGGCGATAGCAAAAGCCAGAAGAATGCTAGGCTGCATAGAGAGAGGAATATCGAGTAAGAAAAGGGAAGTGATTATCCCCTTGTACAGGTCCTTGGTGAGGCCTCACCTGGAGTACTGTGTTCAGTTCTGGAGACCGTATCTACAAAGAGACAGAGACAAGATTGAAGCGGTGCAGAGAAGGGCAACCAGAAAGGTGGAGGGTCTTCATCGGATGTCGTACGAGGAGAGATTGAAGAATCTAAATATGTACACCCTGGAGGAAAGGAGGAGCAGGGGTGATATGATTCAGACTTTCAGATACTTGAAAAACTTTAATGATCCAAAGACAACGACAAACCTTTTCCGTCAGAAAAAAATCAGCAGAACCAGAGGTCACGAGCTGAGGCTCCAAGGAGGAAGACTAAGAACCAATGTCAGGAAGTATTTCTTCACGGAGAGAGTGGTGGATGCCTGGAATGCCCTTCCAGAGGAAGTGGTGAAGTCCAAAACTGCGAAGGACTTCAAAGGGGGGCGTGGGATAAACACTGTGGATCCATCAGGTCTAGAGGAAGCATATAAAGAGGAGGCAGCAAAACACTGCACGGAGCGGCAGTAGCCACAGAGGCATTCACGAAGCGGGATGCCAGTGGTTGGTGTTCCACCTTCACGGAGCGGAAGGATGGAGGGCTGCCATCTCCAAATTAAAAAAAGAAAAAAACAAAAAAACAGGGATGGGTTCATGGGCTATAGGTATTACCAATTATTAGGCTTATTCAATTACCAATTATTAGGCATTTCAATATTAGATGATAGTTAATGTGACTTTCAAGGCATACTTCACTTTCAATGCATATCCAGCATAGCTCTCTGCTACAATGGCAGGGGAGAAGAAAAACTAATACTCCACGCATATCCAGCATTGCTCTCTGCTTCAACGGCAGAGAGCTATGCCGTTGAAGCAGAGAGCAATGCTGGATATGCCTGTTTTTATTTATTGATTCATATTTATAACTTGCATATTCGATGAATGTGAACAAAACAGGAAACAGCTATAAAAACAAATCTAATTAAATATCTTAAAATGGATAAATATAATACAAATTAAAAACAAAAACTATATAAAATTGTAAAATTAAAATAAGTAAAAATCAGGTAAATATAAAATAAATTTACAAAATTGGGCATATACATAAGTTATTAAAAACAAACAGGGAACTAAAAGGTCCATAGAGACACAACTACACACCAGTAATCTAAAAGGCCCTTAGTGCCAGATATCTATTTAGAAGATTAAAAAAAAAAATCCAAATCAATCAATAAAAGCCTGTGTAAGAAACAACATTTTTTAATCAACTTTCTAAATGCTACAAGATTATTTTCTAATCTGACCTCAGTTGGGAGTAAATTTGATAAATTTGGGGCTGCACATATTTAAAAAAAAAAAAAAAAACCAACAAAAAAAACTCATTCCTTTTATCTAGATAATCGTATTTAGACAGACAATATAAAATGGGTTTCTTTAGCAGAATGCAGTGTTCTAGTTGGAATGTAACTGATTAAACAAGGATTCTTACCAGCATGGTCCTTGGTTTCTCAGCAATCATATGGCCCTTAATCTGTTGATTTTCGATAATAGTCCAAGATCAAGGCCCCTATCAACCCAGACGAATTCTTCTGTATCTGTTGAGCGTAATGTAATGACAAGAGCAGAGTTTGTGCTGACTTTTTGGTATTGTCTAATTTATTATGTATTTTACCTGCCTAGCATGGTAAACAGGTGAGCTATAATATACAAAGTAGGAACAGTAAGACTAATTCAGAATCAATGTGTATGTAAAACCCTAGTTTTATTAGCACAATTAATTGGTTAATTAGAATCAGGTGCTTATATAATTGGATGATATCTCTGCATAGTACATTCATGTAGATTCTGGCCAATACAATGGCCCAGGTTTATTGTTGACTCTTTCTGCATTGAGTATAGCACAGATAATACCTGTCTCCGCCCACCGTGCAGGCCATACCTTAGACCTTTTTAATTCCTGAGACCATGTTAAATACAAGTCTTTAATCTCAGCCCTGCATGTAGAACTTTTATCCTGGTCAGATCATTATTTATGTACTTTTAATTTTTGCTGTAGTATTGCAAGGGAGGGGGGGTATAGCAGGGCTTCTTTACTTAATGAGAAGATAGTGTAAAGGTGAGGTATATAACTGATATGATTTACTGATGAATGGCAGAGGGCTCAGCCCAACTTAAATTATACCACTGCCTTAGCCTTGGTTGACTCCTTTGTCCATGGCCCTTGCTGAGGTGGTACAGAAAGTTGTCCCACTCAGTGACAATGTCATAACAGTGGGTATATCCGTGGGTACTCTGGTTTAACAGAGAACTGATGAAGAAAAAGCATCTAATGCACCAGGCGAAAAGGCATTGGACAAATTCCTAAACGATCAGCATAAAGCTGACCAAATACAGGCAAGGACCAATTATTTTGTGGCCCAGAAGGAGGGTTACTTTCAGACAAAGATTCAGTCCTTTCTAAACATGCCACTTATTTTCTATTGTTAATGGTTTATGCAAATCTGCTAGGACCTCTAGTATTTGTTGACTTCTGTGGTAATAAAGTACTGGATCTTGTTAGCATACCTGAGATCTGAGTTACCACACAGACAGTTCGAGTTCTTGTAGCTGAGAGGAGTTTCAACCTGTTTCTAAAGTGGAAGTCATTGAGATTATGAAGAAGGTAAAGTCTTCGGCTCTCTTATGGATGACTGTCCTTTTTGGATTTTAAAAAAGTTGGACTTGAAAAAGTTGTGAATAATCAACTTTCAGAACATCTAGACTCAAGCAATCTTCTTTTCCCTTCTCAACATGAATTCAGAAGATACTATAGCACAGAAACCTTATTAGTTGCGTTTATATGATACCAGTCTGAGAGGAACGGATAATGGACAAACTTACTTTTTGATGATGCTGGCCATCTCTTCAGCATTTGACACAGTAAATCATTCAGCCTTACTAGATAGACTGAAGGAAATAGGCTTACAAGAAATTACTCTCTGCTGTTTAAATCCTATCTGGAAAATAGGTCATTCAAAATTAGGATAAACAATGCTGAATAAGATCTTTTTAATCTTCCCTATGGTGTACCTCAAGGATCTTCACTTTCTGCTACGCCTTTTAATATTTATATGTTCCCACTATGCAAGCTTTTATCTGGACTTAATCTTATTTATTTTATCTATGCTAACGAAGTGCAGATTTTAATTCCTATTGAAAACTCTATTATTTCCACTTTAAAAATCTGGGATATTTATTTAGGTGCGATTAAAAAAAGTTTTATATGAAATGAATTTAATGCTTAATGACAAAGAAAAAGTGAAATTTTATATATCTGCCCAAAATTAAGTCCATTGAAAGAACTAAAAAATTTGGAAGCTGCAAAAACATACTCTATCACTTTTGATGTTAGAGATCTGGGGATAACAGTATTTACTCTTTTGGATAATAGACTAGGGGGCACTCCATGAAGTTAGCATGTGGCACATTTAAAACTAATCAGAGAAAGTTCTTTTTCACTCAATGCACAAACTCTGGAATTTGTTGCCAGAAGATGTGGTTAGTGCAGTTAGTATAGCTGTGTTTAAAAAAGGATTGGATAAGTTCTTGGAGGAGAAGTCCATTACCTGCTATTAATTAAGTTGACTTAGAAAATAGCCACTGCTATTACTAACAACAGTAGCATGGATTAGACTTAGTTTTTGGGTACTTGCCAGGTTCTTATGGCCTGGATTGGCCACTGTTGGAAACAGGATGCTAGGCTTGATGGACCCTTGGTCTGACCCAGTATGGCGTGTTCTTATTGCTATTATGGCAGTTGTTGACCAAAGTTATTTCAGTCTGTACTGCAATCCCTGCTTTTCAAGCAAATGGACTATTGCAACAGTTTATAGTTGAGCCTTCCTAAATGTTATACAAGAGCTCTACAGCTACTACAAAATCATGTCTAGAATTTGGACGGTGGGGGTGGGGGGAGCATATTGATCATATTATGCTAGTTCTGTACAACCTCAGACTTCCTTTTCAGTGGAGAACTCAGTTCAAAATTCTAGTAATTATTTTTCAGCTTTTGCATAATGACTGTTCATGCTTGCTCATGAATTGTTACAAGATATATTCCTATTAAATACCTGACATTTTTAAAAAAATGTTTACAATTACTTATAATTAAAAAAGTCAGGTATTTAATAGGAGATGGCATGTTTGTGGGCTTAGACAATGAAGGTTTTCTTTATCTGGAACAGAGCAAGATCTAACAATAATGATTAAAATGGCAGTTTATTGGAATATTCTTTAAAATAAGTCGACAAAAAGCTAATGAACTATTCAGAACTGGTGTTTGGATACAGAATTCACAAATTAATATCCCCTGAGAAAGCACTATATATGGGTGAAACAAAGGCCTTTGTTGGGTCTAGAAAACTGTGTTTTAGTTTCACCAGAGTTGTCGTGTGAAGGGATTATTCACAGTTGAGAAAGTTGTGTTACAGATTCACTGAATTCTTGAAGAAACAGCATACATCCCAATTTATTGCTTATATATTGGAACTCTTGGGTATACTGTGATTGGAACCATTGCATACACTGTGAATTTATTGTGTATATACTGTTTACATAGGTTCCATTTAAGCATCCATGTTTACAACTTAGAAGTGCAAAAAGTTTCTTCTGATTGAAGAAATTATTATATTTCAGGCTATTATATGTAATCTGCTGTTTTTATATTATGTATGGATTTTGTGAATGTGAATGAATGTGGTGTGACACACACTAAGGGGTAGCATGTTATAAAATACAGGGTCGGCGCGCAGCCATCCTCTGTTCCCTCCGGCCTCCCCCCCCCCAACCTTTATTTTAAAAATTACGCCTTTTATTACGGTAATTAATCAGCAATTGTAGCTTGTGATCTGTCTAATATTTGGGTACTTGCCAGGTATTTGTGACTTGGATTGGCCACTGTTGGAAATAGGATTCTGGGATTGATGGACCATTGGTCTGACCCAATATGGCATTTCTTATGATGTTAATTTGCTGCTGGCAGCCTAGAAGAAGTTAGAGAAACCACTGAAAGACTGTTCACCAACACCAAAATATGACAACCGATTTAGGAGGACTAATAGTGTCAAAGGGAGACAAGATGTTAAGCAGGATTAGAATAACTGACCCGCCCCAACCAGTTGCTTTTAAAAGCACGTCAAATAAAAAGGCTAGACATGTTTCTGTATTTTGATGTTTACTAAAATCACACTGATAAGGACTCAAAATTTGATGGTCATCTGGACTAGTTTTGCCTTTTCAATAACTTTTCTGATGGAACAAAAATTGGAGATGGTCCTAAAACTTGAAAAACTATAAAATTAAAGATCGATTTTCTCAAGAAATGGGTATACAAAAGGATGCTTCAGGCCATCAGGCATTATGCCTTCTTGCAAAGAAAGGTTTACAATTTTACACAATACCTCTCAAAAATATTCTTAAGACCATATAAAATTTATTTATTTTATTTAGTGATTTTTATATACCGGCATTCATGTAAAAACATATCACGTCAGTTTACATCATACGGCAAATGATAATTAACACATTTGCATTTAAAACAAAAATAAAATCTAAAACATATCCATTTCATTTAAAAGCTAAAATAAGACTAAAACTATATTTCAAAATACATCTTAAATCTATACAATAAAAGAAATAAATACAAACAGAGTCAATCATTGTTGTTAAAAGCTTGGTTAAAAAGCCATGTTTTGACTCCTTTCTTAAAAACTTTGAGATTAGTTTCCATCCTCAAGTATGGTGATAAGGTGTTCCATAAATTGGGTCCGGCAATGGATAATGCTCTCTCTTGAACCAAGTTCATATGTGCAGGTTTCAATGTCAGGATCGGTAGTAACCCAGTATTAGCGGATCTGGTTACTCATGCTGGTATGTGAAAATGTAGTGCTGCGTTGAGCCAAACAACCTTCTCATTGTAGAGATTTATGTATTAACAAGCCGTTAAGCCCGTTAAAACGGGCTACATCCCTCTGTCTCTCACCTCCCCCTCATTCTCCCTCCCCTCCACCCCCTACCTCCCTCCCTCTCACCCACTCCTCCCACTCCTCCCTCTCCTCCCACTCAGTCCCTCCCTCCCCCTCTCTCCCTCCCTCTCACTCTCCCTCAGTCCCACTCCCTCCCTCCCTCATTCTCTCTCCCCTCCACCCCCTACCTCCCCTCCCTCTCACCCACTCCTCCCACTCAGTCCCTCCCTCCCCCCTCTCTCCCTCCCTCTCACTCTCCCTCAGTCCCACTCCCTCCCTCCCTCCCTCCTTCTCTCAGTCCCACTCACTCTCCCTCAGTCCCACTCCCTCCCCCTCTCCCTCTATTTCCCTCCCCTCACTCAGTCCCCCCTCTCCTTCCGTCCCACTCCCTCCCTCTCTCCCTCTCACTCAGTCCCACTCCCTCCTCTCTCCTCCCCTCTCACTCAGTCCCTCTCTCTCTCTGTCAGTCCCTCCTTCTCTCTCTCCTCCCTCGCTGCCACCCGCCGCCACCGGACACCACCGCCACCCAACGCCGCCGCCGCTGGACGCCGCTACCACCGGACGCTGCCGCTGCCTCCCGCCGCCGCAGCTACCACCGGACGCCGCCACCACCCAACGCCGCCGCCGCCGCTGGATGCCGCTGCCACCCGCCGCCGCTACCACCGGACGCTGCCACCCAACACCGCCGCCGCTGCCACTGGACACCGCCATTGTGTTTTCTTTTTTTCTGACGCTGGCTCAGACCGACGTGCTCGCCCGCACATGCGCGGTAGAGCTGGTCTCTACTGCGCATTTGCGGCACGTCGGTCAAGCTTCGTTTATTAGTATAGATGAAAGTGCTTTGTGCTGTGATCTTTATCCAATAGGGAGCCAATGAAGCTCTTTCAGCACGGGAGTGATGTGCTCAAATTTCTATGTATTAGTCAATAACCTAGCGGCAGAGTTCTGCAAGAGCTGTAATGGTCTTGTGGTGCTAACAGGAAGGCCCAGAAGAAGAGTGTTACAATAGTCTAATTTCATGAAAATCAGAGCTTGTAAAACCGTCCTAAAATCATTGGGATATAAAAGATGTTTAACTCGCTTTTAAAATATTCAAATTAAAATATCCTTCTCTAACTATGTTATTAATCCATTTTTTAAGACTTACTTCACAATCTAGTGATTCACATTAACCCATTCTAGATCTCTCATGATTTTAAACACCTCTATCATATTCCCCCTCAGCCGTCTCTTCTCCAAGCTAGAAAGTCCTAACCTCTTTAGTCTTTCCTCATAGGGGAACTGTTCCATTCCTTTATCATTTTGGTTGCCCTTCTCTGTACCTTCTCTATCGCAACTATATCTTTTTTAATATGGGGCGACCAGAATTGTACACAGTATTCAAGGTGCGGGTTCACCATGGAGCGATACAGAGGCATTATGACATTTTCCGTTTTATTCACCATTCCCTTTCTAATAAATCCCAACATTCTGTTTGCTTTTTTGACTACCGCAGCACACTGAACCGACTATTTCAATGTGTTATCCACTAGATCTCTTTCTTGGGTGGTAGCTCCTAATATGGAACCTAACATTGTGTAACTATAGCATGGGTTATTTTTCCTTATATGCATCACTGTTGCGCCTGTCAGTCGCAGTCGGCTGCGACCTCTGATGCTCACCTCTTTTTTTTTTTTTTTTTCCTGCACCAGCTACTCTTGGAAGATTGGCAGTCTCTGTCTGCAAATTCCGCCTTCCCCGGCGTCCCTGGGACAGTGTGGACGATCCTGTTGGCCATCTTGAATCAGGGATTACCTAGGGCACGCGCGCTCCAGGCCTCTCTTAAACACGTCATGGCGGGAACCTCACGGACGTCCCCTCCGAATGACGCCACCCACCAGTGTATTTAAGCTATTCGGACTTTGCTTCCTACGAGTTAGCTGAATTCCACTCCGATCGGAGATACTTCGCTATTCGCTACTCTGAACTTGTTCCTGCTCTCTGGACCTTGAACGCTTTAGGTACCCGCTCTTCGGGGGCCTTGTCGTGTTCTGGCTATCCGCTCCTTGGAGGACCTTCCTGCCTGGAGAAACCATCTACTCAGATTGGGACTCAGTCTTGTTCAGCCTTGTGAGTACGCTACTCTTTAGCTACTATTTTGCTGACGGAATCTCCGGTGTACCCCGTGCCTTGGGCCATTACCTTGCTCACCTCAGCATTCCTGCTTCTGCACTTTGGAGTAAATAATTCCATCTACTCTGCTCTACTGACCTCCTGCACTTCGTTACTTTCATCTGTGTTGATTCTCAATGTACCCCGCGCTGTGGGCCACTATCGGATCTATCCCTGAGAAGTGTTCGTGGGAGGAGGAGTTCCCTGGCGTATCCCGCTCCGCGGGCCACTACCAGGGATCATCAGTGAACCACATTACTACTCTGGACTGTGTCTTTATTCCCATCTATGTTCCAGTCTAATAAAATATCATTATTAACTGTCTGTCTTAGCTGAGACCACGCTTATCGTGGTGAGTCCCCACAGGGCTCTTCCCTGAAATTTGTAGGATTACTGATTGGTGGGACATGAGATGGATGTACAGTATCAGTTTTATCAATATTCAAGACTAGTCTATTAGCTGACAACCACTTTCTGATCTGAAACAAACAGAAGGATCATTTTTGAAAAGCGGATTCCATAGTTGAAGAGACTGGAAAAAAATTATATTTTCGTCATAACACAAAGAAATGTCAAGATGTTATAGAACTGAGCAAAGTGGAGCCAAATAAATGTTAAAAAGAGTAGCCCCCGGACCACCCCGCATCTTTTTTCCAAGCCCCGGGACATATGCACGACCCGGGGGTTGCGCGCGTCTCTGGGCCTATGCAAAATAGGCTCGGCGCGCAGGAGCAGGTTTTAAAGGGTTATGCGTGTAACCCTGTAAAAATCCACCCCTAAGTGTTCTGATACTCAATCCCCGCTTGGTACTCTACACATTTTATGGCTAATTCAGCCTGTTTGACGAAGGAGAAAACAAGTCTTACTGTAAATGGGATTCTCTGTAGACAGTAGGATGTATTATCCATGCTTAATACCCACATGCCTTCCTGGAGAGTCAACTACTCAGCTAAAGCTAAGATGTGCAAAAGACTAAGGGGCTAACGAGGCAGTGCATGCATGGGAACTCCTGCACATGTTCAGTAGTAAAACTTTATTAAGCTAGGTTGATATGTCCATTTGACAGCGTCAGATGGCATCACCCATGTGTCATAACAAATTTATCCTGCTGTTTATAGAGAATTCCATTTATAATAAGCAAACTTGCTTTTTCATCTGAAAAAGCTATCCAGAGCAGCTTATTATACATCCAGAATATGCAATTTCAGAAACTTGCACAAAATTAGAGTATAAAATACAATAAGCATGTTAAAATGCAATAAGCATACAAAATAAAACAGCAAAGCAAGAACATAACTAATAATCAAGTTTAAGCTGCCATTACCCAAAAACTGCTATTTAAAGTCACCAGAATTTTTGAAGGGGCACATAGTTTTTTTTATTGTACTTATATTAACTGGAGCCAATTATTTAAATCCTTATTATAGAAATAAGGGATTTAGAGGGCTCTCAAAATCCTTTGAGATTTGTTGCAATCAAAAAGAGGAGTTCAGTTATGTTTACATAACATGACTATCGATCTGTTAATACCTACATTCTCTCCCAAGAAGCAGGATATGATATAACCTTGTGCTAATATTTGGTTTTGGGTTGGCATATTTGAGTGCAGTAATGCCTTTTTCCAGTGTATGTTTGAATTGCCTGGTGTGTGTTTATAGGAATAAAAGAGACTTCTGTCTTCTAAAAGCAAAGTAATTAAGAATTCTTTGCAAAGTTAAAATATGCAGTATGGGTGTTTCTGTCCTGTGTGCTTAGAATTCATTTCTGAGGACATAAGAAATTTTGGTAGTCTTGCTATCCTTTCGATCAGAAGTCATGCTCTTGCTCGTTCTACTTTTAGGTAAATATTCTTAACTTTGATTTTATTGTTATTAATATGTATTGCATATACGGTGGACTTCAGTATTAAATACTAAATTTACGCAAAATTGTTAAGAAATATATATAAAAAATAAAATCATTATTTTGTGCATTTTATAAATCATAAGTACTTTCATTAATGGCATTCATTTAATCTTGTTATAAAATGTTCTACATCAGATCATAAAGGTTGTCAAAACTGGTATCCATATATCTAGCCTCTATCCTGTCTAACAATGGAAAGCAATGGGTACTTAGAAGTATGTAAGAAGCACAATGTGTAGATATGTTCATTTATTTTCATAACTTCTTGGAACAGTGGACTATTGTTTATGCCTCTTCATTTTTTTTTAATAACTGGAGTTTGAATGCAGATCATATTTATGGAGTATTACTGTTATTGTGGGAAATGTAGACAGTTATTAAAATAAAATGTATTATTAATAGCCCTTCCTTGAAATAAATTGTGTTGATCTTTAATGTAATTCATGAATCATATTACAAAAACAAGGGAATAAATTAAGTAATTCAGAAGACCAGTTAGAAATCAAACTTGAGAAAACATTTATTCTCATAGGACATATGGGTGACATCATCAGGATGGAACCCAGTCACAGAACACTTTTGTCAAAGTTTCCAGAACTTTGACTGGCACCTACTAGGCATGCCCAGCATAGCATCAACCCTGCAGCCAGCAGGGGTCCCTCTTCAGTCTTCTTTTTTCTGCGCAGCAGTAGCCATGTGGGTTAAGGAGCTCTTCCTGACAGGAATTTTCCTCACGGAACTTTGTTAAAAAAATTTCAAAACATTTTACCCCACAGGGATCCCCTTATCGATTTCTTTGGTCCGCGGTTGAACGGGAAGTTTTTTTTGCCCGTTTGTGGTCAATTCCTGTCGAGTTTTTCCCTTGGGGCCTACCGGCCTTTGACCGCACCGCAACTAAATTTTGGCGAAGCCATGGCATCGGGTTTCTGTCCGTGTCCCGACTGCACTAGAACAATGTCCATCACTGACCCTCACATGGTCTGTGTGATGTGCTTGTGGTCCGGCCACGATGTCCTTACTTGCACCAAATGTGCTCAAATGACACCAAAAGTTCGCAAGGCTCGACTCGATAAGATGGGTCTTCTCTTTCGGCCAAAAACCCCGACTCCATCGATAGCTTAGACGTCGTCTGACCCAATGCCATCTACGTCGCGCCAGCACCGGGAATCCGCTGCTATCCGACCGGCTTCAACGACTCCATTGGTGTCGACCCCCCCCCCCCCCCTCTGTTCCTTCTCTGGAAAAACACCTGGGGGAACATCGAGAAAAACATCGACACCTTCATCGTAAAGCTCAGGCCATCGATACTGGTAAACCCTTGACATCGATGTCGTCTGAGCCTCCAACAAAGAAGCCCCATAGAAAAAAAAGGCTTCGTCCTCTTCTGTCTCTGGAACACCGAGGCGTTCCCCACCTGGAGAGGTGCCAGGTTCCGCGATTCCACCTTCACTGGTGGGACCCTCCGGCTGCGCCAGTGCTACCTCCCACTCCAGAACCAGGTATTCATGCCCTAGGTTTCTGTGAGAAATTGGATCGGATGATCCAAGAGGCCATCAGCAAAGCACTCCAGGGCTTCCAATTTCCATCGGTACCGGTTCCTCCTCCGGTACCCGATCCGATACCTATGGCGCTGGCACCGCTATTGGCTAGAATGGACAAGTTAATCGGTGCTCTTCCACCGGTGGAACCGAGGGACCAGACTCCTTCCTCGCCAATTCCCTTGTCATCGGAGGAAGATGAAGAAACACCGCTCTTCATTCCACCATCGGGAGTGCCGCCACTGCCACATCCATCGATGTCACAGATTCCATCGGTGCCTTTGTCAATGCCGCCATCGATGCCCTCGATGCCTCCATTGATGCCTTTGATTCCTCCTTCGGGACCATCAATTCCTAGGCCAGGGTCTTCAGGAATAACCCCGTTACTTCCTTCTGATGACCATTTGGGAGCTGGTGATGACCCTTATAATCCTTGGACCGACGATTCGTCCTAGGATTCTGATGATCTAACTTCCCAGCCCTCCCCTCCTGATGAAAGGAAGCGTTCTCCTCCAGAGGACCTGCCCTTTATTAATTTTGTAAAGGAGATGTCTGAAACAGTCCCATTCCAGCTTCAGATAGAAGAAGACTCTAGATACCAGATGCTAGAGCTTCTACAATTTCTTGATGCTCCAAAGGAAACCATGTCCATCCCTATTCATGACATCCTTTTGAAGAGAAACTGGGAGCACCCTGGCTCGATGGCACCTGTTAACTGAAAAGCAGATGCCACCTACTTAGTTCAGTCAGCCCCTGATTTCCCAAGAACTCAATTAGATCATCACTCAGTGGTTGTAGAGTCAGCCCAGAAGAGGGCCAGACACTCCAAACCTCATTCATCCATTCCCCCAGGAAAAAATTAGAAGTTCCTGGATGCGTTTGGAAGACGGGTATTCCTTGAATCAATGCTTATCTCTCGCATTGCATCCTACCAACTCTACATGACCCAATATAATAGGGCCTTGTTCACGAAGATTCAAGACTTTGCTGAGGCCTTACCTCTGCAGTTCCAGGACCAACTTCATGACCTAGCACAAAAGGGCTTAGATGCTGGCAAACATGAAGTACGATCAGCGTATGACATCTTTGACACCGCTTCCAGGGTGTCGGCAGCTGGTATCAGTGCAAGGAGATGGGCCTGGCTGAAATCTTCAGACCTCAGACCAAGGGTACAAGAAATTGGCTGATTTGCCCTGTGCAGGGGATAATCTTCTCAGTGAAAAGATTCAAGAAGCAGTGGCGCAGCTTAAGGACCACCAAGAGACTCTGCACCAGCTCTCTTTACTGCCTTCTGATCCCTCTTCTTTATCCAAAAGATCTTTTAAGAGGGATTCTAAGAAACAATTCTACCAGCAGAGGAGATACTATCCCCCAGCATCCAGGGGTCGGCCTTCTAAGCCTTACCAAAAAGGCCAACCTAGGCAGCCTAGAGGGCAGAAATCACAGCCAGCCAATCAACCAGGTCCAGCAGCAGGTTTTTGACTCCTTTTTAGAGAGCAGTACCCAGCTTCCACTTCCGACCATTCCGGTCGGCGGCCGGTTGTTCCACTTCTCCAGCCTATGGCACACAGTCACCACAGATCAGTGGGTACTTGCAGTAGTGTCCAAAGGTTACCACCTCAACTTTCTCTCTCTCCCACCGGATTCCCCCCCTCGGCTGACATGGGGAACATCCGATCATTCACCACTCTTGGAGCAGGCAGTCTCCCTCCTTCTCCAGTCCCGAGCAATAGAACCAGTGCCCCTCTCAGAACAGGGGCAAGGGTTTATTCCAGGTATTTCCTGATACCAAAAAAGTCAGGTGGGGTGCGCCCAATATTGGATCTTAGCACTCTGAACAAATACCTACAAAGAGAAAAGTTCAAGATGGTGACCTTGGATTCTCTACTTCCCCTTCTTCAAAGGGGGGAGACTGGCTCTGCTCTCTAGACCTTCAGGACGCCTACATGCACATTTCAATCACTCCATCACATCGCAGATTCCTGCGATTTCTAGTAGGCCCAAAACACTTCCAATAATAGTGTTACCTTTCGGCTTTGCATCTGCCCCACACCTCTTCACCAAGTGCTCGTAGTGGTAGCTGCCTACCTCAGGTGTCAGAGTGTTCACGTCTACCCCTATCTGGACGTTTGGTTGATCAGGGCTCCCTCTCGGCAAGGTGCACTGACTTCCCTTCGCCTCACTTTGCATTCCCTGATCTCCCTGGGTTTTCTCATAAACTATCAAAAATCCAGACTAGTTCCTTCGCAAACTATCGTTCATAGGGGCCGACTTGGTCACTCTAAGAGTGAAAACTTTCCTATCTCAGGATCGAGCTCTCACTCTCGCTTCTCTGGCCTTTCGACTGCAGTCTCGACAACATTCAACTGCACGTCATTTCCTGATAGATTTGGGTCATATGGCCTCCACAGTGCATGTCACTCCCATGGCTCGCCTCGCCAGGAGAGTAATGCAGTGGACTCTAAGATCACAGTGGACTCAGTCTTCTCAGCCAATGTCCTCCACAATCCGCATCACCAAACAGCTCCATCTATCGCTAGCTTGGTGGGCAAACCAATCTAATCTAGTACAAGGCCTCCCATTTCAGATTCCAGAACCTCAAATAACCTTGATAACAGATGCCTCCAACCTCGGCTGGGGAGCACATGTAGCAAGCCTGCAAACTCAGGGTATCTGTTCTCCAGAGGAAGCCAAACACCAGATAAATTTCCTGGAGCTTCATGCAATCAGATATGCTCTCAGGGCTTTTCAGGATCACCTCTCCAACCAGGTCATCCTGATTCAAACAGAGAACCAGGTGGCCATGTGGTACATCAACAAGCAAGGGGGAATGGGCTCCTACCTCCTGTGTCAGGAAGCTGCACAGATATGGGCGGAGGCCCTTACCCACTCGATGTACCTCAGGGCCATCTACTTGCCGGGAGTGGACAATGTGTTGGTGGACAAGCTGAGTCGCACTTTTCAACCGCACGAGTGGTCCCTCAACCACACTGTAGTGGACTCAATATTCCAACGTTAGGGTTACCCTCACATAGACTTCTTTCCGTCAATTCACAACTGCAAGTAGGGAACTTCTGCTCTCTCACTCGCAGCTAAGACCGCCAGCCCAGAGATGCTTTCTCCCTCTCGTGGGCCAGCGGTCTCCTTTATGCATACCTTCCACTTCCACTCATTTCAAAGACTCTCATGAACATGAGAAGGGACAGTGATCTAATTATTCTCATAGCCCCTCATTGGCCGTACCAGGTCTGGTTTCCAATTCTCCACGACCTATCGGTACACCAGCACATTCCTCTAGGGAAGGACCCACTTCTGATCACTCGGAACAACGGCTGCCTTTGTCACCCCAACCTCCAGGCCCTCTCCCCGACTGCCTGGATGTTGAAAGGTTAATATTTCAACCTCTTAACCTTTCAGAGCCGGTTTCCCGTGTCCTAGTAGCTTCACAAAAGCCTTCCATGAGGCAGTCTTATCGTTATAAATGGAACAGGTTTACGGGATGGTGTACTTCCATGTCCATCGATCCCTTCACTTGTCCCACTCTGAAATTTCTGGACTATCTCTGGCACCTGTCAGTCAGGCCTCAAAACTTCTATCAGGGTGCATGTCAGTGCGGTAGCTGCCATCCATAAAAGTGTGGGGAATGTACCCATTTCAGTACAATCCCTTGTCACACGCTTTTTGAAGGGCTTGCTTCACCTTAAACCTCCACTGTGCCCTCCGGCCCTTTCTTGGGACCTCAATATGGTTTTGGGGCGGCTCATGAAATCGCCATTTGAGCCTCTCCAATCCTGTGATCTCCGCTATCTCGCTTGGAAAGTGATTTTTCTGTTGGCGATCACATCGGCTCGCAGAGTTAGTGCGTTACAGGCCTTAATCACCTACCCGCCTTACACTAAACTTCTGCATGACAAGGTAGTACTCCAAACTCACCCTAAATTTTTGCCTAAGGTAGTATCAGAGTTTCATATCAATCAATCCATTATACCACCCACTTTCTTTCTCAGGCTCCACTTAAACCCAGGAGAACAGGCCCTGCATACCCTTGACTGTAAACGTGCTCTAGCTTTTTATCTAGACCGTACAGCTGCCCACAGGAAGGGCACTCAATTGAGCAACCCTGTGGGTAAGCAGACTCTCCTCCTAGTTAGCGGACTGTATTTCCTTTTGTTATCAACAGGCAGGCATTCCGCTTCAAGACCGTGTTAAAGCACACTCTGTCAGAGCCATGGCAACATCAGTAGCGCACCTACGCTAGGTGCCGCTTGCTGACATCTGTAAGGCTGCTACCTGGAGCTCTCTCCACACCTTCGCAGCCCATTATTGTTTATACAAGGATGGCAGACAAGATTCCAACTTCGGCCAGTCTGTGCTACGCAACTTATTTGCGAACTGAGGTACCAACATCCTTCCGCCAACCCGGTAGGGTTCAGGATGCCCTCTACCAAATTCCACTCCAGTTCTTGTGCCTGTTGCACGCCTTTGGGTACATTTGGTGCATTGCTCAGGCATCCTCAGCTTGGTACTCACCCATATGTGAGGGCTAGCATCCTGCTTGACCAGTGAGAAAGCAGAGTTGCTTACCTGTAACAGGTGTTCTCACAGGATAGCAGGATGTTAGTCCTCATGAAACCCGCCCGCCACCCCGCGGAGTTGGGTTCGCTTACGATTATTTTATTTTTCGCATATACTTTTACTATAAGACGAGACTGAAGGGGGGGGGACCCCTGCTGGCTGCAGGGTTGATGCTATGCTGGGCATGCCCAGTAGGTGCCAGTCAAAGTTCTGTAAACTTTGACAAAAGTGTTCTGTGATTGGGCTCCATCCTGATAATGTCACCCATATGTGAGGACTAACATCCTGCTGTCCTGGGAGAACACCTGTTACAGGTAAGCAGCTCTGCTTTTTAAAAGAATAATAGGGTGTTGCTTTCATAATTAGATTAGTAAATGCTATTCATTGCTATATTCACGTCTGGTTTGCTGCACATACAAGGCATTACATTAATAAGCTATTCAAGGCATAAGGGCCTCATTTTCCAAGGAGTTACCGCATGTGATAATTCCGCAAACCGCGCTAACAGCAGTTAACGCGATTTGCTAATGCAAATTTTTAATTTCGTATTCAGGTAGCGCGGCTCCTAACGTGGCCAATAACTACACCTCTTTCATTTGCGTCACGTTGCGTGCTACAGGTCGGTAAAGGTTCATCGCGGTTCATGATGTCTCCTGACAGGCCTGTTTCAGTATGATGCAGGGGGGGGGGGGGGGGGAGAGAGAGAGAATGAATGTGAACATGAAAAGATGCAAATATTTGGCTGCACACCCCTAATTACTTTTGATTGGCTTAACATTCAGAAGTAACCAAATTGCATGCATGCTTGAACGTTGAATAATCATTCTAAGAAAACTTCTGTCTTCATTTAAATAAGTGTATGAATGGGTAAAAAATAATTGCATCTTCCATGGAGTCTCTGTCATTAATCTAATTAAAGTTCTTATAATAGATTTCATTTCATTTATTGGCATTTATATACCGTGACTTCCAAAATAGCTTGTGCTTATACAAATAGAAATAAATCTTATGGTTTTACTTAATTATTAAATATAGCCATTGGTTATAATTTAAATTGTTTTCTTGCTAGATATGACTGTTCCAAAATGTGTGATCTTTGGATTATGATTCATTAATTTCCTGAATAGGGATACACAATTCAGTTGGATTTTTCAGATCCAATCTTGTGATTCACACAATGTTTTGTGATTTGATTCATTTTTGGGAGCTTTTGTCTAATTTACTGAGTAGCAAGTGTTTTGGACTTATTTAAAGCTGATATGAGTACAAGACAGGATGTCATTAATACTGCTCATTCTGACTTGTACCATTTTTTTTCTCTGTTCAGGAAATGTAACCTGAAGTTCAAGATCTGTGACTTTCTCAGTCAATAATCCTTGATTGTTTTTGATTTGTATAATCTTATCCATTGATTTTATAATTTGTAGCTCATGGTTTGAGGGGGATGTTCTGATCAACTAAATATTATTTGACTTACCTCTTTTGCTTATGACTGAACATTTTTAATGAGGGTTTTAATGTAAAAAAAAAAAAAAAAAAAGACCAAGGCAGGAGGAAGCAACTTAGTCTTAACAGATTGATGTCTTTTCTGATTTTATATGAAAAAGTGAGAGAACAGTTATTTCCCTGAAGCTGAGCATTTCACTAATCTACATACGTGGGTCATATGATTATGCTGAACCTCAGATGAACATGAATATTCTAGAGCTTCTGAAAAAAGCAAAAGCCTTACATTACAAATGCCTGGTAAATTTCTCACTGCAGAAGCCCCATGGTTCTCCTCAGTTCATTTGTTTGCTAAGAACTGCAGCTCTACAGATCTTCTGAAGAAAACTCCTTTTCCTGAATTTCTTCCAAAAATCATCCTACTCTTTTTTTTTTTTTTGTCCTTTCTTAGTTGCATATTTTATTCAGTGATCCTACTGTGCCAGCCTCATGTTTTCTTGACATAGCTGAAGTGTTTCTCTCTTCATACCCTCTCTTGATTTTGGCTTATTTTACTCGCCATGCATGAGAGAGAAGCCAAGAGCTTCAAGTTGTGTCCCAAATGCAAGCAGATGTTCATTTCTGACCATCCCCAAGTTTATACAAGTCTTTGGGAGAAGACAATATTAATTCCGGCTATTACGAGTATGCAATAATTTCACCCAGAGTACTTTGGGTCCAGAAGGATAGTCTCTGAACATCTCTTACTGGTGAACTAAAGTCCAGCTCTTCAAAGCAGATGTTGAAGGCACAAAACAAAGACCATGGAGCCACACTGACTGCTGACATCGAAGAGACAGGCATCCTCTTCAGCTCAAGAACAGTGGCGAGAAATCTTACTCCAGTACTCAAGAGAAATCTCTCTCCCCGCCATTGACAGAGACCAGGGTTCTGAGCATTCAAGTAGGGAGCTGAAGAGAACTAGAGGTTGTACATCATCTGAAGCAGCTTAGTCTGTGCTTCTTGGGCACAGACAATGCCACCCCAGTCTCTATAGGTCCAGTCCAAAATGTTTTATAGTGAGATTCAGAGTCATGGAAAACATTAATGTTCCTTCAAGGTTAACCATGATCTAATTTCCTAGGACCCAATCATCTTTCACAATAAGGATGTGCCCCTAAAAACATTTTTTGTATGTTCCCAAAATTTGTTTTGTGTATTTCAAATGAAAAAGTTCATTTATTCATTTCATTCATTTGTTTCCTTTTAAAGTCAATGGGGGATTTTGAGCTCCAAAGTTAGGGTTTTCCCAATTAATTTTAATGGAACTTGCCAGTAGTAGATATCAGGAGTGGGAAGAACATTTCAAAACAACAAGACTGTGTCAGAGTGGCATCAAAAGTGTCATGAATAACCCAAGGCATCATGACAGGGCATAGTAGCCCAAAGAGAGGTAGCCAGGGTACCAAAGGCACCACGAGAGAAGCAAAGCAGCAGCAAGAGTGGTAAGAATACCCCAAGGCTAAAATAAATGGGTAAATGCAGCAGTGAAATGAAGACCCCAGTGCACTAAAAGGAGCACAGTGGCCTGAAAACCCCAAAGCACTATGAGATGTGCAACACAACCACACAGTGACAAGAATACCCCAAAACTCCAAATGAGGGGCAATAGGGTACCTATAAAAGTGGTGTGAAAACACCAAGGCACTTAGAAATGAGTAATGGGAACTGACAACGATGATATGTACTACAAGGCACCTAAAGAAAACAGAGGGTTCCAAGAATAGCGGCATGAGCACCATAGGCCACCTAAAGAGGAATAAAGGGTACCAACTATAGTGTCATGAACATCACAAGGTACAGTGAGAGGATGAGACAGCAGCAATAATGGCATAAACACCCCAAGGCCTAGTGCACAGGAAATGGCAAACAGCAGAATCCCCAACTTTTCCATAGCTACTAGCTGTTCTATCTCCTCTGATTCTGAGAAGCCCAGAGATAATTCCTCTTAAAGAAGTATTTATTTTATATTTATTTATTTTATTTGTGGTTTTTCTATACTGGACTTTGTAGGATAACATTTCTTGCAGGATCTGCTGCAGACCTTTCTCAGGAAGTATCAGGAGTGCTGTGCTGCTTTTGGCTGTTCCACTGCCCGTGCCAATGCCCCACTCCACTAATTCTGCCTGCTGCCGCCCTGCTTTTTAGAAACAGAACTAACAGTAGAATCAGCTTGCACAATTGCTTCTTGCTTGACATTGCCTATGCATGTGATTTCCCCCTGAGGAAAATAACTCTTAAGCTTGGACTAGGGCATGCTTTTAGTACGGCTAGCACTACTGGGATTTTCACTTTTAGGTTCCTTTCCAGAAGGAGGCAAAGCTTTTCTTCTCCCTCTGCCTTTGTTTTCACTGTGCCACCCTCTTCCTCCCAATCACTGTTGCATGATAGAAATTTGACATAGTCACTAAGAGTGTCTACTACCAATGGAAAGGGTTTCTCTTTTTACAAGTACTTACTATTAGTGTCTATCTGTTCACACATACTGCTTGTACCTGGTAGTTGTGGTACTGGGTTTTTTTTTCCTCCAGGGCCAAGGTTTAAGATTTTAGCACCCATAAGTAGAATGCCATAGTTGTACCCCTTTGAAGCTGTAAGGGCACATTACTCCTAAAGTAAGAAAAACCAGGCTCTTCTTTGGCTTAAGTATTTGATGCTTTTAAAATTTGGTGCCCTAGACCAGGGGTCCCCAACCACTGGTCTGTGGACCAGGACCGGGCCGTTGGGGGGTTTTTGCCGGTCCGCGGCGCCGCCAAGCACCGGCAGGTGTCGCATGCTCCTGGTCTCTCCCGCTGCTCTTCCTTCCCTGCTGCCGTTGCCACCGGGCTATCAGCACGTTCAAGCCCAGTGGGAACGGCAGCGGTGCTAGAAGAAGCTGTTGCACCCGTGGCTGGCCTTTTCTTCTTCCCGCGCATGCCCCCCCCCCCCCCCGTGACCTGGAACAGGAAGTGATACACAGAGCGGTGCGCGCGAAAGAGAGAGGCCGTGTCGCGTGGAAAAGTAGCAGCGGCAGCAGCGGCCCCCGAGCAATCAAAGCAGATGGTAATCGGGAAAGGAGACAGCAGCATGAGCCTCCCGTGGCCGATGGGATTCTTCTTTCTTGGCCTGCGGGGGCTGGAGGAGGAGGCTGCTGCATCTACCATTTGTGCTGGAGGGGGGTGGGGGGAGGAAGTGAGTGAGAGAAAGAGAGAGAAGCAGCCAGCCTGCCTGTGTGTGATTGAGAGCATGTGTGTGATTGAGAGAAACTGGTCAGAGAGCTGATATGTGTGTGTATATGTGAGAGACAATGAAAGTGATTGCTCAGGGAGAAGACTGTGTATGTGAGAGTGTGAGGCATTAGTCAGGGAGGTGACTGTGTGTGTGTGAGAGAGAGAAATAGTATGGAAGTGAGAAATCTGGGTATGTAAGAAAGCATGGGCATAAGAAGCCTGGTGTTGTGGGGTGTGTGTGTGAGTGAGTGAGTGTGAGAGAGAGAAAGAAAGCATGGGAGTGAGAAGCCTGTGTGTGTGTGTGCATGCATGAGAGAGAGACTGGTTGGTAAGGTGATGGTGTGTGTGAGAGAAAGAGACTGGTGTGTGTGAATGTGAGAGAGAGAATGTGATTCAGGGAATGAGAAGCCTGTGCACGTGGAGAGTGAGCATGGAAATGAGAGGACTGGTGTATGTGTAACAGAGAGAAAGTGATTATGGGAATGAGAAGCCTGTGCATGTGAAGAGTGAGCATGGGAGTAAGAAACCTGGGTGTGTGTGTGAGACACACCATGGGAGTGAGAAGCCTGTATATCTGAAAGAGAACATGGGAGTGGGAAGCCTGTGTGTGTGTGTGTGAGAGAGAAAGAAAGTGATTATGGGAATGAAAAGCCTGTGCATGTGGAGAGAACAAGTATGGGAGTGAGAGACTGGTGAGTGTGTGTGAGACAGAGAAAGTGATTATGAGAGTGAGAAGCCCATATATGTAAGTAGAACACGGGAGTGGGAAGCCTGTGTGTGTGTATGGCATGAGAGAAACTGTTCAGGAAGGTGACTGGTGTGTGTGTCCAAAGACTGGGAGATGATTGGTGTGTGAGAGACAGAAACTAGTCATGGGAGCATGACTGGTATGGTGTGTGTGTGTGTGAGAGCCATGGGCACTAAGGAAGAGGACCATGAGTATAGAGCTTAGCTTCTACTGCTGTTTCTGGTGTGTGCCACGGCCTGCATGGAAGGGGAGTAGGAGAGCTGCTGGAGGGGGGGTAAGTTTATTTTTCTTGATTGACTGCCATTTTAATTATGTGATGTCTGCTTTTTTGAAATATTTTATTAGTGTTTGGAGAATGTTTAATAGTTTTTATGAGTTTTTAATTGTTGGATGTTATTCTGTTCATAGCTGTTTTGAAACATTTATTCTGCTTATTAGTATAGTTTTACAATTATTTCTGTGTGGGGGTCTATAGCTGCTTGCTAGTTCTGTTTTCCTAATAAGAGGTGTATTGGTTTTTAGGACCTGATTTAATATTTGTAGTGTTGCCTTTTCATAGATAGGGTTGCTCCTGTTTTGAGTGTATTCCATAATACAGGTGTAACTGTGTGCGGATTAGTTTGTGCATTACTACAGATCCTGGGAGTATGTTGGTCGGTTCTGTGTCTGTTACCGAGATGAGATATTTTACTAGCATGTAAGCATTTGTATCAGTCTTATTTGTTGTGTTTTCTCAAGAGGACATGCATTGATGGTAAACTGCTGTCTTTTCATAAGTAGGGCTATTGAGCCTGGAAGTAGAAGGAATTTGAGTTGCTGTTATTGAGATGAAACCAGAACCAGAATATCTTTTTTGTAGGGTGAGTTGTATGGGGAATGTCATAATTCTGCTTTACATCCATTATTGTAGGTCAGGGGGGTTTCCTGTGGATGCAAACTGTACTCTTACATCCAGCCCCGTGACTATCATGGGTCAGTGTGTCATGCACGTGAGAACCTATGGTGAGATGAGTCACATTCACATTATAAATGTCATAATTAAATAAGTATGCACTAAAATGCAACCCCCTCCATAGCCCCACCCCGCCCTGCTGGGCCATGGAAAAATGGTCTTGCTTGAAGCTGGTCCCTGGTGCAAAAAAGGTTGGGGACCACTACCCTAGACAGTTGCCTACATTGTCTATTCCTAAGTCTGGGTCTGGCCACCACATACACAGAGTTTACAAATATTCCCACTCCAGCATATAACTAAGAAAAACAAAATTTCAAGTCTGACTCCTTTGCTTTGTTTTCCTAGTCAGTACACACACTGCAGTGCATGTGTATACTTTAAAAATATCTGTGTTAGTTCACTGACTTGCACCAACTACAGAGAGCTCACACTGAGTTTTCCTTTTCCTATTGCAGTATTACAGTTGCTGTAAAACAGATAAAAGATTAGACATGCAGTAACAAAGTTTGTCTGACCATAAGAAACAGCACAGAGCTAGAATCCACGTCACATTTCAATTCTTCTTGTCCATGCTTTTCTCAGTATTTTTTCCTCAATGCTTCTTTAGCTGTAAACTCTAATGAGTTCAAAATGGTGTTGCCTGCCTAACCTGAGCTAACTTTAATTTTCGGGGGGAAAAAGAGGAAATCACTGGCATTCCATGCAGATGCCAGCTAAGATAGGCTGGTTTAAAAAAAAAAAAGTTTCACTGAATAGTTCCTGATTTGTTCTTTCTTTTGCTCTCCTGGCTGCAGTCAGTCTAGAGTAAAGTGTGACATTACTGGTTGTTAAATACTGCTGTTTGTGTTGAGAAGAATAAAACCCCTGCAGTTTTGCTTGTACCTTACTCTTTAATAGGAAATAAGATGAATGCAAAGTTTTTTTTTTTGTTAATTTTTGGAGCACTGGCCATTTGAATTCATTTTCCATGAACCAAAATGAATCTGCCTGATTTGGTTCAGATTCCTTATTTGTTTTAAACAAATGCTTATCCCTACTTGGCAACAGGACTCAAGTCTTCCTTGTCATCAACAAAGAAACTCTTTTATCTTATCTTTACATATATGCCCTGCCATTTTAGGCCAAAATAGTAATTCACAGTTCCATACTGCCTCACAGTCAAAATGAGGGACACGTTTCAGACTGGCTTCAGAGGAGTTGGACAGAATCCTAGTCTGTTTATTTTGGGAAAGAGCTTGAGGTTTTTTCAAAAACCATTGGCCCATTGTAACTCAGACATCAGAGTTCTAGGGATCATGAAAAAAGATAAAACCTCAACCTCTTTCCAAAAAGAAACAGACTTGGAAAACTTGAGTCTTGTTGCCAAGTACGGATATACGTTTGTTTAAAACAAATCAGGCAAATTCATTTTGGTTCATGGAAAATTAATTCAAATAGCCAGCGCTCCAAAAATTAACAAAACTTCTGCATTCATTGTTATTTCCCATTAAAGACTATGGGGTAAATTTTAAAAGGTTGCGTGCGGGCGTACATGTGCGTGTGCTACTCGGCGCGTGCACATGTACACCCGATTTTATAACATGAGCGAGCAGGAGCGCGCATGTTATAAAATCCTGGGTCAGCGCGCGCAAGGGGGTGCACAGTTATGCACCTTGCGCGTGCTGAGCCGCGCTACCTTTCCCCCCTAGCCCTACTCTAATCCCCCCTACCTTTATTTTACCTTTTGCGCCTGCCGGCCAACACATTGACAAATATAGCCGCTGTGCCAGGAGCCTGACCCCGCCCTGGACTACCCCACCCCTTTAGTAAAGCCCCCGGGACTTACACGCGTCGCCGGGCCTTTTGAAAATAGGCCTGGCGCGCATAAGGCCGGTTACGCGTGTAACCTTTTTAAAATCCAGCCCATGTGTATGTATATGTGTGTATGTATGTTTCTCACAGGACAAACAGGATGGTAGTCCTCCCATATGGGTGACATCGCAGGATGGAACCCAATCATGGAACACTTTTGTCAAAGTTTCTAGAACTTTGACTGGCCCCTACTGGGCATGCCTAGCATGACACCAACCCTGCAGCCAGCAGGGCTCCCTCTTCAGTCTTCTTTTTTCCATGCAGCAGTAGCCATGCGGTTAAGGAGCTCTGCAAGGATTCCTGACAGGAATTTCTCACGGAATTATTTAAAATTAAATTGCCCCACAGGGGTCCCTCGGTTAACTTTTTCAGTCTGCGGTACTCTGTTAAGTTTTTACCTGTTTTCCATCGATTACCGTTGAGTTTGATCCTTGCGGCCTACTGGACGTCGACCGTACCACAGCTCGATTTTTCTACGGCCATGGCGTCGAGCTGTGGTACGGTCTGTGTCTGGACTGTACTCGTACTATGTCCATTACAGACCTGCATAAAGTCTGTGTAATGTGTCTTGTACGAGAGCATGATATCTTGACCTGCACCAAATTTGCCCTAATGACACCAAAAGGTCGCAAGGCCAGAATGGAGAAGATGGGACTTCTCTTCCGTGCTCAAACCCTGACTCAGTCCATTGCATCGACGTCATCTGAACCGGCACCATTAACGTCGTGCCAGCATTGTCCTACGACCGGTAACCACCCGACGTCAATCACTTCCCGGCCTTCAACACCCTCTTCTCCCCCTCAGGATGGAGGGGATCATAAGGAGAAACATTGTCATCGGCATCGAAAGTCTCGGACCATCAAGGCATCGAAACCATCTATGCCGCCATCATCCAAGCCGCCGCCAAAGAAACCCCGTCCAGAAAAGGCACCGACCTTTTCGGCGACCGGGTCACAGAGGCAATCCTCACCCGACAGGGCGTCGGGAGCCGCGACTCCGCCTTTAATGGTGGTCCCTCCGGCTATGCTTCTGCCTCCTTCTTCTGTTCCAGAGCCCCGGGGCTGCTTGCTACAGGTCTCTGAGAAGAACTGGACCGGATGGTTCAGGAGGCCATCGACAAGGCGATGCATTGACTCCAGGTTCCCCCGGCACCGATATCTGTGCAGATAGTGGAACCGAGCACCGACCCGATTCCAGCAGCATTGGCACTGCTGCTATCGAGGATGGAAGCACTTTTTGCTGCTTTTCCACCAGTGGACCCCGGGTCATCGATGGCTCCGGTGCCCTCCCCACTGACTTTATCATCGGGAGGAGAAACACCGTTCCGCATTCCTCCATCGGGTGTTCTGCCTCAGCCATCGAGATCGATACTGATACCTCCATCGGCGCCATCGAGCCATCCACCGATGCCATCGATGCCTGCGCCAGGGCTTTCATTACTTTCATTGGTCCCGGTTATTCCTCCGATGCCTTCGGAGCCTACACCGGGACCTTCAGTTTTCCAACTACCCAGTCCCTTTGCAGTTCCTAGAGCGACAGGTGCTGATCCTTATGATACCTGGACTGATGATTCTTCACCAGACACCGATGACTTGCCCTCACCACCTTCACCCACTGAAAATAGAAAGCGTTCTCCTCCAGAGGACCTTTCTTTCATAAATTTTGTGAAGGACATGTCTGAATTGGTCCCCTTCCAGTTACTGATGGAACAGGACGACAGACATCAGATGATTGAGTTGCTTCAATTCCTGGACCCGCCCAAGGAAATCACCTCCATCCCCTTCCATCAAGTTCTTCTTGACCTTCTCAAAAAGAACTGGGAGCATCCTGGCTCCATTGCACCAGTCCACAGGAAAACTGACTCTACCTACTTGGTGCAGTCAGCTCCAGGTTTTCAAAAGCCTCAATTGATCACCAGTCTGTGGTGGTTGAATCTGCGCAAAAGAAAGCAAAAAGGTCCAAAACTTATACTTCCTTTCCCCCTGGCAAGGAACAAAAGTTTTTGGATACCATTGGTCGCCGAGTCTTTCAAGGATCAATGCTGATCCTCCGAATTGCTGCTTACCAACTATATATGACCCAATATAATAGTCATTTTTAAGCAACTACAAGACTTGACAAACTCCATGCCTCAGTCACTTGCAGAAAAGTTCCACACCCTACTTAATAAGGGTTTGGAGGCAGGCAAACATGAGATTAGATCATGTTACGATATCTTTGACACTGCAACCAGATTATCTGCAGCCGCTATTTCAGCAAGACGATGGGCTTGGCTCAAGTCTTCAGACCTTCGTTCAGAAGTGCAAGAGTGGTTGTCCAACCTCCCCTGCATAGGAGACAATCTCTTTGGTGAGCAGATTCAAAAGACAGTGGCTGAATTAAAGGACCATCATGAGACTCTCAGACAGCTCTTTCTGTTTCCTTCGGATTATCCTTCTAAACAGCCTTTCTGGAAGGACTCTAAAAAGTCTTTTTATAGACCAAAGAAGTCCTACCCGCCAGCAGCTAAATGACGTTCTGCGAGACCATTCCTCAAATCACAGTCTCGTCAAACCCGAAAGCAAAAGCCACAGACAGCCCCCCCAGCCGGGCCCTGCTTCTGGTTTTTGATTCTCGCATAGAGAGCAGCAACCAGATTCCATTACCAAATGTTCCAGTGGGAGGCCGCTTGTGCCATTTCAACAACATATGGCAATCAGTTACCTCGGACCACTGGGTCTTAGCAATAATTGCTCAAGGCTATCATCTCAACTTTCTCTCCATCCCGCTGGATTCCCCACCTCTAATGATGTGGGAAATATCTGGCCATTCATTGCACCTGGAGCAAGAGGCCTCCCTCCTACTCCAATCCAGAGTATTAGAACCAGTACCATTGCCTCAGCAAGACCTTGGATTCTATTCCCGGTACTTTCTAATCCCCAAAAGATCGGGAGGCGTTCGTCCAGTTTTGGATCTACGAGCCCTCAACAAGTACCTCCAGAGAGAAAAGTTCAAGATGGTACTCTTGGGCTCCCTGCTTCCTCTTCTTCAAAGAGGAGACTGGCTCTGCTCTCTCAACCTCCAGGACGCATACACTCATATTGCGATAACTCCATCGCAAATTCCTGAGGTTTCTCGTAGGCCCCAAGCACTATCAATACAGAGTGTTTCCATTCGGCCTAGCATCTGCACCAAGAGTCTTTACAAAATGCCTCATCGTGGTTGCCGCCTTCCTCAGGACTCAAGGTGTTCATGTCTACCCCTATCTGGATGACTGGTTAATCAGGGCTTTGACTCAGCAATCCGCTTTGTCATCCCTACATCTCACCTTACACACTCTTAATTTCACTCTGATTTCTCGTCAATTACGACAGATCCTCCTTAGTCCCATCTCAAACCTTATCGTTCATTGGGGCAGACTTGGACACCTTACAGGCAAAAGCTTTCCTGCCTCGACAACGAGCCCTCACTCTCGTGTCTCTGGCACAACAGCTGCAGTCTCAACGCTCCTCGATGACTGCACACTGCTTTCTCATCCTCCTGGGACACATGGCGTCCTCAGTTCAGGACACCCCAATGGCCCGCTTGGCCATGAGTCATGCAGTGAACTCTAAGGTCACAATGGACTCAATCCATTCATCCCCTGTCGACCATTGTCCATGTAACCGACTGACTCAGTCTGTCTCTCGCCTGGTGGAAAAATCAGATCAATCTCCTCCAGGGCTTGCCCTTCCAGACTCCAGACCCTCGAATAACTCACCACCGATGCTTCCAACCTCGGCTGGGGAGCCCACATGGCCGATCTGCAGACACAAAGATCTTGGTCTCCAGAGGAAGCCAGACACCAAATAAATTTCCTGGAGCGGCGAGCAATCAGATATGCTCTCAGGGTATTTCAGCATCGCCTCTCCAATCAAGTCATCCTGATCCAGACAGACAACCAGGTGGCCATGTGGTACATCAACAAACAGGGAGGGATGGGCTCCTACCTTCTATGTCAGGAAGCTGCACAGATATGGGCAGAGGCCCTCTCCCACTCGATGTACCTCAGGGCCACCTACTTGCCGGGAGTGGACAATGTGTTGGCAGACAAGCTGAGTCGCACCTTTCAACTGCACGAGTGGTCTCTCAACCCCTCAGTAGCGAACTCGATCTTCCACCAATGGGGTTATCCTCAAATATAGACCTCTTTGCGTCTCCTCAAAATCGCAAAGTAGCCAACTTCTGCTCTCTCACTCGCAGCCAACACTATCAGCCAAGAGACGCGTTCTCCCTCTCATGGGCAACCGGTCTCCTATACGCATTCCCTCCACTTCCACTTCTCTCGAATACTCTCGTGAAGTTACGTCAGGACAAGGGAACCATGATCCTGATAGCACCCCACTGGCCGCGCCAAGTGTGGTTTCCAATCCTTCAGGATATCTCCATTCGCAGGCACATTCCTTTGAGAAAGGACCCGCTTCTAATCACTCAAAACGACAGGTGCCTACGCCACCCCAATCGTCAAACCTTGTCCCTGACGGCATGGATGTTGAAAGGTTAATCCTTCAGCCACTTAACCTTTCTAAACCAGTTACCTGTGTCCTGATTGCTTCACGGAAGCCTTCCACGAGAAAATCATATTCTTACAAATGGAACAGGTTTACGTCATGGTGCTCTTCTCAATCCCTTGACCCCTTTACTTGTCCAATCACGAAGTTTCTGGACTATCTCTGGCACTTGTCAGTCAGGTCTAAAAAATTTCCTCCATCAGAATGCATGTCAGTGCGGTTGCCGCCTTCCATAAAGGTGTTGGGGATGTTCCTATTTCAGTACAACCCCTTGTAACACATTTTTTGAAGGGCTTGCTTCACCTCAAGCCTCCTCTGTGTCCTCCGGCCCCTTCTTGGGACCTCAACCTAGTTTTGGGTCGGCTCATGAAACCACCATTTGAGCCTCTTCAATCCTGTGACTTTCGATATCTCACATGGAAAGTGATTTTCATTTTGGCAATCACTCCCGCTCGCAGAGTTAGTGAATTACAGGCTCTAGGTACTTACCCGTCTTACACTAAACTTCTGCAGGACTGGGCAGTACTCCGCACTCACCCTAAATTCCTACCTAAGATAGTTTCGGAGTTTCATCTCAATCAATCCATTATACTACCTACCTTTTTTCCCAGGCCCCATTCCAATACAGGAGAGCAGGCTCTGCATACCCTTGACTGCAAATGGGCTCTAGCGTTCTACCTAGACTGTACAGCTGCCCACAGGAAAAGCACTCAATTGTTTGTCTCTTTCCATCCTATCAAATTGAGGCAGCCTGTGGGTAAGCAGACTCTCTCCTCCTGGTTAGCGGACTGCATATCCTTTTGCTATCAGCAAGCAGGCATTCCGCTTCAAGACCGTGTTAAAGCACACTCTGTGAGGCCTTGGCGACTTCAGTAGCACACCTACGATCGGTGCCGCTTCCTGACATTTGCAGGGCTGCCACCTGGAGTTCTCTCCATACCTTTACAGCCCTCTATTGCTTGGACAAAGCCGGAAGACAAGATTCCATCTTCGGCCAGTCTGTCTTGTGCAACCTATTTACAACGAGATGTACTAACACCCTTCCACCTGCCCAGTGGGGTTCAGGTTCCCCTCGGCCAAATTTCCTCCTAGTGCCTTGCACGCCTGGGTACATTTGGTGCATACACTGACATCCTCAGCTCGGTACTCACCCATATGTGAGGACTACCATCCTGCTTGTCCTGTGAGAAAGCAAATGTTGCTTACCTGTAACAGGTGTTCTCACAGGACAGCAGGATGTTAGTCCTCACGATTTTGCTTTTCCAAAAAGCTATGAAATAATTCATATCTGTTCAATGTTAGTCACGTGACCCACTTTTGACTGGTGCACATATGTCTTCAGAGAACCTTGGTAAGCATCTTTGTTTTATTTAGACAATTGAACAAATAGATGTTTTCCTGAAGTTAATATTTATTTGTTTGTATGTTTGTATATCTCCTAGTGCACTTGATTCCAGTCAACCCTGTTAAGGAGAATGGCACGAATAGTAAGAACCGAAAAAGAATAATGCCAGATCCACTGACAGAACCACCAGCAGTAGACCCGATCTATGAAGCTCAAGTCTACTGCAATACTCCTAGAACAAAAGAACATAGTTTGGAAGGTAGGTTGAATAACTGCAATTGATACTGCTATTTTCAGTATTTTTTCATAAAGTTAGAGATATCCATGGAAGTAATTTATTGTATGTGCAACATTATTTTAAGTAATCATCTATTTAATAGTATTTCAGAAATATAAATTGCGGGTAGAGTTACTCATTGTATATGTAATTTTCAGTCTTGTGGCAGTGCTTGCAGTTGGGGCCTGTATACTGATTTTCAAAGGGAAACTCCCTGTAAAGTTTCTTTTCAAAAATTACCTGGCCAACTGGTGCCCTGAGGATCTCTAATTCCGAAGATGCAAAGTATGAGGTTAAAATTGCAAAAAGCAGGCACAGGGATTTCAAAATCCCCGTGCTTGCCTTGCCAGCCTGTTAACCACATCCCCAACACAACCTCTATTCCACATAGATCCTTTGAGGAAAGCAGTGTTGATAAGAGTCACTGAACTTAGCATAATCGATTTGGATTAGTCATGTCTCAAATATCACATCCCACGCAGTATAAATCTGTGAGAACCCCATCATTGTGAGGTAATTTGCAATACTGTTTCAAATATAGCCGTACCCAATTAAACAATTTCAATAATAATAAATAACATTAAAGCTTTTAATTGATGAAAGATGGGTAATGAGGTGTGTATTTTTTAAGAAGTGCAAAATATATAGAAAGTGTAGTATTATAATAAAATTGAAAGGGTATTTTTTGAAGCTATTTATTGGAAAATTACCTTCATCTGCTTGCTAAAAGTACATAAGGGTTGCCAATTGGCTCCAGATTTTCAGGGCAGTTGATTCAGTCCTGGTTTTACCTCATTGCAGGGATTTGTAGCCTTGCTTTTTTAAAAACTGCAATAAGGAAATCAGAACTACAATTCCCTGCATGCAATTGGGTAAAACCAGGACTGGATCAACCTGTTCTGAAAATCTGGAGTCAGCTGGCAACCCTAAGTATACATGCTCTCATCCTGGGTTTGGTCAGCGGATTAAAACAATACATAGTCTTAACATTCTCTGTCAACATACAGGCATGAATATGGGTAGATATCTCACGGCACTGATGCAAACTTAACTCTTACAGTTTAGCAAAAGTCTTACTAAGTATGTGGGAAAGTTACTGCATGCATGCTGCCTTATAAGCCCCTCAGTCGTTCTTCATCCAAGCTATCGATTAGATGTATTCCTTATGTATGTTTTGGCCTTATTACTGATCTTGTTTTCTGCCTTGATTCATGTTTGTGATTAATTTTTTTCCATTGCTTCTCAGCAGCTCTCAGTAGAATGTTTCAGTTGTTAATTTAAAAAAATAATTAAAAATATGGAGAAATCCAAGGTTCAAGAAGCCTGCGGTTAGTGGGTTTAAGGCCTGCATTTGTGGATACTATGTATGTCCATCAGAGAAAAAAATCCCATCTGTTATTGCTGCCTGGGACTGAATAATAATTCTTCCAACTGTTATACCTGTTGCTATATGTCCATGAGGATGCAGTAATACTGTATCTGAGGAAGGCGCCATTGAGTAAGACAATGAAGCCTTAGCACAGGATGGGACAGTGGAACTATTCCTCCTATCGGAATGAGGCCTGCTCAGATTCTCGGCACCAGAAGAAGCCAAGGCAGGATTTCACTTCCTCTATTTCCTGCAACTCGGGAAAGGTTTCTCTCCATGGCATGGCTCTTGGATCTTCCATATATCAAGGATTGAGTAAGGTATCTAAGATGGGACCAGATGAAGTGCTAATAATAGCCCCTAAGAGATATGAGAGATCCCCTCTGGGATTGTCTCCCTCAGTGCCAACAAAGCCAGTGCCATCCACGCAGGGTTTCAAAGCATGGACCCTTCCTTGATGCTGAGATGGGAGATATTTTAGGAACAGCTGCCTTTGTTTTACATGACATGGAAATTTGTATGGTGCTGAATCATACAGGACACTGTCCATCTCATGGATGGAGAGCGTGCACTCTAAAGCATAGTCAACCTTCACAGTGCAGAATGCTAAGGCTCCTATGATCTCATCAGAGTAGAGAGCCTTGGCGTGCAAACTCAAAGACAGAGCTGTGGCGCTGAATATGGTTCTACTGACACAGATGATCAGATTTGGCACCAGTTAGCGAGAGGCATCTGCAACCAGTGCGAAGTGAGTCAGATCCCATAGCTTCTACAGTTACAACCAGTGTTGCTCTGAGCTCCTTCTAAACACTGCCACCTTCAGCAGTCTTTAGTGAGGATGAGCCAATCTGGGTTTCTGAAGGGGATGAAGTTCCTCCAACACTGGTACGAAAGGACCCTTAATCAGTGGAAGCCCAGCACTTGGAGCTAGTGAAAAATGTTCTTGCCTCCAAGCTCTAGTTTCCTATTCACCATTCCTGCTTTTTTTCTTTTCTAGAGTTGTTCTTGGAATATATTCAAAGTTCCAAAAGTAGAATATGCGTCCTACATTAACCAAGCTATTGTGCTACTTATTTTCTTTCTGAGGCCGCATGCACACAAAGGAGAAGAGATTCTTTGTTCATTGGACTGTGAGACAGCCCTAGTGTATTACTCTTAGAGAACTCAACTTCACGGTCATGCTTCTCATCTGTCTGACCTTTAATCCCAATAAGGCCAGCTGTCTAACTAGCTAAGGACTGTATAATGCATTGTTGCATGCTGACTGATAGATAAATTATAGATTTTCTCAAAGCTCATCAAGTGAAAGCCATGTGATTTCAGTGACTCATCTTAGGGCCATTTCCATTGAGACATATGCAAAGCTGCTGCTAGGTCACTAATCCACAACTTTTATGTTCCACTAGTGTCTTGGCAACATGCCCTAAAAGAGACAAATTTTGGATAAACAGTTCTGCGCAGCTTTCACCCAGTAGTCCACTCTCCACTGGTGAGGTCCGGGTTGTCTAAACACTAGTTGCTCTGCAATGCAAACCTCAGCTTGGGAATCACCATGCATTATGACTAATTCATGCCTGTTTATCACAGAGAAAGTAAGCTTGCTTATTTGTAAAACTGGGTTCTGACAGGACAAGCAAGATGGTAGTCCTCATATGGGGTGACATCATCAGGATAGAGTCCAATCATGGAACACATTTGTCAAAGTTTCTAGAACTTTGACTGGCACTACTGAGCATGCCCAGCATGCCACCAACCCTGCATCCAGCAGGGGTCCCCCTTCAGTCTCTCTTTTTTTTTCCACGCAGCTTTCGTCACGTGGAATTAGGAGCTCTCTCACACATTCCTGACAGGAATTTTTCTTCAGGAATTTGTTTCAAATTTTGCAAAAGTTTTCACCCCATCCGGGGTCCCTCTTCGCTGTTGATAACCACAATTGTAGGGTAAGTTTTTACCTTGTCTTCGGTCGGTTCCCGTCGGTTACCAGTTATAGGCCTGACCGACACCGACCGCGCGCGGCCTAAATTTGATGGCAATGATGGCGACGGGTTTTCATCGATGCCCTGATTCTCCTAGGACAATGTCTATCACAGACCCTCACCACGTTTGTGTTCTTTGCCTGGGCCCTACCCATGACGTGGACTCGTGTACCAACTGTGCCCAAATGACTCCTAAGGGATGCGGGCTCGGTTGGAGAAAATGGCTTTATTTCATACAATATTCAACAACCAACCTCGTTTCCTTAGTACTATAATTCTACAACCTCCAAGAAATCAAGGAAACCTCTTGATTTGTGGTTTTTGTGTGGTTGCTATCTATGGATCAGCCACTTGTCTTAGCTGGCCCATTAGGATAGCTTCCGTGTTTTATTCTTTAATTTTCTTAACAAGCAATTTTCTTTTTTTGTTTTTTAAATTCTCTTTAAAACTACGTACTTCTGTTCTCCCGATATGCGGTGCGACCCCTCATTTATTGTTATCTTTCTTAAAAAGATTAACTTATCTTTTAGCTGCTCAATTGCTGCTGCTATTCATGGGACCACCTCCGCATAGTCTCCCAAAGCCATCAATGCCGATATCTGTTCTCATGCCAACTCCGGAACTGATGCCACCGATGCTTGCTCCGATCCTCAACAAACTAGATATCCTTATCAGTGCTCTGCCATCAACACCGGGGAAAACACCGATACCGCTCGGTCCATCATGCCCATCTATCTCTCCTCAGACGACAAAAGTCCTTCGATGCCAGACCCGGTTCCAGGGCCTTCTGGAGCATTTCCACCGAGGCATCCACCGAGGTCACTGACTCCTTCGGCGCCCCTTCGTCCTTTGCCGATTCAAGCCCCGATGCCACCGATGCCTCGACCTCCGGCTGTTGAAAGTCCCTTACTGCCAACTGGGCCACAGATGGATGCGGGGGATCAACCTTACCAGCCATGGTCCGATGACTTCCGATTCCCAGGAAAACAACAGGAATTAGATGCCACAGTCTTTTTCAAAACTTTATTGCAGTGGAGACGTATATATTTCTTAAAGCCAGACTCTGGCCAAGTTTCACCGTCTATGGAACGGCTGCCTCAGGGGCTTAGATGTATTTGGACTCAGGTTGATAAAACTGTGATCTTGTGTGAAACTCGTCTTTCCAAGTACAATACGCTGTATCATTGATGCTTTTTATTTCATGTGCACTTCGTGGAGACAGGGATTCGGAAAGAGACATGCAAGCTGTTCTAGTCGCAGTACATGATTAATGCGTTGTCTGAATTGGGAATCCAACAGACGTATCGCATTCACAAGACTATGAAGTCTCATGAAGCTATGTTGGGACAAGGGTCTCATGATTCTCATAGCCCCCTACTGGCCGCATCAGGTGTGGTTTCCCATCCTTCGCGACCTCTCAATCCGCCAACAAATTTGCCTAGGCACAGACCCGTCTCTGATATCTCAAAAGAACGGACAACTGCGCCATCCCAACCTCCAGGCCTTGTCGCTGACAGCTTGGATGTTGAGAGGCTAATCTTACAGCCTCTCAATCTCTCGGACTCTGTATCCCAGGTCCTGGTAGCTTCACGAAAGCCTTCTACTAGAAGGTCTTATCACTCTAAATGGAACCGGTTTTCATTATGTTGCACTTCAAAGGACTTAGATCCCTTTACCTGTCCCACAATAACGTTTCTAGATTACCTCTGGCACCTCTGGGAGTCGGGTCTACAAACTTCCTCCATTAGAGTGCATGTCAGTGCACTCTCTATTTCGACACAACCCTTAGTAGTGCGCTTTATGAAGGGCTTGCTGCACTTCAAGCCCCCTCGCTGTCCTCCAGCCCCTGCTTGGGACCTTAATGTGGTATTAGCGCGATTCATGAAACCTCAGTTTTGAGCCTCTGCACTCCTGCGAGTTACAGCATCTCACTTGGAAGGTGCTCTTCCTTCTTGCTTTGACGTCCGCTCGCAGGATTAGTGAGCTGCAGGCGCTGGTTACTTTACCCCCCTTACACAAAATTTCTTCTTCATTGGGTGGTCCTTCACACTCATCCTAAATTTCTACTGAAAGTAGCCTCTGAGTTCCATTTAAATCAATCCATAGTTTTGCCTACTTTTTTTCTGAAACCCCACCCTCTTCCAGGTGAGTGGACTCTGCATTCCTTGGACTGCAAGTGTGCGCTAGCATTTTATTTGGAACTCATGGAAGGCCATAGGAAATCCACCCAGCTATTTGTTTCCTTTGATAAAATTAAACTTGGAAACCTGGTGGGAAAGCAGACCCTGTCCTCCTGGCTGGTGGACTATATTTCCTTCTGCTACCAGCAAGCAGGCCTTCTGCTCCAGGGACGCGTTAAAGCGCACTCCATTACAGCAATGGCAACGTTGGTAGCACACCTTCATTCTGTACCTCTTGCTGACATCTGCAAAGCATCTACTTGGAGTTATCTCCATTCTTTCTCAGTTCATTATTGGCTGGACAAAGCTGGCACCCAAGATTCTATCTTTGGCCAGTCTGTTCTGCGCATAAGAACATTAGAAATTGCCATGCTGGGTCAGACCAAGGGTCCATCAAGCCCAGCATCCTGTTTCTAACAGAGGCTGAACCTGGCAATTATCCAAACACTAAGAAGATCCCATGCTACTGATGCAATTAACAGCAGTGGCTATTCCCTAAGTAAACTTGATTAATAGCTGTTAGTGGACTTCTCCTCCAAGAACTAATCCAAATCTTTTTTGAACCCAGCAACACTAACTGCACTAACCACATCCTGTGGCAACAAATTCCAGAGTTTTGTTGTGCATTGAGTGAAAAAGAATTTTCTCCGATTAGTCTTAAATGTGCTACTTGCTAACTTCAAGGAATGCCCCTAGTCCTTCTATTATTCGAAAGTGTAAATAACCGATTCATATCTACTCGTTCAAGAACTCTTATGATCTTAAAGACCTCTATCATATCCCCCCTCTGCTGTCTCTTCTCCAAGCTGAACAGCCCTAATCTCTTCAGCCTTTCCTTATAGAGGAGCTGTTCCATCCCCTTTATCATTTTGGTTGCCCTTCTCTGTACCTTCTCCATCGCAACTATATTTTTTTGAGATGCGGCGACCAGAATTGTACACAGAATTCAAGGTGCGGTCTCACCATGGAGCGATATAGAGAGGCATTATGACATTTTCTGTTTTATTAACCATTCCCTCCCTAATAATTCCTAACATTTTGACTGCTGCAGCACACTGAGCCGACTATTTTAAAGTATTATCCACTATGATGCCTAGAACTTTTTCCTGGGTGGAAGCTCCTAATATGGAATCTAACATCATGTAACTACAGCAAGGGTTATTTTTCCCTATATGCAACACCTTGCACTTCTCCACATTAAATTTCATCTGCCATTTGGATACCCAATCTTCCAGTCTTGCAAGGTCCTCCTGTAATGTATCACAATCTGCTTGTGATTTAACTACTCTGAATAATTTTGTATCATCCGCAAATTTGATAACCTCACTTGTCGTATTCCTTTCCAAGTCACTTATATATATATTAAAAAGCACCGGTCCAAGTACAGATCCCTGAGGCACTCCACTGTTTATCCTTTTCCACTGAGAAAATTGACCATTTAATCCTACTCTCTGTTTCCTGTCTTTTAACCAGTTTGTAATCCACGAAAGGACATCGCCTCCTATCCCATGACTTTTTACTTTTCTTAGAAGCCTCTCATGAGGGACTTTGTCAAACGCCTTCTGAAAATCCAAATACATTACATCCACCGGTTCATCTTTATCCACATGTTTATTAACCCCTTCAAAAAAAGGAAGCAGATTTGTTAGGCAAGACTTCCCTTGGGTAAATCCATGTTGACTGTATTCCATTAAACCCTGACTTTCTATATGCTCTACGATTTTGATCTTGAGAATAGTTTCCACTATTTTTCCTGGCACTGAAGTCAGGCTGACTGGTCTATAATTACCCGGATCGCCCCTGGAGCCTTTTTTAAATATTGGGGTAATATTGGCCACCCTCCAGGCTTCAGGTACAATGGATGATTTTAATGATAGATTACAAATTTTAAGAAATAGATCAGAAATTTCATTTTTTAATTCCTTCAGTACTCGAGGATGCATACCATCCGGTCCAGGTGATTTGCTACTCTTTAGTTCGTCAATCTGGCCTACTATATCTTCCGGGTTCACAGTGATTTTGTTCAGTTCGTCTGACTCATCACCCCTGAAAACCATCTCTGGAACTGGTATCTCTCCAACATCTTCATTAGTAAACACGGAAGCAAAGAATTCATTTAGTCTTTCTGCAATGACCTTATCTTCTCTAAGAGCCTCTTTAACCCCTCAGTCATCTAATGGCAATTTATTCTCAGCTTAATACCCAACTTCCTTCCAACGGCCTGCTGGGAATTCCAGGCTGCCTGCTTATCCAAAGCCACCCCTGTTGTTGTGCCTGTTGCATGTCTTTAGGTGCTTTTGGTACATTGGTTGGGCATCCTCAGCTCGCTACTCACCCATATGTGAGGACTACCATCCTGCTTGTCCTGTGAGAAAGCAGAGTTGCTTACCTGTAACAGGTGTTCTCACAGGACAGCAGGATGTTAGTCCTCACGGAACCCACCCGCCACCCCATGGAGTTGGGTACGCTTGCGATTTTTTTATTTTATTTTTCGCACGTACTTTTTACTATATATGAGACTGAAGGGGGACCCCTGCTGGATGCAGAATTGATAGCATGCTGGGCATGCTCAGTAGTGCCAGTCAAAGTTCTAGACACTTTGACAAAAGTGTTCTGTGATTGGGCTCCATCCTGATGATGTCACCCATATGTGAGGACTATCATCCTGCTGTCCTGTGAGAACACTTGTTACAGGTAAGCAACTCTGCTTT